>NC_059376.1:18416111-19016111 GCF_019703515.2 Myxocyprinus asiaticus | reverse complement strand
AAAAGTAGCTGTCCAAGCGAGGGAAATTCTACCTATTTCGTGGTAGCTGGTGCGCAAGAGTCAATTACTATATGACCTCAATGTCCTCCATTTTAAACAGTGTGTCCACTCTAGTGTGGAAAGTCCGATAAGAGGTAAGCACCTTCAGTTTGTGTAATTAATCAGTCTGTTGTGTCTCTCAGCTGTGATGAGCCGTAATGCTGAAGTTGTTCATTTAAAGCCGTTTAAAGCTATTTCCTAGTAATACAAGCGATCATATAGTGCTGTATGTAAACACTGCTGAAGCGGATTCACTTCACGTCACCTAACTGGCTCATATTACACATAAAAATGATCTTTTGCCACCACCTGCTGGCTAACATATGTAATGTAAAAAAAA
Source organism: Myxocyprinus asiaticus (assembly GCF_019703515.2). NCBI lineage: Eukaryota > Metazoa > Chordata > Actinopteri > Cypriniformes > Catostomidae > Myxocyprinus > Myxocyprinus asiaticus. The sequence goes on along the minus strand of NC_059376.1, from coordinate 19,015,732 downwards.
AAAAAATACATGTACAAACAGTAGCTCTTAACACACATGCACTGCTCTTACACTTTAGTTTAGAACAGCATGAACACAAGCGGAGTGATACACACAGTGAAGCGTTGGAGTGCTGATGGTGTGAGACCATCAGTGCTCATGGAATGTCTCTTGTCCAATCTGATTTGAGGACCAGAACTAACTGTTGTATATACACTATATTGCCAAAAGTATTCGCTCATCTGCCTTTAGACGCATATGAACTTAAGTGACATCCCATTCTTAATCCATAGGGTTTAATATGACGTCGGCCCACCCTTTGCAGCTATAACAGCTTCAACTCTTCTGGGAAGGCTTTCCACAAGGTTTAGGAGTGTGTTTATGGGAATTTTTGACCGTTCTTCCAGAAGCACATTTGTGAGGTCAGACACTGATGTTGGACGAGAAGGCCTGGCTCGCAGTCTTCGCTCTAATTCATCCCAAAGGTACTCTATCGGGTTGAGGTCAGGACTCTGTGCAGGCCAGTCAAGTTCTTCCACACCAAACTTGCTCATCCATGTCTTTATGGACCTTGCTTTGTGCACTGGTGCGCAGTCATGTTGGAACAGGAAGGGGCCATCCCCAAACTGTTCCCACAAAGTTGGGAGCATGGAATTGTCCAAAATCTCTTGGTATGCTGAAGCATTCAGAGTTCCTTTCACTGGAACTAAGGGGCCAAGCCCAGCTCCTGAAAAACAACCCCACACCATAATCCCCCTCCACCAAACTTCACAGTTGGCACAATGCAGTCAGACAAGTACCGTTCTCCTGGCAACCGCCAAACCCAGACTCGTCCATCAGATTGCCAGATGGAGAAGCGTGATTCGTCACTCCAGAGAACGCGTCTCCACTGCTCTAGAGTCCAGTGGTGGCGTGCTTTACACCACTGCATCCGATGCTTTGCATTGCACTTGGTGATGTATGGCTTGGACGCAGCTGCTCGGCCATGGAAACCCATTCCATGAAGCTATCTACGCACTGTTCTTGAGCTAATCTGAAGGCCACATGAACTTTGGAGGTCTGTAGCGATTGACTCTGCAGAAAGTTGGCGACCTCTGTGCACTATGCGCCTCAGCATCCGCTGACCCCGCTCTGTCATTTTACGTGGCCTACCACTTCGTGGCTGAGTTGCTGTCATTCCCAATCGCTTCCACTTTGTTATAATACCACTGACAGTTGACTGTGGAATATTTAGTAGCGAGGAAATTTCACGACTGGACTTGTTGCACAGGTGGCATCCTATCACAGTACCACGCTGGAATTCACTGAGCTCCTGAGAGCGGCCCATTCTTTCACAAATGTTTGTAGAAGCGGTCTGCATGCCTAGGTGCTTCATTTTATACACCTGTGGCCATGGAAGTGATTGGAACACCTGAATTCAATTATTTGGATGGGTGAGCGAATACTTTTGGCAATATAGTGTATATATATATATATATATATATATATATATATATATATATATATATATACAGGTGCATCTCAATAAATTAGAATGTCGTGGAAAAGTTCATTTATTTCAGTAATTCAACTCAAATTGTGAAACTCGTGTATTAAATAAATTCAATGCACACAGACTGAAGTAGTTTAAGTCTTTGGTTCTTTTAATTGTGATGATTTTGGCTCACATTTAACAAAAACCCACCAATTCACTATCTCAAAAAATTAGAATACATCATAAGACCAATAAAAAAAACATTTTTAGTGAATTGTTGGCCTTCTGGAAAGTATGTTCATTTACTGTATATGTACTCAATACTTGGTAGGGGCTCCTTTTGCTTTAATTACTGCCTCAATTCGGCGTGGCATGGAGGTGATCAGTTTGTGGCACTGCTGAGGTGGTATGGAAGCCCAGGTTTCTTTGACAGTGGCCTTCAGCTCATCTTCATTTTTTGGTCTCTTGTTTCTCATTTTCCTCTTGACAATACCCCATAGATTCTCTATGGGGTTCAGGTCTGGTGAGTTTGCTGGCCAGTCAAGCACACCAACACCATGGTCATTTAACCAACTTTTGGTGCTTTTGGCAGTGTGGGCAGGTGCCAAATCCTGCTGGAAAATGAAATCAGCATCTTTAAAAAGCTGGTCAGCAGAAGGAAGCATGAAGTGCTCCAAAATATCTTGGTAAATGGGTGCAGTGACTTTGGTTTTCAAAAAACACAATGGACCAACAGCAGCAGATGACATTGCACCCCAAATCATCACAGACTGTGGAAACTTAACACTGGACTTCAAGCAACTTGGGCTATGAGCTTCTCCACCCTTCCTCCAGACTCTAGGACCTTGGTTTCCAAATGAAATACAAAACTTGCTCTCATCTGAAAAGAGGACTTTGGAACACTGGGCAACAGTCCAGTTCTTCTCCTTAGCCCAGGTAAGACGCCTCTGACGTTGTCTGTGGTTCAGGAGTGGCTTAACAAGAGGAATACGACAACTGTAGCCAAATTCCTTGACATGTCTGTGTGTGGTGGCTCTTGATGCCTTGACCCCAGCCTCAGTCCATTCCTTGTGAAGTTCACCCAAATTCTTGAATCGATTTTGCTTGACAATCATAAGGCTGCGGTTCTCTCGGTTGGTTGTGCATCTTTTTCTTCCACACTTTTTCCTTCCACTCAACTTTCTGTTAACATGCTTGGATACAGCACTCTGTGAACAGCCAGCTTCTTTGGCAATGAATGTTTGTGGCTTACCCTCCTTGTGAAGGGTGTCAATGATTGCCTTCTGGACAACTGTCAGATCAGCAGTCTTCCCGATGATTGTGTAGCCTAGTGAACCAAACTGAGAGACCATTTTGAAGGCTCAGGAAAACTTTGCAGGTGTTTTGAGTTGATTAGCTGATTGGCATGTCACCATATTCTAATTTTTTGAGATAGTGAATTGGTGGGTTTTTGTTAAATGTGAGCCAAAATCATCACAATTAAAAGAACCAAAGACTTAAACTACTTCAGTCTGTGTGCATTGAATTTATTTAATACACGAGTTTCACAATTTGAGTTGAATTACTGAAATAAATGAACTTTTCCACGACATTCTAATTTATTGAGATGCACCTGTATATATATATATATATATATATATATATATATATATATATATATATATATATATATATATATTGGCTGCAACTTAAACTTTTATGATAATCTTAATTAACGCTGCTTGTTATTTTACATAGAGAACGCCTGTTTCCCAAAATAGCACTTAGATTGCTCGTTATCAAGTAGAACTTAAATGCTTCATTACGGGAGCTGTGCGGTCCAATGTTGAAACCTTGGCCAGTATGTCCAGGAATTTGTCTGCTCAACATGACAATAATGCAGAAATACTGACAAGCATGGAAATGATATGTAACCCTGTCGAGATGCCGAAAGTTAATGACAATCACAGCATTTAATTAAACAAATAGTGATGACTTTGGTAAGATGGGGTTTCAGATTGATTCTCAGCTTTATAGAGATTAATGATAGAAATGCATGTATGTGAATGCATGGAATGTTAATCATAATAAGGGTCAATATTGCCAAAAGTTTGTTTCTTTTGCTGGAAATTGAATGCACACGGTATTGTCATTTTTCTATTTCATAAAAGGCATCACACATTTATTTCTTTTCCTAAATGTGCGAACTGCCAGACACATCATCAGAGGTGAGCTTCCCTCCCTCCAGGACATCTATACCAGGCGGTGTGTGAAAAAAGCTCGGAGGATCATCAGAGACTCCAGCCACCTGAGCCACGGGCTGCTCTCACTGCTACCATCAGGCAGGTGGTATCGCAGCATCAGGACCCGCACCAGCCGACTTCATGACAGCTTCTTCCCCCAAGCAATCAGACTTTTGAACTCTTGATCTCTCACGATCAATATACATCAGCACTGCACTTTATTAATCTTATCTCACACTGGACTGTCATAAATTATATTCTCTTTTAACAACACACTAGCAACTGACTATCAACCGACAGCCTGAATGTCAATACAGTACAATACAACCTACTGTATATTTTATATATACTATATATACTATTTTTATTGTAGAATGTGTATTCTATATTGTGTGTATTGTATATTATTATTTGTATAATGTGTTGTGTGTAATTATGTGTATATTAGATATGTAATTTGCGTTGTGTAAATCTGATGTTTATTGTAAATTGGTATGTCTCATCACTGTCATGACTGCTATGTTGCTCGGAACTGCACCCAAGACTTTCACCCACTATTGCACTTGTGTATATGGTTGTGTGACAATAAAAGTGATTAAATGAAGTTTTTGAATCAGTGAATGTAAAACCTGGTGTTACATTTTGTCAGTTAGTGCAAACTGTCAATTCATTTACCTGTGCATTTGTTTTCTGGATTTTGGAAAATAATTATATAACATTATAAAATAATTGCATTTAGAGCAATTCAACATGCTTTTATGCTTCAAAGAATTTAGTCATGAATTTACCTTCATACTTTAGTCCGACTGAAATCGTTCCAGTCCGATTTTTACAAAGTCAAACTAAAAGACCTAGATAATGCAATTGTAGCTCGGCTTCGTCCATCATTGCACATATGTAGAGTTCTGGCAAACTTATCATAAATCCACCACTCATTATTTTCAAAATTTGCAGCAAACCCTTCATTGTCGCCAAAGGTTTGCTGCAGGTTCACCACTACCAGCGAAGAGCTGCAAACTTGTGGTAAACATTTGCAGCGAATTACAAACTCAATTGTATGTGAAAAAAAAAAAAAATACTCCCTTCAAATATTCGGTTTTGTGAACTGAATCAATCGATTCATTGAAAAGATCCTCCTCAAAAGAACGATTCCTTCACGAATTGGACATTGTTACTACTCTCATGACCATCAAGATTCAGAGAACATCCACTAAAATTATGGTCCGTTCCTCACAAAGTTATCACTATCCTTCAGAAGACTTTGAATATAATGCACAAGACCACTTTTATGGCTTTCACATATTGTCATTTTGAAGTTTGACAGCCCCAATCCTAATTCACTGTCATTACATCTATAACGGTTTGGTTTGGTTCAGCCAAATCAGACAGAAGGAAACTACAAAGGACAGTCAGGACTGCTGAGAAGATTATTGGTGCCCCCCTGCCCACCCTCCAAGACCTGTATGTCTCCAGATCGAGGAAATGTGCAGGTAGAATCACTCTGGACCCCACACAACCTGCCCACTGCCTCTTTGAACTGTTGCCCTCTGGCCGGCGCTACAGAACACTGAGCACCAGGATATCCGGGAACAAGCACAGTTTTTACCCTCCGGCCATTTTCCACATGAACAATTAAACTGCTTTCAGGACTCCCCATAGTGCTATAATGTAAATAAATACCTCATGTACATATGTAAATTCACATATTTAATTCAATAACTGTACATACCCCTACCTTGTACATACATTACCACTTGCACATGTACATACGCCAATCTCTGTTATATGTCCTATTATTTGTATGTCTATTTACACACTTACCTTGTTTTATATTGTGTGTGCTCTTGTTTTTCCTATCACCAAAAAAAAAAAAAAAAAAAAAAAAACTTGTGTGCATGAGAACACGACAATAAAGCTTATTCTGATTCACTCTTCAAAAAATTCACCTTTTGTGATGGATTGAAGAAGACCACTTGTGCTGAGCTGCGAATGTCAAACCATCTGAATTAAAACGCAAGCCTAACATTTAAAGACAGAAGTGAATAGCATAGATACAGAGACTTTAGGAGTAGACTGTGTGTGTGTGTGTGTGTAGTCATGTGTGAGCCTCACTGGCCTGATGATCTGTGATTTCAGTGCCATCTGGGCTTGGCCCTCAGGCTGTTTAGATCTTCATGCAACAATCTGACATCAATATGTAACAGTTGTGTCAGACAAAGCCCATTCCAAAATCCAGCATGCACAATTAAATCACCAAACCCTCAAGAACCTTTGTTTACAAATGGATAAACGACAATAACATGGCAATACAATTGCCAAATGCGTTTAGATGAGGGGTGAGGACCTCGTATTGTGTAATCAAAGTTTATTCATATCACCAGCCTGTTTCCTCTATCTCACACAGCGGGCTGTCTATATCCGTTCATCTCACCTAAACAAAAGCCATTTCATCTCCCAACCATGCAAGTCGTTTTGGGTTATTAATACAACTAATTATCCTTTTTCTGGCCAAATTTGAATTTAAATGAACAATCTGAGATATCATCAAGAGAAGCAAAGGCACCCCACTGAGTTCTTTTGCTCTGATGGAAAGATTAAAATTAGAGCACTGGAGTGGTAAGGTTTGAGGAGAGAGAGTCTATTACACTGAGAAAATCTCCAATTACAAATCCGCTATACAGTTGTCAGTGGTAATTAAATGTGTGGCGAATGTAGAGGGCTTTGCTATTTGTGGAGGCCCTCGTTTCGTCATAACGCAAACCATATGACGTGCTCGCTGTTGAGGTCACTTCAGACATCCCACTACGTAGGGATCAGTCAAGGCGAGATGTTATGAGAAGGATTGGCTTTTAAAAAATAGTTATGTATGTTCCTTGTTGATTGAACATTTCATCAGTAGCACTGCATGGAGAGTTTTGTTTGTGGTTATCGATTGTAGATGAAGTTATTCCACAGTCTGACCTTGGCTTTGCAATGAGCTTTTGTGTAGGCTAACACAATTAAAATTTGATTCAGAAAATGAAAACGGTGAATTAGATCATGCTTGGCATGCTTAGACGTGTCCAGGATTGTAATAGAACAGACCCATTTGACTTAAAAACAGACATTGCATGTTCACGGCAAAAGTCTTTTTTAATAAATTTTTAAAGATATGTACAGATTTATTTTAAATCACATAACACACAACATACTTTCCCAACAGGAGCCTGACAATGTAAGCTCACAAATGTAAACCATCATCCATAATTCTCATGATGAGCATGCTCTGCACTCAAAATAGAGGACCAAAATTATATGCCAAGGATTATAAAGCTCAATATATATTCAAAGAGTACAATGCCTTGCTCCCAGTCAACACATCTGTGCAAACATTAACATTAAGCCAGTTATGTCTGGGTCTTAGAAATTTCAGTCCCCCAAAACCCTGTTTATACCACTGCATCATTTATGTGATTCATTGGTGAGGGGTACACAAGTTGGTTTTGCACAGTACCGTTTTCAAATCAATCGTAGTGAATTTTATTCAAATCATATGTTCAAATAAAATAGTTCTATCGGAGGCCTCAAACATTAGGTTTGCCTTGTGGGTTTGAATATGGCCGATGGTTCAGATCGACTCAGTAAGTCTGTCAACTTTGTTTCTTCCGATTTAAAATGCACAAAACTGTATGCAAAATACCAACCATTCAATCTCGAGAAAAACACAATAAAAAAATTGGAGAAAATAGGAGTAAATAAAATGAGAATTAACTCCTCTTCAAATTATTTGTCACAGGTTACACAAACCTCAAGCTGCATAAATTTGTTAGGACAGACTTTACACCAAAAAATATCAGTAAAATTATGTAATGAAAATTTGAAAATATAGTCTTTGATTCCTTTGGCAACTAATCTCATGAAGATGCAGATGCAAAATTGCTGCTATTTTAAAATATCCAACCAATGCAATTAAACAGAGCACCAAAATAGTGTTGGAAAACACTTCAGCCTGAACCATTTGTAACATTAAAGTTATAAATCAATACTAGCCAATTCCATATACAGAAAATGTTGAAAGGTTGATACATGTTTATATTGGATTAAGTAACATGAAGATAATCAGTTATAACAATTGATATAGAATATAAATGTTTAAAGTGCACTGGAAATAAACAGATTCTTGCAGCTGATGCTTGGGTTCGGTTTGTGCAAGAGCAGAGATTTTACAAGGCCATAACAACTGGTGATCAGCATACAGAGTTCATGCACCATTTAAATCAGATGGACAGGAATAAAATATGTACTCAGCTCTAATGGCTACAAAGCTAGGAGGAAAATAAGGCATTACAACATTTTTATCATGCCTTCTATACTAGCATGGTAGGAGGTAGAACTAATTGTTCTAAGTGCATCTACTATTTTTAGGACCAAAATCAACATTCAGCCCTCCTGTAGAACATTTTCATGGCATCTTAATGAGCACATGTGATCAGTCGTTAAAACAGAGATTTAAAGGGGAAAGTCTTAGACAATACAGTATCAAAATATCAAGGGTACAGTTCTTTTACCCCAGTGTTATGTGCAAAGGTTAATAGGAAGTTAATAAATGATATCAATAGATTAACTGCAACAAGTAAAGCATTATATTCTATACTCCGGTTTGATGTATGCAATCGCAAAGACAGTTATAAACACAAAGAGACTGAAGGACATGAGCTAGCTCTTATGGGAGTGACACGAGGTAGCCTGCAGCACGCTGAATATCAAATCAGATGTATTTTTCTCAACTACATCAATTCATAACACACTACCTAAACTACTACCTATCAGTCCTCAGCACTGATGATGAGCATGCCACAGTGTTTAATATTCTTTGATACCTAACCACAAAATATACCCTAAACTAAGCAATGAGAGGCACTACTGTAAATTTGGGAGTCTTTTGTTATAGGCAAGGGAATAGACATCCTAACTAATATTTGTCCTTGGGGTTTCCATTGCAAAATAATAACATGGCTTTGAATCAAACTAGTAAAGGATTCTGAAACAATACATGGAATTTAACACAAGCAACGAGCAAAATAAAAACAAATATATTCTTGGGACAACAGCTAATGATAAAGAGTTTGGAAACTCATGGAGTCTTCATCATACATCTCATATCGATTGGTACGATCACATACAACAGACTATATTATAAGAACAAGCAGTCAAGATCCTTTTTAATAATAATTTTCACAAATTCAGCAAAAGCAATCCATTTTCTAAATGTCAATTAATGGGTAATGTTTCTAATTAATATGCTACAGTACTGTTGTTTTGCATGGCTTTGACTGGTCAGAGTTCCTCAATCTCAAGGAAGACAGGAAATTCAAGATGTGGCAGAAAATCTACCAAAACTAAAAGAATCAGTGTTATATACTGCAAACCTCTGCAAGGCACTAATTTACAACACCGAAAAACAATCGGCTAATGTGAAGACACCCTGTTTTAGCAGCTCTCTGCGAGTTTTATGATGTACATGTATTACTAGATCTTCTTCTCAACCAAACTGTGCATTGAACTGCCATCTGTCCAACAAATTCATCGGACAAGACTGTAAATATAAAAACAAAAAGATTAAATACAGGAGTTAAGTAATAAATACATTTTTTTATTTATTATAAATATGTGGGCCCTTATTTCCAAATTGTCCGGGAAATGTAGTAAAGAATGTACAATAAATGACAACACCTGTTTACATTCATAGAACAAGCTGCCCTATTAAAATAATGGCATGATTATTTGATATACTGTAACATTGATATATTGGTAGCATCTATAGTGATGCGTTCTTTGATATGACTCCTCTGACAGTTAGCTTTGTATGGGGTTAAGATTGCACGGTTTACACAAGGAGGCTAGAATCATCGATTCCCCTCTGGAGTGTCCTGACACAAACATGATCATTGCAGGTAGTTCATGGTCCCTTTTTCATATGATAGGTATCTTATAACAGAGCTAATTACTTGCTTAATATTTTATATAAAATTTTATTCAAAGTCCCAGCACCTCCCCAGTACTACAGAAAAAGTGATGCGGGTTATAATAGAGATCAGTAGAGGCAAAGTCGCCATCAGCAATTCCACTTGGCTGTATTATTATTATAATTTTTTTCATTTAATACCCCACAGTAAAACCTGCCATGATCATATCAAATATTTGATCGTTTTTAAAGTTTAAGTGATTCTGCCTCTATATACAGTTATACAGACGGAGGCAACGCCTTGATGTGCGGTCTAGGTGAAGGGGAGAGTAGTCATCCGCTCTGTGTCCACTCTCTCTTTCTCTCTCTCCTTCCTACAGTCTGCCCATACAGGTGGCTGTTCTGCTTCACTTGCGATCGTCGATGGTTTTAATGAATTCCACGGCAGCAGTGAACTGCATCCACCAATAGCACTCTTCCCCACTCAGCCTGCTGGCGTAGAAATTATTGATGTACTGAATGGTGGACAGAAGGCAGGGTGGGTTCGCCTGGAGGGAGGGAGAGAGTGAGAATTAACATTCAAGATAACATCTGACCACCCACATTGTGCATGCTTACACATCCAAGTGCGTTTACTAGTTGAGAAAATCTGGTGTGGGTGGGTACATACGTGAAAAAACAAACAGGTATGGAAAAGTGAAGTGAAATAGAAGTGAGAGTCATGCACAGACACAACTTTGTTTTCGCCAGCGTTTTTGCTTCACACTTTTTTTAATTGCTTATCTATGTAAACATGCTAGATGAATAGTTTGTCTTCTGTTTTAATGGACAAATAGTTTTTCACTGCAGCTTAAAAGCTGCTTCATAAAAGGCATTATGTGTTGTTGATATACTGTAATTGAGATTCCATAATTGATCAAAAACATGTTGAAATTGTTCAGTGCTGAAATGTATAGAACAAGATGTATATATTTTTAAGAAAAAACCAGAGTATTCTATGTATATGATAACTTGGAAGAGATCAAGGGTTTTGGGAACTATGCAAGTAATTTGCACCATGATCATTCTAAGTTTATTTTTCTCCAATTAACCAACATCTATAACAATTATATTTTAATCAAACTACACAATGATGACTCTAAGACTTAATAGATATTACAGTTTCATTTTCTGTTAAAGCATGATTTTCTGTAAAGCTGCTTTGAAACGATGTGTGTTGTGAAAAACGCTATACAAATAAAAATGACTTGACTACGTTTGTGGCTCTTAACTTACTTTAATTAGAACAAAGACGAGCACAGGGACAAAGTCGTCAGCCCCAGGTACAGAGTCCTCATTGGCTAGGCTGAGCAGGTTCATAATAGTGGAGCACATACGCAGGATACACTGCACTTTATCTCGAGGGGTCTTGTAGGCGTTAATCGTCCTGATCTCGGCTTGTGCGGAGGGCCATGGTGCCTCCTTTAGATACACCTGCACATACAAACAAACAAATCAGATTGCTTTTTTTTTTTTTTTTTTATTGTTGTTGCTTTATTTATTTTTGAGCATATTCTGAAGTGTAGTGAGAACAGTTACCTCTGGGATCTGCAATGCCTTGTGATTGGCCGTCACCACTTTGGATAGACGTTGAATGTGCTCCAAGAAAAGCCTGGAACAAAGGAGACATCATAAAATGGGACATTTAAGACACTTCATCCAAACTAGGCACAACATCACAAGCTTGAAGTAATTTTTTTCTGTCCTTACGGCAAGCACATATGTTGTGTTAAGCGGCAATCAGAAAATACAGTATTTGATATTTAATATAAAGGTATGTAGAGCGGAAGCAGCGGTGGGAAGGAGTACACAGCGTGATGCAATGCAAATAGAAACTGAAGCTGCGTTCGAATATGCACAATTCCTTACTATACACAGTATGCCAATTGATTAGGATGTCCGAACTCTCAATACTAATAAAAGAGTAGGCAGGAATACCCAGGTGATCTACTATTTCCAGCAAGATCCTGCAAATCAACTGGACACTTTACTACCCAATAAAGGGAGCTGAGGAGACATCATATTCAAAATGCTCGACTTAAAGGAAAAAAAAAAAAAAAGGAAAAAAAAGAAAAACACAGCAGATAACCGTGATTCGGAAGGCTCATTTCGACTGTACGTACTAAATATACACCAAGAAAGTTGTTCCATATGGTTAAATTGTGCTTGTTAAAAGCTACATTATGCAAGATGTTTTTGTTAGAAATGAACAAAATTTCATAAATGAGTAGTACACCAACAATCCATCTTCCAAACCATGTTTTTGCCTTACCCTGATAATTATTTACATTTTAGAGCTGTTGGGACGGATTTGGCGGTAAATTGCACACTTCCATCAGTCGTCCGTGCGTGTTTGTTATGTGCAAGGTTGTGCGTGAGGTGATGTTACTACATTTTCAGATGAAGTATGTCCAGAAATTTATTCATACTACTCACCTGCATACCTAAAAAACATATTTTTTTACTAGCCAGAAAGTACATCTTTCATCTAATGCAGTACATACTCTGACAGTTCGTGATTTCAAATGAAGGGCAAGTGACCAAGAAAATGTCAAGCAATGCGGTTGCCGATCAACCTGGTGCAATAACATACAATGTGCTTTTATCAGCATTTTACAATGGCTTTAAATTTAGCTTATCCAATCAGAATTTAGAGTAATAGCAATCCATTTTATGAATTCAGATTTACATGGAGAGATACAGTTAATTTCTTCATGCTTTATCATGTCACCTGGTTATATTAAACTGGTTATGATAGTGTAAGGATCAAAAAGAAATGGAAAAAGAGATGAATAAATAAAGGCAGTCAGGATATAAGTGTTCCCTCACTCGTCTCTGAGGATGTCCCCATCCTGATTGGGATAGAATGCCAGTTTGAAGATGCGATTCATGACACTGCGTTCGATGGCCATCTGGGCATCCTGAAGCTGCTCCTCGCTGGCGAACTGCCAAATGGCATCGTGGGCCATAGCTCCGTACAAGTAACGCAGGAAATCCTCCACCGCTGCAGTCTTATCGTCAGCTGCTGTGCAACCCTGAAATGCTGCAGGGAGCCAAAAAGAAAATCAGGCTCTACTGAGACAAACATCCATCTCTGATCTGAGAAAACTACAAATAATGCACTGAAATGTATAGGATTATTCAAGCAACAGTAAACAAAGAATCTACAAGCAGTTCTGTTGTTCAAGGATATTTATGGAGAACACAGACCTTTGATGAAGTCAAGCATCTTGGACTCCATGTGTTCCAGGAGCAGTCGGACGCAGACAGTGGTGAAATAACGGTTCGCCACTTCTTTGTCTCTTAGAACTCTCTGCAGGAGTCTCTCTAGATGAGCCTGAGAAGTCTGCAGGCCTTGTCGGCAACGAGTAAGATAAGCAATGTACGGAGCCCGCTTCCTACCACACAAGCCCATCAAAACTTTAATTATGGAATCATTCCCAAAAATATGTCAAGCTTTATTAAAGGAATAGGTCACCCAAAAAATGCTTTTTTTTCTCCAGTATTTACACATGCGGTCCAACCAAGTATTCTTTTATTTTGTCTATGAAAGACAAAAGGAGATGCAAAACCTCTCAGCTGCTCTTTTGCATAAAACAAAAGTGGATAGTAATTTTTACTGCCAAGCTCCAAAAAGGACAATCGGTCACATATTTAAGCATGTCATGATCAGGCATTAATGATGTAAACCTGTCACAATGCGTACAAAGCTGCCACTTTTGAATTGAACACAAGTGCTCTGGTGGTGGTGAAGATTATCAATGACAAACAACTTTGATTTCAGTTTGTTCCAAAAAGTTATCATATGTCTTTAGAACACTTTGAATGCAGCATACAAGCCACAAACATTTTTATGGTGCTTTTTTGTCCATTTGGAGCTTGGCAGTAAAAAAATAAAATTATAATAAAATAATAAAATCGCTGTCCACTTTCACTGTATGGGAAACAGAAGCTTAAAATCTCACAGAGGAATTTCATTTTTGTGTGACGTTTTCTTTTAAATTATTTATGGTTGTGAGTGAGAGAACAGAGTAAAAGAGAGACAATGAGACAGAGAGAGTAAGTGAGACCTTAAGAGAGAGAGAGAGAGAGAGAGAGAGAGAGAGAGAGAGAGAGAGAGAGAGAGAGAGAGAGAGAGAGAGAGAGAGAGAGAGAGAGAGAGAGAGAGAGAGAGAGAGAGAGAGAGAGAGAGAGAGAGTGTAATGTGTACCTGTAGTCCTCTGCCATGGCAGTGAGCAGTTTTCTGCAGGTGCGGGGGTCGAGGTGGCTGACACAGCGCGTAGTCTCCTGGATCTGAGCCATCTGGTTCTTATCCTGCAGGTTAATGGCCTCCGCCAGCTGCACCTTCAGAAAGCACACGATCTCGTTGTCTGAGGAGAGCGAGGAGACAGGGGACAGACATAAATGCACAGCGTTTTGCAACCTCAGAACCTGCATAACAGCTACTTTTATCCCATGTGTATACAGCCACAAAAAAATCAGTTCAGAATAAGGTTAATTTTAAATGGACAGGATACCATGGACTTTAGTATACCGGTAGTTGAAATGAAATAATTAGGGCAAATTGACATGCCATGCAATGTGACATACTACTATACAAAAATTATTTTAATATTTTTGCCAATTTTTTGGGGTGAAGCACTGAAGGTGCAAAGTGTTAATGTTCTTATTATTACTATTCTTCTGGCGAGTCTATGGCAGCCCATAGAACCATATATAGGACACTCTCAAATGTAACAACCAAATTTGTGGTCTTTCACTTAAACCCTCTAGCACCACCAACAGGTCAAAATTTCACTTTCATGTGACCTGAGGGGACCTGCAGTGTTTCGGCACAGTGCCACCTAGTGGTCAGGAGACCTGAAAAATAGCTATTTTTGCTTATAACTTCTGAATAGCTTGGCTTAAAATCATGATGGTCTCTTTTGATTCTATAGGGCATACCGAGTCAAATGATACCAAATTTTGATGCCAAATTGTTTGTCGTCCATTTTGAATTTTGACTTAAATTGCTGCATATTGCAAACGCACTGGTATATCATTACAAAATTTGGTATGTGTCATTGGGGCCATGTCCTGAAGGTCCTCAAAGGCTTGGGGACAGCACCACCTAGTGGTCAAAAGATACAAAGAAATGCATATAACTTTTGATTAATTTGGCCTACGGTCATTAGACTTGTCATTAGCTTCCATGGTTCATGCCATGTACGTTGATGATAAATTGGCTATCGTTCGCCATGCTTCCTGTCTGCCATTTTTAATTTAATTGAACTGAAAACCTACTTTTTCGAACTTCTAGAACATACGTCCAATTTTCATGAAATTTTGCATGTTTCACCTAGAGACATAAAGTTATGAAAAGCTGTTTGATATATCAAACCGTTCTCATTTAACACAGTGAATTTAATGGCAAGATGCCAATAAGGATTTTGACATGAAACTTCATATATGGCATTGTGACCAAGCACTTACAATACCATATCAATTTGGTGACAGCACCACCTCTTTTTTCACCACTCTTAAAATAATCACCAGAATTCTATATTCAGTCTAAATGTTTGCCACTGGTGTGCTCGGCCTAGTAATCGCTGCTTACATATATATAAAGACTAGACAGTATATTTTTAAAATGTAATTTTTTACAACTGTAGGACCATTTAAAATAACTTGTGAAAGCAAATGGATATTGAAAAATTGAAAATCTTAAAGCTGAAATGTGTAATTTCTCACAACTAGTGCTACCAAACAGAATAACATTTGCCATGGTAGAGTCAATGTTGCTGTGTCAGGCTGATCAGTATGCTCCAAAAAATAAATAAATATATGAGAACGCCACAGAGCCATAGTGTTCACACTTTAAGTGTAAATCAGCCTTTGAATGGCTTACTTAAATGTTGTCTCTGCATATAAAGTATCAAAAATTGCACACATCAGCTTAAAAACTGTCACCAGCTACAGGACCTACAGTAATATATATTAAAAAAATAATAATAATCGCAACTTTCTCGTGTTAAGGTGGCAGGTTTAGATAGTAGGAACCTTCAGGGTCTGCATGGTCTGGGAGGCCGTTGCGTGTTGTTGCAGGAGGAATAATTGGAAAAACGACTGAATCTGCCGAGCACAGTGCCATCCGTAATTTCTTCTTAATATCACTGTAGAAAATAAAAAGGACAGGACAGCTTATGTACAGTTGAAGTCAGAAGTTTACATACACCTTAGCCAAATACATTTAAAGTCTGTTTTTCACAATTCCTGACATTTAATTGTAGAAAACATTCCCTGTCTTAGGTCAGTTAGGATCACTATTTTAAGAATGTGAAATGTCAGAATAATAGTAGTGAGAATGATTTATTTCAGCTTTTATTTCTTTCATCACATTCCCAGTGGGTCAGAAGTTAACATGCACTTTGTTAGTATTTGGCAGCATTGCCTTTAAATTGTTTAACTTGGGTCAAACATTTTGGGTAGCCTTCCACAAGCTTCTCACAATAAGTTGCTGGAATTTTGGCCCATTCCTCCAGACAGAACTGGTGTAACTCAGTCAGGTCAGTCAGAGTCAGCTTTGTAGGCCTACTTGCTCACACATGCTTTTTCAGTCCTGCCCACAGATTTTCAGATTTAGGTCAGGGCTTTGACTTTGTTGTCCTTAAGCCATTTTGCCACAAATCTGGAGGTATGCTTGGGGTCATTGTCCATTTGCAACTGAGCTTTAACTTCCTGGCTGATGTCTTGAGATGTTGCTTCAATATATCCACATAATTTTCCTTCCTCATGATGCCATCTATTTTGTGAAATGCACCAGTCCCTCCTGCAGCAAAGCAACCCCACAACATGATGCTGCCACCCCCACGGTTCACGGTTGGGATGCTTGCAAGCCTCACCCTTTTTCCACCAAACATAACAATGGTCATTATGGCCAAACAGTTCAATTTGTGTTTCATCAGACCAGAGGACATTTCTCAAAAAAGTAAGATCTTTGTCCCCATTTGCACTTGCAAACTGTAGTCTGGCTTTTTTATAGTGGTTTTGGAGTAGTGGATTCTTCCTTGCTGAGCAGCCTTTCAGGTTATGTCTATATAGGACTCATTTTACTGTGGATATAGATACTTGTCTACCTGTTTCCTCCAGCATCTGTTGTTCTGGGATTGATGTGCACTTTTCGCACCAAACTATGTTCATCTCTAGGAGTCAGAATGTGTCTCCTTCCTGAGCGGTATGATGGCTGCGTGGTCCCATGGTGTTTATAATTGCATACTGTTGTTTGTACAGATGAACGTGGTACCTTCAGGCATTTGGAAATTGCTCCCAAGGATGAACAAGACTTGTGGAGGTCCACAATTTTGTTTTCTGAAGTCTTGGCTGATTTCTTTTGATTTTCCCATGATGTCAAGCAAAAAGGCACTGAATTTGAAGGTAGGCCTTAAAATACATCCACAGGTACACCTCCAATTCAGTACACCTCCTATCATTAGCTAATTGTCTAAAGGCTTGACATCATATTCTGGAATTTTCCAAGCTGCTTAAAGGCACAATTAACTTAGTGTATGTAAACTTCTGGCCCACTGCAATTGTGATAGTCAATTAAAAGTGAAACAATCTGTCTGTAAACAATTGTTGGAAAAATTACTCATGTCATGCACAAAGCAGAGGTCCTAAATGACTTGTCAAAACTATAGTTTTAAATTTTTTTACAAAAGTGTATGTAAACTTCTGACTTCAACTGTATACGAGAAATAGATATAAATATACACACACACACACACACACACACACACACACACACACACACACACGTATAGGTAATATAGTTCACTCGTTCTGATTGTGGTATGGTAAAGTGAACAACTCAGAACTAGTAACCACAAGGTTGCTGGTTCGATTCCCGCAAAGGAGCAAGCCATGAGCATTGTGCCCATTGCATCCAAGGCACTTAAGCCAAGGTTGCTCCAGGGGGATTCACCAAAAGCTGAAGTTCATGAAAAACAGAAGTGTGCGTGTGTGTTTGTCTGAGAGACCTGAAGGAGAATGTCTTGTCCTGAGGCAGGGCCGTCTGACTGGCTGAGTCTGGCATGTCATCTGCAGAGATATTTTGCAGAGCTTCATCTTTTGGAGAGTCATGCTCACTCTCTCCTTCCCTGCATGGCTCTTTAAGAACACATAGCAAAACATTTTAACAATAACAAAAACAATTAAACAATTTCACTTGAAGCAGGTACATTTTAGAACTTGGACTTTAGTGTAAATGCTTAAAAAAAAAAAAAAAAAAACTTTGTGGTTTTAAGTATGAATTTTAGTGTATGACAAACCTTGTCCAACATAGGGTCCTGCAGCTACTACATCACTAGGAGCGGGCCGTTTCTCCATGTACCTGATGTACTTGTCCATTATTGCCTCTGCTGACTGGGTCTTGGAGCTTTGCCTGAACATAGATGGCTCATCTGACAAACCTGATATATACAAACATAAACACACAGTCAACCTGAATCAAAGTAACAGCAACCACCCCATTGAGATGCTCGCAAAACAATTGCAGTGGGTGTATGCATGTGTGATCAAGACTAATGACCTTGAGGGACCCTCTCTGCTCCTTGCTCGTCTTTCTCTGTCTTGTCCCGCTTTCTTAGACCTCCAATTGGCACTGCAGAGATGAACACATGCAGTTATCTCACAAACCGCCATACCGCTGCATCCATGTTCCTGCGAGAAACCGAACCTCATGACATGGACTCTATCCAGTCCACCACTCCAAATTAACCTACATGCTGTGAATGCTTTTGCTCCAATCATCACATAAGCCACTTCTACACTGGTAGCCATAAGTTTGGAATAATGTACAGAATTTGCTCTTAATGGAAAGAAATTGGTACTTTTATTCACCAAAATGGCATTCAACTGATCACAATGTATAGTCAGGACATTAATAACGTGCAAAATTACTATTACAATTTGAAAAAAAAAAGAAAAGAAAAAAAAAATTCACTTCAAAGAGTTCTCATCAAAAAATCCTCCACGTGCAGCAATGCCAGTTTGTCCAGATACTCCGGTGACATTTTACCCCACGCTTCCTGTAGCACTTGCCATAGATGTGGCTGTCTTGTCAGGCACTTCTCACGCACCTTACTGTCTAGCTGATCCCACAAAACCTCAATGGGGTTAAGATCCATAACACTCTTTTCCAATTATCTGTTGTCCAAAGTCTGTGTTTCTTTGCCCACTCTAACCTTTTCTTTTTGAATTATGTTTCAAAAGTGGTTTTTTCTTTGCAATTCTTCCCATAAGGCCTGCACCCGAGTCTTCTCTTTACTGTTGTACATGAAACTGGTGTTGAGCGGGTAGAATTCAATGAAGCTGTCAGCTGAGGACATGTGAGGCGTCTATTTCTCAAACTAGAGACTCTGATGTACTACTTCTCTTGTTTAGTTGTACATCTGGCCTTCCACATCTCTTTCTGTCCTTGTTAGAGCTAGTTGTCCTTTGTCTTTGAAGACTGTAGTGTACACCTTTGTAGGAAATCTTCAGTTTTTTTGCCAATTTCAAGCATTGCATAGCCTTCATTCCTCAAAACAATGATTGACTGACAAGTTTCTAGATAAAGCTGTTTCTTTTTTGCCATTTTTGACATAATATTGACCTTAAGACATGCCAGTCTATTGCCAACTGTGGCAACTCAAAAACAAACACAAAGACAATGTTAAGCTTCATTTAAGTAACCAAATAGCTTTCAGCGGTGTTTGATATAATGGCAAGTGATTTTCTAATACCAAATTAACAATTTAGCATGATTACTCAAGGATAAGGTGTTGGAGTGATGGCTGCTGGAAATGGGGCCTGTCTAGATTTGATCAAAAATGACTTTTTCCAAATAGTGATGGTGCATTTTTTTTTACATCAGTAATGTCCTGACTATACTTTGTGATCAACTGAATGCTACTTTGGTGAATTAAAGTACAAATTTCCTTCCAAAACAGCAAAACACTACATTATTCCAAACTTTTGGCCACCAGTGTACATATTCAGTAATGGGGTGTTATCACAAGCATGTCACTACAGAGCAAGCGCACAAATGTGGAACTCTGTGCTGCAGGAGGTCATGTGTTTGCACTGCCTGTATGTGTGAATTTAGGTTCAACGTACAAGTAGGCAGATAAGATTTAGACTTTGTAAGACAGCAAGACTATAATAGCAAAATATGCATTTTTTTTTTAATCAATGCATATTTAAGCAAGTTTCCTCTTACGTGGGTCAACAGACTTGCCTTTGTAGCAAGAATGACCCATGTATCAAAAGCTCAGCTGTTTGTTTGGACCACTGCAAAAATAAACCATGGAAACCCAAAATGGAAGCATGAATGAGGTGTTGAAGCTCGACAGGGCTCGAGCCGTCATGCAGTGGGGTGAGGAAGGGTCTACAGCAATCTAGCAGCTAGTTTACTGTGCTAGACTGAGTGGGAGAGAGCTTGAAGAGCTGGTTACCTGGGAGTTCACCCTCTGCAGTCCAATAGAGCACTGTGTGAGAAACACAGGCAGCAACAGACAGGGTTGGGCTTCACAAACACAATCTCTCTCCCAAGCCATGCTAAACGTTAACTGCTAATTAGCGTCAGAAAGTCAGAAAGATCCTTAATGGGAAAGTTGGGAATGTGGGTGTGAAAGAAGTAATATCAGTTAAGTAAGTAATAGTAATCCCGTACAAAATAAGTTTGCTACTTATACATGACTCACACTGGGGCGTCAATGCATCACTCAAAGCCAGCTTCATGTGCCGCTTTGCCCCCCTTTGTGAATGTGAATATAAATTAAAGTACTGAGGTCTCTGGATGCTCAAAAGCATTAAGGTAAATATTTGTGAATAAACAGAAATAATTAAACTCTCAATATCTCTTCATAAAGTTTGACAGGTTTAAAATATTTCTTGTTGCTTTGCACTCTAAGGCTTTGTTCACAATGCAGGAAAAATCAGATTTTTTTCTCAAATCCAATTTTGACTGACTGTTTAAACTGCAAGTTATATGTGGATAGATCTGGGGCCGTATGCATAAAACTTCTCAGAAATGCTCCTAAGAGTAGTCTTAAGCTTTGACTTAAGTATCAAAATTCTTAGCAAAGAATAGGACTTGTGTAAGAGTGGGAGCTTTTATAAAGATGCTAAAAGAAACTTTCAGCAAAGTTGCGGAATACAGTATAAATAACAAATATAAGACAGACAGACAGAACAAATAATTAGACAGACAGTATATAACAAATATAATTAGACAGCGAAATATATATAACAAATATAATTAGACACACAGACAAGAGTTTTTTCGGTTGATGATATTTCTTCATCCTGTGTTTGTGGAATTAAACTAGCGTGTCCCGTCTAAAGTACCAACTAGACCATGTAGCCCCACGATGGCAGTGAACACCGCCTTTTTTTCTCTGCAGCGAGCACGCATCCATGAGAATACATACACTTTAAATTGTCGGACAATGTGCAGTCTGGAGAGGGCATATATAGTTTGATAGATGTTTCTGTTGACGGATGACAGAAACTCACAGTTCATCTGGGCTACACTGTTCCAATTTGCCAGTGGCCAGAGAGTGCAGAGTTGTCAAAATGTATCTCCGGTGAGAGAGTTAGCTGCGTCTCTGACTAACTTTACAATAATGAAAACACCCTCTCGATTTGATATTATAATGTTTATGATATTATAATGTTTATAATATTAAAATGTTACATTATTAAAATACATACTCAATTGAGATTCTGACTATACCTTTTTAAAAGGTTTATGTCAAAATTAAATTCTAAAACATTGTTTTTAATGTGGATTGACGACAGCAGGCATGCTTCGGATCAGTTGTGTCACTCTTAGGGATTTAGAAGACCTCAGGACCCATGTCGTGGGTTTAGGAGCTACTTTTAGTGTTTAAATGCTTCATGAATTACTCTTAGAAGAAAATTTTACAAGTCCTAAAATTAGGAGTTTCCACGTTAGGAGCTACTTTTAGCCTTAAGATTTTTTGTGAATATGGGCCCTGATTGTAAAGGCAGGTGTACACGGTGCGATTATCGGCTGTCGTGGGAGCTCCCAACCGGTTTTTTTTTTTCCAGTCGGGAGAGATAGCATGGAAATCGTTGGTGTGTGTGGTTGCGGCTCGCATCATGTAAGAGGAATTACAAGCGGAGCTTGAATTTGTGAGGCGAGTACGAATCGATTTGGCGATCTACCTGAAGTTGACTAATCAGGAAAAGGTGTTACAACTCACACAATCAATGAAAACTGAGTATTCATTAAGCTTTTACACATTTGGAGAATTTGTTTGTTTGTTTGTTTCTTTCATTTTTTATGCCATGCCAGCTTCTATGGCTATATTCATGGCAGGAGCCAGGTTTAGTTATTTAAGAATAGAGTTAAATAAGGTGTTTAAAATTCATTTTTCCTAAAAACCTTAAAACTAAATTTGGATTCACTTGATTAAAAACCTTTTCAAAAGTATCAACTGAATAATACAGGTTCCTCAGATGTGTAGAGGTATGACAGTCCAGTAAAATACGTTTAATGGAAAGTAGGTTCTGACAAGATGAGCACTTTGCTGAATTTTCTCCTGATAGTAAAAATTGGTGTGTGAGTCTTGTATGTCCTATCCAGCATTGTGTATAAATGACTTGATCCCAGCGATTATTGAAAGGGAACACATATCTTGTTCCAACAACAAGATTTATTTCCCGTAATTTGTTGTTTAAACATTGATCCCACTCAGACTGCCATTTGTTTTTGATCTATACATTCAGAGTTGGTTTCAGATCTGTGGAAGGTATAGGGCATTTTACTGGTTCAGTAGATAGTGCTTCTCTGGCAGCTCTGTCTGCTTGTTCATTACCAGAGATTCCTGAGTGTAAAACTCTTTGCTTCAAAAGATGACAGTTTGTTTAAAATCTTCACGATTGTTGGGTGAACAGTTTTAGTAGCTTCCAATGCTTCAAGACATGATTCTGAATCAGTTATTATTAAAAAAGGGTTTTGTGGAGCAGTCTCAATAAACTTCAGTGCCAATTGTAGAGCGTTTGCCTCTGCAGTGAAAACTGAACTTTGGTCAGGGATGCGGATACCCTGACACAGTTGGTTTGTTGCAAAGGCTGCCGCCACTTTATTTCCAGATTTAGATCCATCTGTGTATATTGGGATATGTTGTGGGTATACTGCTCTTATGTCCAGAAATTTTGGGTGGAAATCATTCGGATGCGTTTTGGATTTTTGGTTCCTTGCTAAATCCAGATGGATTTTAGGCTTTTTGAGATCCCATGGAGGAATTTTGCAGAAATGTGTCTGTTCCAAACTGTTTAGATCCACTTTCAGATTCTCCAGATGGGTTTTTATATGTAGGCCAAATGGACGAATGAAACTCAGTTCACATTTTGAGAAAATGGTCGTGTTAAAACTGTGTTTTCCCCATATTATTCACAACCACATCACTGGAAATGATTCTACAGATAGGCCACGCTGTTCTCTGCTCTTCAACTTAAAAAAAAAAAAAAAAAAATGGCATACAGGTTGCGCTAGAAAACAATCTTTATCACTCTGACAGACAGAGTTGTAAAATTTCCATCATGGTCTATTTTTATACGTCATACTTGCATAGCAACGTAGCATCTGCTATAATTGTATATGCACACGAAAGTGGAAGATTTTTGTAACTCTCCAAACGCATGTCTAGTGAAACCAAGGACTTCTAGGTTGAAAGATCTACTTGTCAATCAAACGCTGTGCTAAAACAAGATTGTTGCTGTGTGCGGCTTTAAAGCACATGTACATGGACAAGACGACTTAACGGATCTTCTTCTGAATGTCTGCCATCAACATGCAAACAGAGACACAGATGAGAAGGACGTGGCCTACATCTAAAGCTGAATAATACTGGTAGCCTACTCCACTAAAATAACTCAGAACTCTGTACTAAACTTCATATTTGTGCTTAAATTAAATTCAAGTATACCCGAAAGAAACAGTGCATGAATTTTAAGCACTTTCTTTTTAAACGTGCACATTTTGTGCACTTTAATGTCATATAGTAACTGGCAGCAACACACTGATATTATGATTTATGTATGCAGTCATGAAATCACACAGCCTCCCTTCACATCTGAATCTGTCAAATGTTGGACAGCATTTGCTATAATTATCAATTTGTTTTTTTTTTAATGAGTTTTCAGTTAATGCAGCCCCTGGCCATGCTAGTCTTCTTTGTATATCTAAATCGAAAGCTACGAGGTATTAAAGCAATGTCCTCCTCTGGCTTTATGTCTTATAATGATAAATAGCGTGAAAATTCATGCGATTGCTCCGGAATTCGCCTGGCCGTAAAGTCGTGTCGTGTGCGATAGCACCTGTATGATTTTCATATAAACTGACTCATAACGTGTGCAGGAGCTCACGACTTCCTGAGCGTCAGAATCGCACCGTGCACGCCCGGCCTTAGGTGCTGACTGAGGTGACACGTGTTGTAAAATAAGGACTATAGTGATGTCGACTCAAAACGGCTGCCCTCAACCACTGAATCAGCCAATAGTGAGCCTGCAAGGGTAATATGCCCCATCTGGTATGACATCATTAAATCACTCATGACTTAATACAACACCTTAAAAAACAATATTTTGGTAATAGGTTATTTTCTTTTGATTAATTCTTTGGTTAATCAAATGAGAAAGCCACATTTAATTTCCTGTATTTTAAAACATTATTCCACATCTTGCCGAATGTTGTCCTCAAACAATGTACAAACTGAAGGTTACAAAAAATCTAAATGCAAAATCTTGCAATATAAATATAAATAGAAGAAATATAAAGAAATATAAATTAAGGACAATTTAAATCATAAAATGAAATGATAATTAACAAAACCATTACAGTTACATAAGATTTCAGTTAAACACAATTCAATATAGTGATAAATTTGACGTTCAACATATTTACAATATTTTATTGTGGCACTCTTTTGTTTACTTCACACCATGACTATTTGTATTTATTTATTGGCCTATTTAAAGTAATAATGCCTTGCTTGATGTTTTGGACAAGTTGTTTTGCAAACTAGGAATGTAAACTTACATGACTTTGAGTTTACAATATTGACAAATAAGAATAAATCAGTAAGTTAAGAGCTGGGGTTAAACACCTAACAAGCACATTAAACAGCAGAAGGAATCAGTGAAAGCACCTGACACCCCACACAAAACCATGAGCTTACAAAATGTTTTATATAGTGCTTGGGTTGAGCTTCTTTCAGATGCAGCTCTGTACCATTTTTCAAATGTATTTTTTCCTATCGAAGCACATTTTCACTACTGTAAATTGTCTTCACAGATGGAGGTTTGTCACGTTAATGCAAAGATCTTCAACTAATCATAATTTAATTCATTGTTGATTATTTTCATTGCTGATTTTTATAATTTTAGTAATATTTAGATTTGATCAATTAGTTTTTGCAGCCCTCTGAAAGCTTAGACATATAACCCATCAAATTTTTCAAATGCTTAATTCACAACGAGTTTCAATGTATTCATTAAATGAAAAAATGAGCTGCAATTATATATATATATATATATATGGATTTCATTTTGCTTGACTACGAAACACATTTGCCCAAATTCCACTATCATAGGTCCAACACATTCTTTCTTTGTTGTAGAGTGTTGTCTCCGCAGAGCACAGTCACCTCTCCAGCACTCTTAAACAATTGAGACCAAATCTTAACACTTATGAAACTTTGTGAATCACGGAAAAAAAAAAAAACACTTAAGTCAAGGAATAAGAGTAAAATGACATTCTTCAATTTTTGACACACTTAAGACTAAAATTTTACTCTAAGCAGCTTTATACATACGGCCCCTGATTTTTTTTTGTTCAGACTACAGTCGCTTTTGCTACCACATTGGTTGACATAGTAATGATGCAAACTTGCACATGATCACCATGCCTGAGTGTTTTGCAATGGATGTTTTGCCATTGTTAATGTTTTTCATGAAGTCAGTATCCAAATATAAAAACATTCATCACAGAAAATGCCTTTTTAAAAAAAAAAAAAAATTCCCCTCATAGACTTTACCTTCCATGAGTGCTTAGCCGCGCAGATCATCATAAACAGCGCTGCGAGCGGGCTGGGTTGCGGATTCGGCATGATTATTTGTAAAAAACCTCTATGAAAACCCATAATGTGTCAATGATTAAACTAGTTTAAAATTGTATTAAACGGCCCCAACATTTTAAACCGCATTGAAAAGGAATAAAGGAGAAATCTGTACCATGACCAGACCGAAATGGTAAGGCTTTAGTCCACATATCACAGATATTAAAGAATATTTACCATGAACTTATATCAATATATCAGGGTAGAGAGGGTATACAATTTAATTTCTGGATGTGTTTTTCTTATGAAAAATGCCATAATTTGTTTTATTGTTACTGCTAATCGTGGTTTTACTTTTACCTTTGGTTACTATTATCTTATTGCAAATACCACAGCTAAAACTATGGATACAATGGACCTTTCCTTCTGTGTAAAATCTTTTCTAATGCTCTCTGATTGTAGAAAAAGGCTTTATTTGTCTTCAGATGACTGTATTTTAATCATCAAGATCCTGATAAAAAAAGAAACAGTGATAGAAAACTCATTCCCACAGAGTATTTTAATTAGGACCTGTGACCTCATTATACAGCGTACCAACGTGACTTGCATTTTTTTTTGCAGAGCCGAATTTCAAACATTACGAGTAAACATGCTACTAAGAAGACAGAAAATATGGACAAGTTCTTGAAAAGGAAAACTATCGATGACGGTTATGTGGGATAGAAGGCCGTTGGACTTTTTAGTCATAAAAAGTGTGCCATGGCAGAAAAAAAGTTAGGAAACACTGTTTTAAAGAACTCTTATGTATTGGTGATCATATCGTTATTGTCCAATATTAGCTTAGCTGATATAGCTTTTTCAAAATGATCAGCTTTGGTCTGATTAGGCTAATATTTGAAGCATATACATTTAGCTTTTTTTTTTTTTTTTTTTTAATTCAAACATGAAATTACTATATACTCAAATACTTCCATATAGTTCTTTACAAATTCTAAATACCCATCTTTTCCATTACAATGTTTTGATACCTGATTTCAGTTGCCTGATTACAAATAAAAAATTTAAAAAACATCTGCTATAATATCTGTATTTGTGCATCTATTTGTGGTATATACACATCTATATGGTGCTTCACCATATTAAGTTGGGACGCCTAGACAGGCCAACTGGATGAAAGCAAACTGGTTACAAAAACAGTTAGGGAATAAATTTCACCTTTAGGAATAGCAGGAACAAAGCGCTTCTTCCACCAGGGTCTGTTCCTATCAGACTTCTCATCATCACTGTCCTTCCGGTCCTCAGACTGAACACATAGAAAAACAATTAAGCACACTCCATGTCAGTACTCCAACAACTTAAAGTCCCCATTAGACAAGAGCCAAGTTCCACTCCTTTTCAAAAAAGTTGACATTTCTAATGGACGCCAGACTTAGTGTTTGTGCACATTTACAACCAGTTAGAATAACAGTTAGAAAATAGAATACCTACACAGAATAGATACATCAATACTGTGGGGATATTTAGAATGGGTGCAAGACTGATAAACCCATCCTTACAGGATTGATAATCAGCCGATGTTTGGAAACTGAGATTATTGCATCAGTCCATAACCCTGTCCAATTGGCCAGTTAAGATAAGTTTTTCCTCCCCTTGTGTCAGTTCCAATATCTACAGACAGCTTTTGGAACTTATAATTTCTGTTTATATATATATATATATATATATATATATATATATATATATATATATATATATATTTTTTTTTTTTATGTAAAATAAGTGTTTACTACATTTCACCATGTATATATCCGTATCGGCCATTTAAAAACCCATAGTGGTTGACCACTACTCCTCACCTCTCCTTTGAGTGAGTCCTTGCTAGGAGAAGAGGTAGGCCCTGTGGAGAATGCCCCGGTGGGGTCTCTCTCCTCCATCATGGTCCTGCGGTTCAGTCCGGGATCGCTGTTGGGTCTGCGGCCAGCAGACACCACATCTGTGCTGCGGCTCCTCACCAACCTTTCAGCGTAAGAGTGCCTCTGCTTGGGATGCTCCAGGTCACTCTGGGTCAGATGGGGGGCAAAGAGGGGTGGGCGTGAATCCTGGTGGCCTGGTATGCTGGCCTCTGGAATGGGTGGGTCAGGTGGAGGGTGAGGGGGACGGGGATAGTGTACCTTGGGCCGCACAATGGTGCCAGTGGAAGAGCCTGCAAAGACAATAGAGAAGGATAAACATTTTTTTTAAAAAACCTTGATGATAGGAGATGGGACGTGGAGGCAGAAGGTCAAGCATGGAGATAGCTTGACGTTTCCCCAACGGTAATGCTGCTTTTTTTTTTTTTTTTCAATGTGTTTTGAAAAGCTTACCTCAACCTTAGCATAAAACAAAGTCCAAATAGCTATATGACTATTGGTTAACATGATTTTCCCTGCCTGTTTTTTCTTTTAAAAAAAATGTGCACTGACAATTCATGCACAATGAGACTAGGAATATTTATTAATCTAAATAGGATACATTTGATTTCATGTTGACTAACAAAAGCCAATGAATGAATTCTTTAGCCTTGACTGAAATGGAAAACTTTAGCCGTTTTTGCAATGCAGCCCCTGATTCTTGAAAACAAAACTAGATGTCAGGGTCATGACATGACTTCTGTTCAACTGACATTCATAAAACTACGAATCCACACACACAAAGTCAAGAAAGAGGCAGAGCTAGCAGCAGTTTGTGTGTTTGTGTGTGTGTGTGTGTGTGAGAGAGAGAGAGAGAGAGCTTGAGAGAGCTGTCAGAGTGAGACAGACCTCAGGTGAAAGTAGGCCACCTGTTCCAAGGGTACAGCATCTCTACTGAGTGCATTCCAATGCCAGCCCTGTGCCACTAGCTCAGTAGGGACTGGCCACTGAGCCAAAACGTCTGCAGTGAGGTCTAGCAACCTGTCATCCCCTCACCTTGCCCCACACAAATTCCCACACACACACACACACACACACACACACACACACACACACACACATTCCCACACGCACAATGTCTCTCCAATACATTTAAGGAGCTCCAAAAATTCCTTAAAAAAAATTCCATTGAAGATACACAGTATTACACACACACAAATTAAATGCTTTAAACACTAATGTACAAATCCATTAAATAGGGGGAAACCGGACCTCAGAATGGGCATTAAAGAGATGGTTCACCCAAAAATGAAAACTCTGTCATAATTTACACCTCCTGTTGTTCCAAACCTGTATGACATTCTTTCTTTAATGGAACATAGAGGCGATCGGCAGAATGTTAGCCTCAGTCGCAATTTACTTTCACTGAGTGGTTAACTGTGCTAAAATTCTGCAAAACCTTTTGCATTTCATGGAAGAAAGGAAGTCATAAAGGTTTGGAACAACAAAAGGGTGACTAAATTACAGAATTTTCATTCTTAGGTGAACTATTCCTTTAAGAGAATAGAAATCTGGCGCACGTTCGCTTTATTTCACAACGCACACGCTGTTCAGGGGGCTCTTGTCATTAGGCACATTAATGGCTCTGCTTTCTAGCTTTTACATGTGTAAGTACTGCATCCTACAGCAGTGCATGCTGGGAAGTGACATTACCTTCTCCAGAGGAGAGAGGATCGAACATGGCCAGCAGTGAGTCAGTTTGAGAGGGTGCGCAGGACAGACTGAGAGCCCCTAGAGAGGTGGAGGAATGAAGGGATGGATACAGGGATGTTGAAAAGGAGGGACAAAAGGAGGTGTTAATCCCACACCAAAGATCCCAAGAAACAAATTCAAAAGCTGAACACCAAATAGTAGTAGACAGTGACCCCAAAAAGTATTTTTTATTTTTATTTTTTTAATTTAAAGAAAGCTAGCACAGGCACAGTTTTAAAGCAATACATTTTTCAAAAATAATTTTGTTAGCTTTGTACATTATACAATTATAATAAAAAAAAAAAGTGATATGTTCAAAATTAAGATAAAAAGTATGCCTTTTTGGACTCTTTAGTTGTAAATCTTAGTGGAATATGTCCACAGTTAATGTAATGAACTACACTTGTGGTTTCACTGCAAGCACACCTGTGACCCAGAGGAGAACTGACTTAATAGTACATCCACTAAAAATTTCCCTGGGGCCAGTGTGTTTAAAGTGAACTGCAAAAATAGCTAAAATAAATAAAACAATGGCTAGCAACATTTTTTTTTTTTTTTTCACATATCACTTTGTTTCATATGTGTTAGATAATTGTGTAAAATTCACACCTTAAGTGCAGCTTGATTTTCTAAATACATTTTGGGGCCATTATGTTGGAAGACAAAAGGTTTGACATATTCCTTTAGAGACAGATCTATGCATTTAAATTTAGGCCACGTCCACACTAAAGCGTTTTTGTTTGAAAATGCATCTTCTCTACGTTTTGGCCTTCAGTTCACACTGAGACAGCATTTTTGTCAGTGAAAACTGAGCTTTTCAAAAACGCTCTCCCAAGTGGATAAATTTGAAAACGCCACCTTCGCGTTGTAACGTGGACTGGGAAAACTGTTATATTTGAAAATGATGTATTTGTTGTCATGTGACGCAGTCATGTGATCCATTCAACCCAAAACAATCAAGATGGCGGCCGTGTGATAGCAGCGCTTTGTGCCTGACATCCACATTTATAGTGTTGTTAAAGATAAATGTTACTTTGCATAAACTTCACATTGTATTCCTTCAAAGGAGATGGGGAGTTTACTCGTAATTTGTGTCCAACGACAATTGCGTTTCAGACCGTACATGGAACAGTGATTTTTTGCATGGGTAGTCAATATTTTTCAGTGTGGACAAGCAACTTTTTGAAAACGGCAGTGTGGACGGAGAGTGTTTTGAAAATGAAAATGCTGTTTTCAAATGTATCTGGATTTGGGATGGCACCGATCCGATAACTGGATCGGTATGAGGTCTGATACTGACGTTTTTACCCAGATCGGGTATCGGTCCAACAGGACCGATCATAATTCGATACCGCATGTTGGTCATTGACATTACTGTCAAGCTCAAATAATGGCATAAATAACCATTATAGTAGTCCATATAACTCGTGCATTTTAGTCAGGCTCTTACAGTCATCCAAAAGCTTTGTGAATTGTAAAAGGCTGTGTTTAATAATAAATATACAGTCAGCATGCACAGCAAAGTAGTCTCTGGCACCACGCTTTACTGAATAAGCGCCGCTCTGCCGACACACACACAAACACACGCAGAGGCTCGTGATGGACTGCTCAGCGCAATATGTGGTTGCTCCACACAAACTCCATCTCAGATGTAGATGATCAATAGTTCGGTCCGCCTATAACATGCATTGAGAAAGGCACCGGACAAGCATTTTAACATATGTTAAATGAGAAGCATATTACACTACTGTGAATTAGCCTACAAACAAACACTCAAACACAGACTTCCTGGAGACTAGTTAACAATAAAGTTTTGCACATGCTCTTATGTAATTGTTTTTTGTTTTCCAATTTTATAATGAAATAATGTATTGTTAGAAGTCTTTGTTTCTTTAGTACCCAGAGTACTCCCAATTAGTTCCACACAGTGAATTGTGAAACAACACTGGTATCGGATTGGGATCATATTGGCTGATACTGATAGTTCAGGTATCGGAAGAGAAAAAATTGTATCGTTCCATCCCTAATCTGGATTAATGCAGACGTAGCCTTAAGCAGAAAAGTTTAAACATAAGTACACGGCACAGTAAGACTGTTTCCAATCAGTGACTTCAGTGTGCAAGTGTGTTTTGTACCATGTGCAGAGTCCTCTCCATCTGGACTAGTCACGGAGTCTTTGCCTCCAAAGTCTGAGCTGCACTCCGAGCGTAGGTCCTCAATCTTATTGGGGATGTCCTCTGATGTGGCACTGATGCCTGCACGAACAACAGACAACACATCAGCAAAACCACCAAACAATAAATCACAGCAGGAAGCGTATTAGTTTTAGAACTGTGAAGTTGTATTGTTTGTCAAAGTAGAAACTTTACCTTGAAATACTTCCACTCATACAAAAAAAAGAAGAAAAAAAGAAAAAACAACCTTTCTTCTACTGTCTATGCACAATGAGCTTCAGACTACATTTTTCATATCTTAGGATTTGACTGCATATATCCGAGATATACAGAAAGGTTAACAAATAAGCAAGGATCTATAGTGTGTTGGTGACGGAGAGGTGGCCATGTTGAATGGCCCATCTCATTCCACTCAAGGAATCATGGAAATTGCGCCAATGCTCTGAAGTACGCAAAGAGGGCAGAGGAATCCTCCAGGGAGAGGTCATAGTAGGTGAACGAGAGATGGAAACAGCAAAAATGAACAAAGGAAGAAAGAAAAAAACAATCCATCTGCCAAAATCTTTAGGGAAAACTCCCCACAAGGAGTCTATTGGGCATTTGTTGTTGCTACCTAGCTATTTTTCTTCATCACTATGTCAGGACAGAAGAGTCACCAAATAAAAATCAGCAAAAGCAGGGAAAGTAAGTACTTTCATGAGTAAGCAGGACATTATTTTGTATTGTCAGTTGTTATGAGGTCTTGCTTGGTCCAAACAGTTTGTTAAGTATGCTTCGTTTTTTGCGTGTGACGTAACAAAACAAACGTGTCTGTACAGGCTTGTGGTCAAAAGAGTATACTTGGAAAGTTTAGAATGCTTCACTGTGTGCAAGATGTAACAGCACACGGAAAAACAAAGTATTCCATAGCATTCATGTAACCAAACGTGATGTAACAAGTTTCCAACAAGAAATTTGTCTGTCCACACTGATGTCCACAGCCAATCAAAAAATGTTTGATGCTTAATGTACAGTTATGAGGACAAGGATTTTGGACAAGTATGATTTCACATTGGGCAGGGCTTCCCAATGCAATAGTGCAGAAATAAAAACCAAGTGATCATGAAAGTGATTGTCTTATAACTTTGTCATGTTGCGCATGGTAATTACACTGGGTCATTCTATTGAAGGAATCATTCACCCAAACATTTAAAATCTGCCATACTTTACTCATCCCTTCCAAACTATATTACTTACTTTCTTATGCAGAACACAAAAAGAAAAAAAGAAAAAAAATATATCCTGGTCTACCTTCTCAATACAATGGAAGTTCATAGTCTCACTTTAAAGCTTTAAAAAGCATCCAAAAGTATCATAAAAGTTGTACATGGGACTTGTGCATCATTTTACAATTCTTCTGAAGGCATGCGATCTGGTGAGAAACAAACAGCAAATTTAAGTCATTCTGTAGTAAAAAACTTGAAGTCCGAACACATAACCACTGTGAAAAAGCTTCTCTCACGTCGCTCTGCATTTAAAAATGGATGTCAAAATGCAAAATGTCTTAAATTCATGTTGTTTCTCATTAAAAAGAATTAGACAGGGAGTCTGCATACATACATACATGCATGTTTATGTGTACCTGAAACAACGCTGAGCCCTGGGGTGCTGGGTCGGGAGCTGACCTCTCTGACCTCTGTGTCGTCTGAAGTGCTACCAACACCAGAGCAGCTCTCTAGCTCTTGCAAGCGTTCCTCCTGCTTCAGATCTGCAGCTTCTGCAAAACAGATCCATTAACTGCACAAACTGGAACATCCACACACACACACAAAACACCCAGGGCATCTCCGTGGAGAGAGCTCTCATTTATATACTCATTTGTAATAATGCAGGTCTCAATTGGTCTTCTGAGTCTACTTTTCCACAGCCTAGAACTGAAACAAATCTCAGCAATTAAAAAATAAAATATCACTCATTCACTTTTTCCTCTGTTTACGAGGCAAAAGAGGCAAGCAGACAAGACCACATCCAGGCTGCCTACTGCCTACTGGCATAACACACTTTAATGACATGGATTGTGGAGGAATCATACAGAAATATATCTTTGTAACAAAGTTCTTAGGATGGGGTGCAAGGAGGGAGCGGGAGACGGCGAAATTAAACTCAAAAAGGTAATTTATTTTCACAATAACTCAAACAATTCCCTTTTCAGCGCAACTCAGCACACGCTCTTTCAGTGCGTATCTGTGGGTAGCTCTCACCCCTCACTGACGTCCGGCTCGCTTTTAAAGCCCGTCTCCACACTCACTGCAATGACATACAGCTGTTAGAGACAACAATTGCCAGGTGATGATCCTTACTGTTCTCATCTCCTGATCTCGCTCTCCATTCACAGGCCAGCGCTCAACCACGCCCCCACCACCACATACCCCCCCATCGCCCGACTCAGGCCAGGGAGCCATCTGGCCTGCCCAGTACCCCCTCCCATTTCTGGAGAGAAAGTCCGCAACAGCCATCTGAGCTCCTGGTCTGTGGACCACCTCGAACTTTAAAGACTGAAGAGCCAGATACCAACAAGTGATGCACGCGTTGGTATCCTGTATGTGATGGAGCCACTGGAGTGGGGTGTGGTCTGAACAGAGGGTGAAAGCCCGTCCCAGGAGGTAGTATCAAAGGGTGAGGACCGCCCACTTGATGGCCAGACACTCTCTCAACAGTGCTGTACCTTATGTACAGCACTGGGCACTCCTCCCCCTTCACCACCTGGGACAACACGTCTCCCAACCCCGTCCGACACGGTGGTCTGTACAACAAAAGGGAGAGAAAAAAAAAAAAAAAAAAAAAAAAATCAGGAGTATATGTAATACCGGCCCACCACAAAGCGCAGCTTTCACTTGCATAAAAGACTGCTGGCATGGCTCCGACCACTGGACCGGGTCTGGGGCTCCCTTTTCAGTGAGATTGGTTAGTGGGCTGGTGACATCCGAATAATTTGGCACAAACCTCCAGGAACTGTCTCACCTCCTTTTTGGTCTTGGGTCACGGGCAGGCCGCAACCGCTGCAGTCCTATCAATTTGGGGGCGCACCTGCCCGTGACCCAAGTGGAACCCCAGATACCATACCTCCACCCGTCCAATTGTGCACTTGGGGTTTTCCATGAGTCCCGCCTGTCACAGCGACCTCAGAACCGCCCTCAGATGCTGCATATGCCACTACCACTCATTAATGTATATAATGATGTCATCCAGATAGGCAGCAGCATACGCAGAATGCGGTCTGAGGACTCGGTCCATAAGGCGCTGAAATTTAGCCGGGGCACCAAACAAACCGAACGGAAGGGTCATGAATTGGTATAAGCCAAATGGTGTGGAGAAGGCCTTTTCACACAGGACATTGGTGTTAAAGGGATCTGCCAATAACCCTTCATTAATTCCAGTGAATTAATAAAAGCGAGCCACGCCCAACCGATCGAGCAGTTCGTCAATATTGGATACGTGTCAAATTTAGACACCGCATTGACCTTTCTATAATCCACACAGAACCGGAACGAGCCGTTGCTCTTCGGAACCAGCACCACTGGGCTGGCCCAGTCACTGTGGTATTCTTCTATTACCCCATATCGAGCATGGCCTTTAATTCTTCTCCAACCACTTTTTTTGTGCTTGGGTAATCGGTAGGGACGACTGCGTACCACTACCCCTGGGGTTGATTTGATATGGTGTTTTATGAGGTTCATACGACCAGGAAGGTGCGAGAACATGTCCGAGAATTCTCTTTGCAACTGGGCCACGTCCGTTAATTGTGACGGTGAGAGGTGGTCTCCGCAAGTGACCGGGGTGCTGCGATTGGCTTTTAAGTTCACCTCCGGCCTGAGCTCCTCCCTCTCCGGTACCACCATCACTAAAGCCACAGGGACCACCTCCCTCCACGGTTTTAAGAGGTTGAGGTGGTAAATTTGCCATTCTCTGCCCCATCCGTTCATTTAACCTAATAATCAACTTCAACTCGCCGTGTGACCTCAAAGGGCCCTTGCCATTTTACGAGTAATTTAAAGCTTGATGTGGGTAGTAATACAAAGGACTTTATCTCCCTGTGTAAATTCCTGTAGCTGATTTCCCATGTATACAGCCGGGACTGATGTTCTTGAGCCCGTAGCAAATTCTCCTGTGATAGTTGCCCCAATGTGTGGAGTTTTGCTCTCAGGTCTAGAACTTATTGAATTTAGTTTTTGCTGTTTGAAGGTCCCTCCTCCCAATTTTCCCTCACGATATCGAAGACACCGCGAGGCTTACACCCATACAATAATTCAAATGGGGAGAACCCCGTGGAAGCTTGCGGAACCTCTCGAACTGCGAATAACAGGGGTTCAAGCCACTTATCCCAACTCCGAGCATCTTCGTGCATGAACTTACGAATTATGTTTTTCAGGGTTTTATTAAACTGTTCGACCAAGCCTTCCATTTGCGGATAGTACATGCTTGTCCAAATCGATTTAATACCCAATAATTCGTATAGCTTGTGTAGTGTACGTGACATAAAAGTAGTGCCTTGATCAGTGAGGATTTCTTTCGGAATCCCCACTTGGGAGATAATTCTAAAGAGTGCCTCCGCAACACTACATGCTGAGATGTTGCGCAAAGGCACTGCTTCCGGATATCATGTTGCGTAGTCCACCAGAACCAACACAAAGCGATTCCCACGTGCCGTCTGCTCTAAAGGCCCGACAAGGTCCATACCCATTCTTTTGGAGGGGACCTCGATCAAAGGAAGTGGGCACAACGGCGCTCTTGGGGCAGCCGGCAGATTTACTAGCTGACATTCACGGCATGCCGCACACCATCTGCAAACATCCCCACGAATGCCCGGCCAATAGAACAGGACCATTAGACTGTTCAGTGTCTTTTCCTGCCCTAAGTGACCTGCCATCAGATTATAATGAGCCGTCTGGAATAACATAATATTTGATGAAAAAAATCTGACTTTCTATAGCTTGGTATTATTTAAAATTGCACAACTTAGTCCCGCTGTCCACATATTTTTAGGAAAACTATTTGTTCTAGAATTTTTTTTTTTTTTTTGCTTGTTTATTAGGTGCTACTAGTTACTAGTTAGTTAGGTGCTAC
Source organism: Myxocyprinus asiaticus (assembly GCF_019703515.2). Taxonomy (NCBI): domain Eukaryota; kingdom Metazoa; phylum Chordata; class Actinopteri; order Cypriniformes; family Catostomidae; genus Myxocyprinus; species Myxocyprinus asiaticus. The sequence continues at coordinate 18,979,050 of NC_059376.1, read as the reverse complement.
TAGCAGTCATGCTTGGGTCTCAGGAGGTTAAGTAATAGCACATATGGCTCAGAAAAGTGAAGTCCTAAGAAAGGGTCTAGCATAATTTGTATGCAGATGCCCCTTAGTTTCATAATTTATCATCTAGCTCAGTGAAAATCATCCATTTTAAAGCATGGCTTAAGTGTCCAACTACTTTTTGGAGGCAATGTATGGGAAAGGGAACAGGCCTATGTGACTTTACCTGGTGTTTCTTTCTTCACATTTAATGCAGAATATGTTTGATGTTGGTAAACATACTGTACATCTCACAGTGTCTTTTTCTTTTGTGTGTTAACTCTCACCTGAGTCACTGGGCAGCACCTCTACGCTCCATGCCTCACTCGTCGTCTCAGAAATGGTAGAACCGTATGGGTCCAGAAGAACAGGCAGACAAAGCAAGCTCCCCAGTGCATTCTCTGCCGCAGCCCCTGAGAACATGACATAAAAAAAACACATGTATATGGGGGGAGGCACCTCTGATCGAAAGCATCCTGTAGGAGCACTGCAACAGGGATGGCCAAAGGTTAATTGCGGCCTCCCTCCTCGCAAGTTCTTGAGTGTGAGCACACACACAGACGCACACACACAGTCTCATCAGGGCTGTGACTGTGAGGTGTGATTTGAGCAGAGCATCACTCATAACCTCATTACTCACTCATCCAGCATCCCACATAGTGCCTCCTCTCTCCCAAACACTCCCAACAGGAGCTAACGCCTCACAAGGCAGAAGAATGGAGAGTGGAGAAGGGAGGAGAGAGACAAAAGCTTGCCTAGAAGGGGAGGTGTCTGCATGTGTGTGGGGGCACTTGATGGCCGGGTGGATGCAGAGATCATCAGCGTGCCCTATGATAATCAGCAGATCACAGCTCCCTGCATACACATACACGCAGGCCTGCACAAGGCCAGGTTTGGTGTGCCTGCAGGATAGCTTTCCCCCGTTGGCCCTGTTTACAGTGAGTGAGGCAGGGGCTCTGGGCCGCCCGTCTTTCAGGTGTATGATTAAATGAGTGGCACCCGCAGTAGTGAAACAATTAGAATTTCTGCCTCATTATCATGGTAATCTTATCAGTGGGATAATGAGGTATTAATGGATATTTAATGTGTATCTCATAACCCAATCCCTCAGAGAAAACACATAAGGAAATCGCTGTAAATTCACTTAATGGCGGAAAAGTCCCCCAACGCCATATTCCGAGCAATGAAAAATGGAGGATGCAAATGAGAAGGAACCAAGGTCAATAAGACTGCAGGGACTGTGTGAATGTCAGACGGAGAGTGTGAATGTCAGACAGAGAGAGAGGAAGAGAGAGAACACAGAAGATGAGGGAATAGAGGGAAAAGAAGGGGTGAAGGGGGTGAGAGAGGGAGAGTGAAAGACATAAGGAGAGAGCGAGAGACGGCATGAGATGGAATGAAGCGAGAAGCAGTCTGAGGTTGTTCTTTATAGAACTCTGTTCCAGTACAGTTCCCTGCGAATCATTGGAAATTGCCTGAGTCAACAGAGATGGATAGTTTTGTCTCAATCCAGGAAAGAGAGTTAATTAAATATGCCCAAATCCATTTAGCCAATACTGTGAGGTATAACAAATACATTCCCCTCTGTAATTTTTTGGATAGCCATGCTCATTTTATCTAAATTATCACTACTGTGACCATTTTACTGTAATAAGAGGCAAAAAGACTCTCCCAAAAATACAGCATGCTAGTTTTATACAATACAATGCATACTATTTTCATTTAAAATACATTATTCTATAATTTATCATACTATGAACACTATTGTTAGATTTTTTTAGTAAATGGCTAACATGGCACATGATTTGTTAGAATTTTTACAAATTATTTTTAAGGCCAACCAAACAAATATTATTACTGCAATTACTAGGGTGTTACTAAACAGGACTCACAAAATTGCTAATGTATAGCTGCTTAATTAAAAAGTGCAAGTTTTCAGTTGACCACAAGGTGCCAGTAATGAGTTTTCTGAAAAATAAACTAAAAGACACTGTTTCTGATCATATAATGTTAGTGTGTTTGTTTGTTTGTCATTTAACACCATGTCAGCTTCCATGACAATTTTCATGGCAAAAAGTAGTTTAAAAGTTATAAAATATTTATTAAAAACTGAGATTTTTTAATCTATTTTTGATAAAAACTCTACAACTCAATCTAGTCTGACTTTGTTAAAATCTTTTCAAAATATCAGTCAAATAAAACAATTTTCTCAACATATTAAAACCACCACAATCTAATAAAATATGCTTCAGAGACAGCGGACTCTGGTATGAGGCACATAATGGGGTCACAACTTGACTACACAACGCATATCACCAAAATGAGTCTAAAACAAAATGTTAGGCATGCAAGGCCTGTGTAGTTAGGCTTAAGCCAACAACCTGAAAGTGAAAGTATAACAGGAGAGAGATAACCACACTAATTCTTGTTATACTGTATATGGCTTTTTTATTTTATTTTATCTAGTTTAATGAATAGCCTTATGTAACCATAGATTTGTGATCTAGATGTGCAGGAATACACCGCATCTTACCTGCAATCTCCTGCAATCTGTCCTCATCCATATTGGGGTCAAAGTCACTGCCCAGGACATCTGTGCTCCATGTCTCACTGACAGTCTCAGAAATGTCCCGGTCATCCGTCAGGCCCATCATGTCCCGAATCTCAAACTTGCGCAGTTTATCATCCAAATTATCCTGAGTGGTGGCTATATAGAGAACAACCCAGGAGGAATTGTTCAACCCATACAACACAACAAATTCATTTCTTTTTATAGAAATGTATCTGATTTGTCACCAATTTTTATGGACAATCTAAAAACACAAATTCACCTTGTTCATGTTCAAGTAGCTGCAAGGCCTCTGCACCATTACTACCAGAGGGCCCCGGTCCTCCTTCTGACACAGATTCCACCTCCAAGTCCAAAGATGAGACTGAATTTGAACGGTTAGACGGCCCTATAGACAAAACACAATTTCTTACATTGACTCATTTATATTACTACCATTTAGTTACTTGGTTGACATTTCTATCCGACAGGGCAACCTGGTATAAATGTTTTGCTCAGGTTTACAATGGTGATTAGATCATGGATTGCCCCTTGCAGTGTTAAAACCTACAATCTTTCAGTTACCAGCCCTGATCTTTCCCACTAGGCTACAACAATACTAATATTTATTTATTTGGTCTTGATTGCCAGTCTCTTTCTGCCTCTCCATCACAGAGGTAATAAAGGAACAAGACACAGATGGGCATGAAAGTGTTTATGTACAAGACAGCCATCTGCTGGTTGTCTGATGAAAACACACCCTCAGAAATGCCCTCCAGGTTGTCGCTGCAGAGTGAGAAGCGCAGCGTTTTGTCGGGTTTGCCGTGCAGTTTGTTGTCATCGACTGGGGCTTCTCCTTGTCCACCGTCTCCAAGATGAAGTGTCAAGACCTACGGAAAGAGACACAACAGCAATATACCAATATATCATCAAAATATATACCATCAAAACTACCATAAGATGACTTGATTAGAATAGATATTGATATTATCAGTATTATTATAGATTATAATAGCTAAATATTGTAGATATTATAATAGATTGATACTGATACTGATTGGTATAGCTCATGACATACTGCATAAAGACTCACCTCATTTTCTGACATCATTCCAGGTACAGTCTGTGTTAAGGTTCCAATCGAGATGACTAACACTTCCTCGGGCAAGACCTCCTGCAGAGACTCCTGAGAGCTGGCCTCAGTCTCACCCTCCTGGGCCACGTTGGACCGGCTGCGGCTGCGAGAGCCTGCTGGGTGAGGAAGAGAGGACAGGGACAAACTGTTAGGGGTTAGAAGCAAAGTTAGGCAGCTGCTTAAAGTGTTAGCAAGCATAAGGCTGGAATGTAGAAGCCTAAAACATCAGGATGATGAAACAAAACACAATGAGCACTGGTGCATATGTAATCACAATCATACTCGATACAAACAGCTTAAAAAGATAGGCTTATATTCGGTTTAGCATCTCCTTAAATGTACCATGATAGAAAGTCATACGGGTTTAAGGCAACACCCAGGGTGAGTAAATAATTACATAATTTTTCATTTTTTGGGGCGAACTATTCCTTTAAGTGGTAACAGAACATGCTAGTGAACCATAAACTTCTGTGAGAACTGTACCAGTATAGTATCAACAGAGAACACTTGAAGACAATGAAATCGTTTGGTTCTATACTGCTAAGAGCAGTTTTTCTTCCTTGCAACTGTTACCTTAAAAGCCCAGCACAGGTGCAGGTAATGAGAGTGTATTCCCACTCTGTAAAGTTGCCACAAAGGCCCTGTATAGATCAGGTATTAACATTCATCTCAGGTGAAATGATCACAAGTGGTCAACCAAGACTGATCAGCATTTATACCTGGTATTTAAGTCTCAAATGCATCTCCTGTTGTATCCGATTTTGTCGAAGGGAGGGTCTCTGATTTCACGACTACATAGTACTTACTACATGAAGCACAAAAATTCAGTAGTTGCTCCAGATCTCACCTAGGACTGGGTGGTATATCGATTTTTAAAGATATATTGATGTATTTTCAAATGAAATATAGGATGAGACAATATCATTTATATCGATATAGTTTGATGTTGCGTTACATAACCGGTTTCTTCCATAAAGCCGTGCCAGGGTTTGCATCACTCCTCTCTCACACTCTCCATGAAACCCTGCCCCCACTCTCCCAATGCGTCTGCGAGCAAACCCGGCCCCACTCACAAGTTCTCCTGCAACATGGGAGACACAGCGATGGTCCACAATGCTGAAGAAAACTCACCCTGTGTCTCAATCAGCTCCCCAGCTCCCTATGTCATGAATCAGTATATTGTGAACATGAATTCGGGCACTGGTAAGGGTACTAATCCACTGAAAATTGGAACACTTATGACTCAATCACCCACGACACATTAACGAGCTCGCGCATTGTAGCGCAGCTGTTATTAATCATCACCACCGCTGTATAAATTACACTATCATTCATTTTCGTTGAAGATATTCAAGGTACAGTGTTATAGACCTTTTTCACACTCCGGGTTTTGGAATGCAGAAGTAAACGTTTGCAGGGTAAACGTCGACAGCGGTGAATGGGAGATCACAGCATATATTATTTTCACTTACCCATCTGCTCCAAGACCAAAAGAAACTATTACATTTGAACGGCTTTCCAGAAGAGGTAAAAAATAGAGAGTGGATTAATACAGTAAAATGGGAGAAGATGCCAAATTTACTGTCACTCTCTCAGCAGCTGTAATAGAAACCCCCTCGCAGCTGTGGTAATTCATTTTTTAAAACTAATTCCAGGGTAATATAACACAAAGCATAAAAAAAATGTATAATAAAGAAAATTGCGAGATTTACGCTGATAAATAAGGTTGAAACGAGTCATCACAGTCTGTGAAAAAGGTCTGTTATAATAGATAAATGGCATAAAGAAATAAAACTATAAAAAGGAGTGTATTTTAAACCTTTTAACAACTTAAATATTTAAAAGATTGTTTCACTTTCATGGTAATTATGAATGAAAGACGTTACAATCAACATCTCTTTTTAAGAGAAAATAATGCTTGGACTTCATAGTTTTACACTTGTGCTCGTCATCTAATGACTTGAGACTTCAGAAGACGAGGACGTTTCCGGTAAGGGAGCATAGTGAGCAACGATGCTCCCTGGTTTTTACAGTGCATTGTGGGATTTTTTAGGGAGCAAACATAAACTGCAGTACTGCAATTTTTCAATCAGATGGTTTTCTTTTACAGCCATACCTAACAGGCAAAGTTCCCTTGTGGTAGCACGATGGTTGATTGACAGCCGAGTAGGCTTCTCTGTTGTCCAGGATGCATAAGGTCCCATTAGCATTTACAGTTTGGATGGAACCTGTTCATACCTGTAGTGAGCTCTGTCCACTTGTGATCGGATCAACCAAGATGGATATTAATACCAGAAGGATGTATGGAAGATGAAATCTCAATTCTTTTCAGAGGGCATTTCTTGGACAGACTGTAATGTCTAAAGAGGTTTTCATTCTGAGCACATTTGCTGCAGTACTTATCCGAGTGTCCCTGGTCCACTCCCCGGTCCATAAATCAGCTTTCATATTACCAATTTTTAATGCAAATTGTGCTCTGTTTTGGACTAAACTGCCAATGTAAAAGCCCCCTTAAATGCTTTCTTTCTGGTCTCGATGCATGACATTAGGTAAACACAAAACATATGACGAAAAGAAAGCCAGTATGGAATATAAAAGGAGCAGATAGCTCACAAGATTTGAAGATTTATGACACTTATGAACTGTCTTGCTTGTCTGAGCAACTGCACTGATATCGCTAGAGGCAAGTAACGCAGCCCAGATGTGCTACAGCGAGCAGCAAAATTCCAAGCAGGGACACACACACATATTACAGCAGTCACAGTGATGACTGGCAAAGCATGGGTAAAGCGGTGATAGTCTGTGGATGGATGGGGGTATTTGAACATATCAGCAACAGCAGACTGGCAGGACTACCCACCAAACGGGGTTACTAAAGGTATATGAGTGGACAGGGCAGTGGCAGAGGGCTCCCAACACGTTATGGCAACCAACTGCTGTCCTGATTATCATTGGCAGCAAGGCAAGAGAAAAAGGTGGAAGAGACAGAAGGGCGAAATCAGAGAGGTGGTGGTCAAGAGAAACAGAATACATTGGCCCCAAAAAGTATTCATACACTTAAGCGACACTTGTAAAAAATAAATAAATAAATAATAATATGAATTTCATTGTATTGATTTTATATGTTGTTATTCAAGTGGCATCTGCAAACAAAAGATGCAAAATGTCACTTTTCATTTAAACCATCTTGTCCCAAGGTCATTTATAGTAGTTGTATGAAGTCAGTTCACCTCAAGTTCACACAGAGGACCTAGCAGAGTAACTACAGATGTAGTTCAGCACACCATTCCACGTAGTTCCACAACGTTTGACAACCAGACAAGTGTCATTTGGACAAGAGTCCAAATACTTTGTCTTCATTTTGAACAATACAGTATTTTGCTGTTTAAAACCAAACAAACGTATTTTTGTAAAATGTTCTGCTTGAAAAGTGAGCTTGTGACGTCTGTCATAAAAACACTACTTGGTTTGAAACTAACTACTTGGTTATGACATTCATACCTTTGTAAGTGTTGCTTTAGTGTCCACTATACTTTCTGGGGCCACTGTATGTAACAGACTAGTAAATGAGTATAAGAACTAACAGTAGTTAACAATTATCAGAAGACCACTGATGTCAATGTTCGAGACAGTTACTTGGAAAAGAAATGGGGTTTTTATCAAGCCTGTTGCTGTTTAGGTTTAGTCTTTAGGGAATAAATCGCAGCAATGAACATGCTGTATATCTCATGTAGAATGAATACCAATGGGGAGTTTGTTCTTCTTGTTGGCAGGCGTGGTGGCTGGGGAGAGCTGGGGCGTGTTAGAGGGCGTGAGCTCAAAACTGTTGCTCTTCATCGTGCGGGACTGAGGTACATTGGCCAGTAGGGTTTCCAGAGCAAGGTGATCCTCTTCTCTGAGCTGATCGCCTGTCGTCACACTACGCACAAAGTCCACCTGAACACAGAGATGAAATGAGGTTTGCAATATGAGATTTGAAAAATTAAATGTTTTTGCTTTAGGTTTGACCTAAAACAACACAAAAGGTTTTTACTGTGCACAAGAACATTTTATCTAAAATCAAACATTGTTAAGTAAAATGACTGGTGACTGAGGCTGTCAGTCCCTTTCACTTTCACCAAATGAAAGATGCAATGAAAGTGAATGATGACTTGAGACTCACATTCTGCCTACCATTTCCTTGTGTTTTCCACAGAAGTAGTCATACAGGTTTGAAACCACATGAGTAATTAATGACAGAATTTTTAATCTGACAATCAACATTGTGTAAATGCATAAATGACAGCAAAAGTATGGTATTAGCCATATCAGGTTAGGGTTAATTTTGCAATGCTCCCTATACACGATTATATTCTTGGTTACATTTTATTATTTGCATTTAGCATAGTTTTCCCTGCAGTCCGTGAACAGCAATCCATTGTTGGGTCACAACCCACCAGTTTAAGTGTTTAACAATATCTTTGTTCTGTTTCTACACATTATTAAATCAAAAAATGAATAAGGAGGCAACTGCTACAAATTGTTATCAAATAATTTCCGCAAGCTGATATCCTGTGAAATCTCTTTGAGAAACAAGGTTTTGGTAAGGTGTACGATGAGCTCTCTTTATATCTTCAGGTAATTTTTGAATTCATTCTTAATCATTGCTGGTAATTAAAGCAGGTGGGCCTCATTATTAAGCTATCATCATTAGTGAATTTCAAACAGTGAGTCTAATGCAATAACAACATAGGAGTTGGGATAATTGGCTCTGTAAATGACAGTGTGATGATGAACACCTTTCTGCTCATGCTGAGAAGAAACACACACACACACACACACACACACACACACACACAAACACACACACACAAACACACACACACAAACACACACACACAAACACACACACACAAACACACACACACACACACAAACACAGAAATTGAGGGTAACTGGCTTTTGGCAGATTGGGCTGGAAGATTTACAGCATTAAGCCTGGAAAGGTATGCAGTATGACTGTTACTGGTGTATTGGTTAGATAGGTTTAGACATGTTTACTTCACTCTCTTTTGCACTGCAACAGAACAAGTCTTTTTTTTATTTAGAGTCTTGTGTAAGAGCTGACCAAGCATATTATGACCTACCTAAAATTAACCACATCATGGCAAAATATTTATTAAATATTTTAGCACAGTTTTTAATTTGAAAAAGTGAAAAGTGAAAGAAAGGCCACTCCACTACTACACTACTTTATCGAAGCTTTATATTTTGCCATGAAAAGAGTGCCACTGTGATTTGACCTGAAACAGCAAAAGAGTTCTAATGTAACCAAACATAACGCAGATTCTTAAGAAACTGCAGACTAGTATTTTTAAGAAATATGACTTTGTTGGCAAGTGAAAAGCCCATTTAGACAATTTGTACTTTTGATGATGTTATCAATGTCAGCAAAAGTTATTCCTTCCCCACACATCTCTAGTTCTTCACTACGTACCAGAGCCAAAAGCTGATTATGAGTCATGTAAACCACAGTCCGTGTTAGGCCCTCCAGCAAGTTAATTGAGGACATTGGTGGAGTCTCGACAGCTCTTCCACCAATGACGACATCCAAAAAGGCAGCAACACATGTCTGAAATTGAGCCAATCAACAATTTGAAATGGAAGTCCACCGATAAATATTAAATCTTCAACATTCAATGTTCATCTTTAACATGCATATAAATGTAATAAATATTCATCAATATTAGTGATGCACCGAAATGTATTTTTTACTGAAACACCGAAACCGAAATTAAAGATTTCATTTAGCCGAAACCAAAAATAAAGTTTGGGTAATTACTGATTGATCATTTATGTGGCAATGTGTTTAAATTAATTTAGTCAATGAATTTTGCTTCTGAGCTTATCAATGAGAAAATTACAAAAAAAAATACAGTACAATGGTGAAAAGTGGATATTATTTCTGAACATTGTGCACTTCATAACACATTTAATTATTTAGGCCTCAAATATCAAATAAAACACAGAGTCGGTGTGCTGGGGCTGGGGAGATTTTTCTTTGCCATTGTTATTTTGATGAACTCTGTATTTTCTTCAGGGTGTCATGTTCTCAGGTGATAAATCAAACTGGTCGTACTAAAGTTCTTCAGCAACGAGCCGCCTCGATATTTCAGCCGAACAAATTTAGCTATTTTAGCATCCTTTTTGGTCATGGTGAAGTGAATCCACACTGCAGACATATTTGCCAGTTGTATCTTAACCAAGCTGTGTGCACGAAATGGGAGGAGACGCTGACACTGTCAAAACGCGTCATCGGAGAAGCGCTAATTAAACATCACAAAAAAAATATTTTTGGTTTCAGCCGAAATAGTTTTGAAGGGCCGCAACCAAACATTCATTTTTTGGCTGTTTAGGCCAAATATTTTCAGTTGCCGAAAGTTCGGTGCATCCCTAATCAATATCAAAATGATTAATACAATAAAGTTTCAGAATCAGAAACAAAGTCGTCTCAAAATCCTGGAAATGTCTCTTACCTTATCAAACTTTGATAAACTGCTTTTACGTCGAGGGTCTCCATCATCTGCATCAGACATGGCTAACTGCTGCAACAACTGCCCCACCTAACACATGAAATTGGATATTATTGTTAGAATGCATTCATACTGCAAACCAACATCAAATATTACAATTACAACTATGGAAAATAATCTCAGCATTTTAAACCAGGCTGAATGTGAAAGAAAATGGCATTGTCATTACAGTTGGATTATACACTACATGGCGAAAAGGTATGTGGACAACCCCTTCTAATTAACAGGTTTGGCTAGGGCCCTTAATTCCTATGAAGACTAAATTTAGTTGGCATGAAATCAAAATGGACCCTATTTATTATATTAATGCATGTTACTGGTCTTACTGTGAACAATTCATACAAGACATTTTTTGCTATTTTATCTTTTTTTTTTTTTTTTTTACCTCGCAATCTTTCATCAAAATGGCATAACTTGCTCTTCCAGTGAAATGACTGACCTGCCCCATCAAGAGTCAGTCATGTAAACAAACCTGGATTCAGAGCAGCTAATGCAGAAATGAAGAGCTGTTTCTTCAGCTGTTTCCCTAACAAAACCCTGTTCCCTACCCCAAACTATCTTGGTTACGTGCCCGCTGGCTAAATTTCACATTTTGAAGAAGGACAAATGCCGAATTTGCAGTTTTATGGGGATACATGTACAACTGTAGGTTATAACAGAATGGCACAATCATAAAACAAAACATGGCAACAAAGAAAAAAAATGAAATGACCCCTGTTCAAAAGTCTGCATACCCTTAGTTCTTAATACAGTGTATCGCCCCCTTTAGCATCAATGACAGCGTGCAGTCTTTTGTAATAGTCATCTATGAGACCCCAAATTCTTGCAGGTGGTATAGCTGCCCATTCATCTTGGCAAAATACCTCCAGGTCATGCAAAGTCTTTGGTCGTCTTGCATGAACCGCACATTTGAGATCTCCTCAGAGTGGCTCGATGATATTAAGGTCAGGAGACTGTGATGGCCACTCCAGAACCTTCAACTTTTTCTGCTGTAACCACTGGAGTCATTGTCATGCTGGAAAGTCCAAGAGCGTCCAATGCACAGCTTTCGTGCAGAAGAATGCAAATTGTCTGCCAGTATTTTCTGATTTTCTTGCCATCAATTTTCACAAGATCCCTCGTGCCTTTAGAGCTCACACACCCCCAAAACATCAGTGAGCCACCACCATGCTTCACAGTGGGGATGGTATTCTTTTCACTATAGGTCTTGTTGACCCCTCTCCAAACAGAGTGCTTATGGTTGTGACCATAAAGCTCTATTTTGGTCTCGTCAAGCTGTGAGGCATGTCAAGATGTTGTTGGGCATATTGTAACCGGGGTTTTTTTTGTGGCATTGGCACAGTAAAGGCTTCTTTCTGGAAACATGACCATGCAGCTCATTTTTGTTCAAGTATCGTCATATTGTGCTCCTTGAAACAACCACACAGTCTTTTTCCAGAGCAGCCTGTATTTCTCCTGAGGTTACCTGTGGGTTTTTCTTTGTATCCCGAACAATTCTTCTGGCAGTTGTGGCTGAAATCTTTCTTGGTCTACCTGACCTTGGCTTGCTATCAAGGGATCCCCGAATTTTCCACTTCTTAATAAGTGATTGAACAGTACTGACTGGCATTTTCAAGGCTTTGGATATCTTTTTATATCCTTTTCCATCTTTATAAAGTTCCATTACCTTGTTACGCAGGTCTTTTGACAGTTCTTTTCTGCTCCCCGTGGCTCAGTATCTAGCCTACTCAGTGCATCCACGTGAGAGCTAACAAACTCATTGACTATTTATACACAGACACTAACTGCAATTTTAAAAGCCACAGGTGTGGGAAATTAACCTTTAATTGCCATTTAAACCTGTGTGTGTCACCTTGCGTGTCTGTAACAAGGCCAAACATTCAAGGGTATGTAAACTTTTGATCAGGGCCATATGGGTCATTTCTGTTATCATTATGATTTAAAAAGGAGCCAAACAAATATGTGATAATAAATGGCTTCATATGATCAAATGGATTCATATGAAGACAGTTTTTTTGCATGATCAGTCATATTTTCAAAATCAATGCCAACATTTCACAATTTCTGCCAGGGTATGCAAACTTTTGAGCACAAATGTAACTTCAAAATCCCACATACCTGCATGAGGTTGAAACGCGCCACCTCATTGATTGGTGCATCCGAGATGATGCCGTACTGCTCAGGGTTGACAATGGCTGGGCAGATGAAACATGTGAGCAGCAGGTCAGTGCACATTGTCCTCACCTCACCAACCTCTAACCTCTCCACCCGTGCCAATGTCTTAAACATCTGAGACAAAATCCAGCGCAGACTCTGTGGGAAGCAGTAGGTATTCTGCTTCAGGTAGCCGATAAAGGAGTTAACCAGGGTCACCAGCTTGGCCTCATTGGCCTCCACTGCTGCTTGAACCTTTCCGCGGTACTCATCTGTCCCCTTCTCCCCAAACAGCCGTTCCTGCTGGGCTGGGGTGAAGCGTTCAATCAGTTTGGCTGGATCTGTCTCTAGATGGTCCTCGTCCTCCACCAGTAGCTGCATAATGGGTTCATGGAGGGTGGCAGTGAGGAAGAGCTTGGCTGAAAACAGGCCTTCGGAGAAGAGTTTAAAGAGAATGCTGAAGGCACATGTGCCTCGCCGTAGAAGGCGCCGAGGGTTGTCATTTTCCTTAAGCTCAAATTCCACCAAATATCGTAGTACCTGATAATAGAAGGACAACATAAGTTACACAAGAGCTTAGAGTAAAAAATTACTTTTTAATGTTGCAGTTTAACGTTTTAAAAGTTTAGATGTTAATGTAAGTACATAGTAGTTGCATATATCTAAAGTAAAGCGTGACCAAAAGTATCCAACCCATAAAAAAGTACTGAAAACTGATAAAACAGTGTCCCCATTTTTCTTCTAAAAGGCTAAACATGGTATGTGTTTAAAGTGAGCAATCATAAAGGTATTAAGGTTGTTTGAAGGCATTTTCGGACTACCAGGCATTATTTGCTGCTTAAATCATATTCAATTCTACTATAATGCCAACGAAGGATGGGATAATGACTTATTGTGTCCTTGTAGCTCAACTGGCAGAGCATAGCATTAACATCACAAAGTTATTGCTTCGATCCCCAGGGAATGAATAGACTAATAAAATGTATATGCTGAATGTGCAGTAAGTCCAAATGCATAATTGTAAGTGCAAAAATTAAGGTATTATTTTTGTGCATAAGTAGTGGTCAACCGATCTGAATTCTTCATGGCCAATCTCTGATATCTGACCAGAAAGACCAAGGGGCAGACATAATGCCAGTAGGCAATGAAATGACAACTTATTTTTAAACTGAAAATCTGAAAAGGATTCAAGCTGATTTTGGACACTAATGATAATTGAACAAGTAGGCAGAGTTCTCGGGCAATGCAGATAATCACAAAATAACCCCCAAAAAAACAAAAACAATTTGATTTATTGGTCTGGCACATATATCGAACTCTCAGTGCACATGCATATATTCCATTTACCTGCAGCAAGTAGCTTTCATCCTCTTGCATGATGCAGTTGCCAAAGAGCGAGGTGAAAACTGTGTATATGACTCCCTGTGTGTGCTCATGATTGAGTCTCTCTCCTGCCACCAGACAAGAGGCCACCAACCGCGGATTCTCTCTCAAACGGCCCAAGAACTCCCCGTAGATGCTCTCCTGAAAGCCTAGTGTCTTATAACCATCAACAAACTGTGTGTCCTCCAGCACCTTGGCATGCTGGCAGCATTCTGCTGGGGAGGCCTCCGCACTTGGGGGAAGAGGTGGGAGATAGTCAGAGAACTGTGCCTCGGAGAATAAGAAATTTCACATCATATTGGGAGACTAGTAATGTAGTAATGCTTGCTCATCTGCTTCAGGTCAAACTGATTTTGGCCAGCATAAGTAAATAAAGCATGTTTCTGCTATGTAGAAATGCACTTCATTCATGTATCAATTTACCTTAAATTGATTCATATCTTGTTACTGATTAAATTCACTGGGTAGCTTAAAACCAAAATCATATTTTGCCCCTGAAAACCATGGGGTAAAAATGGACCAGAGAGAAAAATATTCAGATCTGCCTGACAAAGCTTTAAACTAACCATTTTATATGTTATTTTTACATGTAACTGATCCCCTATTCTATTTTAATATTAACAGTACAAATCTAAAAACAGCAGGAGCAGCAAAATGCAGGTTAATCCAGTGCTGGATTTAAGACAGATGCAGGACCACACTGTGAAGCAGTAGCCCACATGGATGAGTCAGTTCAGACCACAAACCAAATTTGCTGTCTTGCTGGAAGCTACGGGTGGGTGATATGACCAAAATCTTATATCACGATATGAAAAATGTTATATAATAATGATATATATCAAAATAGTTAAATTTTTCTAAAAAAATAAATCAATAAAAAGTTGATCTATAAAATAACCATAATGTAATGCCTATTTTTGAATAATCACGTCAGTGAATGAAACTCTTTATAAATGAAAACGACTGTTATATAATTTATGGAATTTGACAAACATAATCAAAGTAAAAGAAAATAAAAGTAAAAAATAAAAATCAATTTGGTTTTAAATCAACCTTACCATAATACTACATTTCACATTATGCAACATTTCAGTCTGATGTTGTTGATTAGCATTATAATTATAAACTTTCCTTAAGAAACTCGACATCTTATCAAAGCAATGTAACAAAGGAAATAATACATAAAGAAAAAAATCCAAAGAAAATAAACACTTCATTACATGTATTTAATTAATGATTTAAATAATCTCTGTAGAGAATATTTGAACATCTGAAGGCAAACATGGCCGGTTTGTTTTATAATACCTAACATCATTCAAACAGAATTTTAAGGGTTATGACACATAATTGTTGGTGCATGATAAATAGTTTTAGCGGTTTTCCTAGTCACTGGTGGCTACAATGTCGGGCTATCTGCTGTTTGAGATGTTTGACTTCCTCCATAGCGCTTTGAGGTAAAAAAACAAAACAAAAAAAAAAAACAAACTCAAATGGGTCACGTAAGTTTTGTGGTTTGTGTGCGATATTAAGAGAAATGGGTTTGTGGGGCGAGAGTGATCCCGCCCTGCACTCTCCTGTCACTGGATCACAAATGGGAAGCCTGCTGGACTCGCATGCTCCAGCACGCACACAACAATCATGTGAAACACAACTGTGCCGCCTTCCTCCATTTCTTCAACAGAATAATGTGTACCGCATACGTGTAATGGGAATAGAATGAGGTGCACATTTCTTGCCACGCAGCGGCAATTTTGCATAACCGTGATAGAGATGATAATTTAAAATGGTTGTCAAATTTCTACCGGTTTGTTGTGTCTACTGGTATAATCGCCCACCCCTCTTGAGGGCAATTTAAAAAGCTGTCTTTTTAAGATCAAAGGGGGTCATTGAAGAGTGACTGATGTTCCACAAATAACTGAACAAAGAAAAAGACAGGCGAGGACAAACAAGGAGTTTACATACTGCATAGAAGAGTTTTGCAATTCCAGTTTATTTCATGGAACAGGTCTCATTGCAAGGATTTGTTTCTGATTGTGAATCAGTTGGACTGAAAAAAGGGAGACCTGAGATGGTATGAGTGAAGAAGCTGTTTAAAGAGAAGTTAGGAAAAACATACTAAACTAGGGATGCGCCGATACCAATTTTCTCTCCCAATCCGATTCTGATACGTGAAATCTCAGTATCGGCTGATACCGATCTGATACTAGTGTTGTCTTTTTCTTAATCAGTTTAATCACTTTTACTTAATCATATTCAAAATCTGGTAAAATGGTCATCCGGTGCCATTCTCAAAGCATTTATGGGAACTGAACTATAAAGTGTTAGGGCTGGGAATTGCCACAGACCTCCCAATTCGATATAACAACATTTATTTGCCGATTCAATATGTATTGAGATTTGATGTTTTATTATATTTACCTGTGTTAACTCCTTTTTCTCAAAAAGAAATGTCAATAGAAGAACAGTTGTTTCTGAAATGACAACTCATTTGTCATTTCACTCCATAATACATATTTGCAGGTAAAAGGTAGGGATGTGCAAAACTACCAATTTAAAACTGCCAGTCGACCAGTTGTTGCGTTGTCTGAGGTATCAGTCGACTAGCCAGTTAAGCAGTTACCCAATCAGATGTCCGACAGTGAACAAGCGGCGCTTTGATGGCTGTAGCAGCAGCGCATTAAAAGAACTAAATGTAAAGAATTAAAATAATTTCTAAGTGAGAAAACCTGTTTGTGAGGAAACTCTGCACAAAAATCACTTCCTCGACTATCTATCAATCACTTTATTAGCATTAAGCTAAACATGTAATTTTTTTTATTAAAAGGAATATTCCAGGTTCACTACAAGTTAAGCTCAATCGACAGCATTTGTGGCATAATGATGATTACTACAAAAATTTACTTTGACTCGTCCCTCCTTTTCAAAAACCAAGGTTACAGTGAGCCACTTACAATGGAAGCGAATGTGGCCAATTTTTTGAGGGTTTAAAAAAGCCAGAAATGTGAAGCTTCTAATTTTATAAAAGCACTTACATTAATTCTTCTGTTAAAACTCATGTTTTATTTCAGCTGTAAAGTTGTTTAAATTGTCGTTTTTAGTCATTTTAGGGTTTGTTGACATTACATCGTCATGGCAACAAAGTTGTAAAATTGGCTATAACTTTACAGAGAAAATGTTAGAAAGTGATTTTATCACACTAAAATCATGTTAAAGTGCACACTGTTTTTTTAAAACAGTGAGTATTTTAACATTCAAAAATTGGCTCCTTTCACTTCCATTGTAAGTACCTCACTGTAAACAAGATTTTAGCTTTTTTTAAAGAAAAGGAGGGATGAGTCAAAATACAGTTTTGTGGTAATCAATATAATGCCACAAATGCTGTCGATTGAGCTTAACTTGTATTGAACCCGGAATACTTAAAATAAAAAAAAAGAACTTCATCAGGGAGACAATTTTAAAATCATCATTCTCAAGAATCGTGATTTGTAACAGAATAATTTTTTTTCCTACCCCTATTAAGCATATAAATCTTAGATGGAGTTCGTGGAGCGCTCACATATCTGAGACCTGAAAACAGCAGCACATCATGTAAAAGTGCATGTCAACAGAGCAACGCGCATTCACTGAAACATGCCGTGCATGCATACTATTTATTTACTTATTAAAACCAGTCATATGGACTACTTTAATGGAGTTTTTATGATTCTTTTATGTAATTTTTGGAGCTTGACAGTAATGACTATGACTTACAGTATCAGATTTGGATCAGGCTCATCGGACTGATACCAGATCCAGTTAAAACATCAGTTTCAGAGTAGTGCATCCTTAGTTTATATAACTCCAAGTGGAGATCAAATGGGCCATGATGACTGATAATCTCAACCATCAAAACAACCTTAGCTTTGGACATGAAATTTGAAAGACTTGAAAAGACAGATTTTCTTTTTTGTGTGGTCATATTTCCTATTGAAACAGGAAGCTTGGGCAGGGCATATTGTAGGGCTCATCCCCCTTTTTAAGGTTTAGTTCACCCAAAAATAAAAAAATAAATTTCTCATTATTTACTCACCCTCATGATGTCCCAGGTGTGTATGACTTTTTTCTTCAGCAGAACACATTTGAAGGAAAATAGACAAATATCTTAGCTCAGTAGGTCCTTAAAATGCAAGTGGATGGTGATCAGACTTTTGAAGCTCCTAAAAGACAATCAGCATGAGCGTTATCCATACGACTCCTGTCTCCTGTCGCGTTGTTTACAACTGAGTAATAGAAATGCTGTACAGAAGCTTTGTTGGTTTTGGTTTAGAGCTATATTTGTATTTGTTTGTTTACTCACAATGGTGCATTTGTGTGCTTATCCTGGATGTCTCAACCGAGAGAAGAACGTGAGATTACATCCGTAACATGCCAACGTGAACGTCACACGAGAGACCACATGAACTCAGCACTCGTGAATAAGCGTTCTGCTGCTGACCAGAAGCAATGGTTTACAGTTAAAAAGTACTTAAATATTGATCTTTTTCCACACCAAAACCAATCGTATTGCTTTAGAAGACATTTATTTAACCGCTGGAGTCGTATGGATGATGTTTATGCTGACTATGCTGTTTTTTGGAGCTTCAAAAGTCTGATCACCATCTACTTTTATTTTAAAGATCTACTGAGCTAAGATATTTTTCTTCAAATGTGTTCTGCTGAAGAAAAAGTCATATATGCCTGGGATATCATGAGGGTGAGTAATTGAAGAGAGAATTTTCATTTTTGGGTGAACTATCCTGTTAAATAGCCAATAGGCTTTAGATACATTTTAAATGTGTATAACTGCTAAAGTTAATTCTCTCAACATAAAGACAGCCTAAATGGTACTTAACGGATGACCTACACTATATTGCCAAAAGTATTCGCTCATTTGCCTTTAGACGCATATGAATTTAAGTGACATCCCATTCTTAATCCATAGGGTTTAATATGATGTCGGCCCACCCTTTGCAGCTATAACAGCTTCAACTCTTCTGGGAAGGCTTTCCACAAGGTTTAGGAGTGTGTTTATGGGAATTTTTGACCATTCTTCCAGAAGCGCATTTGTGAGGTCAGACACTGATCTTGGACGAGAAGGCCTGGCTCGCAGTCTTCGCTCTAATTCATCCCAAAGGTGCTCTATCGGGTTGAGGTCAGGACTCTGTGCAGGCCAGTCAAGTTCTTCCACACCAAACTCGCTCATCCATGTCTTTATGGACCTTGCTTTGTGCACTGGTGCGCAGTCATGTTGGAACAGGAAGGGGCCATCCCCAGACTGTTCCCATAAAGTTGGGAGCATGGAATTGTCCAAAATCTCTTGGTATGCTGAAGCATTCAGAGTTCCTTTCACTGGAACTAAGGGGCCAAGCCCAGCTCCTGAAAAACAACCCCACACCATAATCCCCCCTCCACCAAACTTCACAGTTGGCACAATGCAGTCAGACAAGTACTGTTCTCCTGGCAACCACCAAACCCAGACTCGTCCATCAGATTGCCAGATGGAGAAGCGTGATTCGGCACTCCAGAGAACACGTCTCCACTGCTCTAGAGTCCAGTGGTGGCGTGCTTTACACCACTGCATCCGACGCTTTGCATTGCACTTGGTGATGTATGGCTTGGACGCAGCTGCTCGGCCATGGAAACCCATTCCATGAAGCTCTCTACGCACTGTTCTTGAGCTAATCTGAAGGCCACATGAACTTTGGAGGTCTGTAGCGATTGACTCTACAGAAAGTTGCCGACCTCTGCGCACTATGCGCCTCAGCATCCGCTGACCCTGCTCTGTCACTTTACGTGGCCTACCACTTCGTGGCTGAGTTGCTGTCATTCCCAATCGCTTCCACTTTGTTATAATACCACTGACAGCTGTCTGTGGAATATTTAGTAGCGAGAAAATTTCACGACTGGACTTGTTGCACAGGTGGCATCCTATCACAGTACCACGCTGGAATTCACTGAGCTCCTGAGAGCGGCCCATTCTTTCACAAATGTTTGTAGAAGCAGTCTGCATGCCTAGGTGCTTCATTTTATACACCTGTGGCCATAGAAGTGATTGGAACACCTGAATTCAATTATTTGGATGGGTGAGCGAATACTTTTGGCAATATAGTGTAATTGTCTAAAGATACAAAACTCAAATTTTTATGTCATGTGGACTTTAAAGTCTGCTATGACAAACTAGAGGTGATATAAAACACCACCACTAGAGGCAAACCCTGTTAAAATCTAGGAATGTAGCTGCACAGCAATGTAACATGAAGGAAAAAAGTCAAACATCAAAACTTGCCATGCCAGAATAATAATCTCACAGTGTTTCTTCCGATTCAGTTGATCTTGTAATGAGCAGAGTCATGCAAGAAAAGCACAAGACTCCTGGTTGTACTGGTCTAGAGCACAATCACCTGGTGAGGATAAGGCGGTCGAGGTTGATCCTTTGCTGTTTGGCTATCCAGGCTGCGCGGTAGAGCTTCTCTGCCGTCTTTAGCACCTCATTGTTCAACCGCTGGATGAGCTGCTTCTCTGATGCCACATATAGACGCTCCTGCTTCAGGTGGTGGGCCAGAGTGTGAATGTCTGGCTTCACCATCGTTCAGCTCAGCCACAGTGCTGGGGATGAACAACAAAAAGCAGACAAGTGAGATTATAACTGCATTACATCTGCACTATATCAGCTGAATATAAAATATATGCTTGAAATAAAATGGAATACATCTTCCGTGCAATATGTGTGTCAAAGATGAGATGGAAACACACTCATTGAATAATGTGTCTTTTAATATCCACATTATATTATTATTGGTCAGTTGTTGATCAAAAAGTAACAAGAAACATCAATTTTAATCATACAGCATGGATGTGCGTGTGGTAAACCATTGGTATGACTATTCACAACATAGACTCAGTAGTTTTGCTCCAATTGAGTAAAACTCGGCATTCCAGTTATTCACCTAACAGGGCTCCAGACTGTGACTAAAATGGTCGCAAATGCGACCAAAAATAATTGATTGCGTCAATAATTTAAAATCTAGTCACCATTGGCGACAGTCAGGTTGTGTGCATTCATATGCGGTTCCGTCAGATATCATCTTGTGAGTTACTGAATATATTTTTAGAACGTGCACAACCATAGTGTCTCGCGCCACTTTTCACCCATTCTGTTTCTGAGGAGCTCGCTGCACCGCACACAATAACAAACCCAGCACGTGAGGTCCTGAACAAACGACTCTTTTGAACCGGATCTTTTTCATGAATCACCCGAACAGAACTGAGGATTTGAGCTCAGGTTAGCAGTTTGAATCAGATTTACTTTCTCAGCGAATCAGCCATCAGTGAGCTCACAACTGGGAGTGCAGACATTTCAAAATAAGTGCCAAATGTGTATTTCAGGCTTCTTTATAATTAAAGTCCCACATTGTGTATCACTTTTTTCTTCTGGTAATTATTGATTGGGATTGGAGAAGCACAATAAACTGCATCTGGGATTTCATTCAATTTGCACTCTTGTAGTCTCTGTGTCTGGGCCATCCGGTAAAAGTAAAGAAAGACTAAAAGGCAATATTTTAAAACAATTAAAATTATATAATAAAATAAGTCCCTCAACTGTCCTAAGTGTCAAAAGCTTGATTTTATATATATATATATATATATATATATATATATATATATATAAAAATCAAGCTTTTGACACTTAGGACAACTGAGGGACTTTTGAGGTACGCAAGTGTTACACAAGGTGCAAACATTCATTGATACTCAAGACAACACACTACTATACTATACTTTATGTAAATATCTGTAATGTAGATTCTGAAGAGCAGTACTAAATTAAAAAAATCTTTTATCTCTTATATTTGAATAAATTATGAAAGGGGTGTAAATATTTATGAATCAAAAGGGAATGCAAACTTATCTTCTCAACTAAATATACTGTTTAGTAAACCTTCGGTTAATGGGTTATCAGCTGACTTCCTTTTCTTTGGTTTTCTGGACAGCAATCTAGATAGGGAAAATCTGCGATTTGGCTACTAAAAGCAGCCATTTGGCTTCTTAATATATCAGTTTAAGAGCCAATGGCTCCTAAGTCATTTTTTTTAGTCTGGAGTCCTGCCTAATGAAATAAGCAAATGAAGCAGTAAAATTACAACAGTTAAGGTCAATAAACAGAGTGGCTAAATAGCACAAATCCAACTGTGTAAGACAAATAACCATGCCAAACAGAAAGACTGCTCTATTTCCTCTGAGGGGGAGAGAATAGAGCAATTGTCATTCAGGGAACTTATGAGCCCATAAACATGGACATGTAGCATAAGACATCTGCATGAATTTTACATGGTCCAAAGGGCATGCTGAACTAAAGCATTTTAAAATTACTTCACCTTTTTGTAACATAGTCATCACAAAACAATGGAAACTACACCCTAAGCTTTGGTGCGTTTCATTTAACCCCATTAAACTTCAGGTAAAATGGAAGGCATCATTTCTGCTTTTCAGTTCTATGTGTAATAGGGACGTGTTGACAGATCTGTACCAAAATCATTTTATTTGTAAATGAAGGCAGCTAAGGCTATGTTCACACAGGCAGAAAAAAATAAACTCAAATTCATTTTGGTTTTAGTAGTTTGAAAAGGACAACCAAAAAAAAAAAAAAAAAAAAAAAAAACAGATTTTTAAAATTTTTATATCAAGCTATTAGATTTCCATTCCTTCTGTTTAAAATCGAATCCTCTTTGATCGTAGGACAAGGTAACTGGCTTAGTTTGCCTTCAGAAAATTCAAGAAATAACTGTACTTAATCAGTTGGAATCCCAACTCAGTCACGCTGTCAGAATATTTCAATTTAGCCCTATACAAATTAGGTGTATGTAAATTAACTTTTACAGATGTTACTGTTCTTAATATCAGTACGTTTACATCTGCTTCCCCAACTCAAAATCAATGTTTTACTCTTAATGCACATTTAAAAAAATATGCATATATTTGTAATTTCAATTATTTGACCAATGCAATAATATCACTATTATTCGTTTCTGTTCTTAATTAAAAAAAGAAAAGAAAAGAAAAAAAAATATGCGCTACCAAATTAGGTGCTTGTGTCACTATCTACAGAACTTGGTGGCACCGGTGCCACTGCTCTTAAATGCTAGTTGTATTCCATCGCCAGACACTTTCTGTGTCATAAAGTCAAAGAATTTGCAAATCACATTGGTGGCTCCTTTACTTTCTCAAACAAATAAGGGATGTAGACAAACAAAAAACACCCTCAGAAAACACATCCACTCTCACAAGTGAAAGTAAACGTACACATTCTTAAAATGCATAAAATTCTAATGATTTCCCAGACCATCCCTCAGGCACAAAGAGCTCTTTGTAAGGCAAGGCGAGGTTATTTATATAGCACATTTCATACACAACTCAAAGTGCTTTACATATACATTTTAAAGAAAATACAAGATACATAAAAAAAAATTAAAAACCTGAACATGAAATAAGAATAAAAAGTAATAAAATAAATTTGAAAAAAATGTCAAATGATTAAAATGAATAAGAAAAAGAATATTAAACTGTTAACACCATCCATAACTGTAGTTAATCTTTCCTGATTAAACAGAGGATAACCAAAAATTGTTGACACTTTAATAGTTGTTAACCTTCCCTGGCACAGCAGAGGATAACTAAGTTGCTAGCACCATCCGTAACTGTTGTTAACCTTCCCTGATTAAACAGAGGATAACCAAAAAATGTTAAACACATTGAGAAAAAGTTATACAAAAATAAAATAAAAAGAATAGAGTAACTAAAGTGAAAGAAAGACAAAAGCAAAATGATTCAGTGAAATCAATAAGTGCAGCACAATGCTCAGTCAGAAAATGCACAGCTAAACAGATGTGCTTTCAGTCTGGATTTAAATGTGGCTACTGTTGGGGTACATCTAACCTCTTCTGGAAGCTGGTTCCAGCTGCGGGTGGCGTAACAGCTAAACACTGTCTCACCTTGTTTTAAGTGAACGCTCTGTGTGTCTAACTGACTTGATCCTAATGATATGAGAGGTCTGTTAGGTTTATATTCAACAAGCATATTTGAAATGTATTTAGGTCCTAGGCTATTGAGTGATTTATAAATGAGTAATAGTACTTTAAAATAAATTCTGTATGTAACAGGAAGCCAGTGTAAAGACCTGAGGAATGGAGTAATGTGCTCAGATTTTTTGGTTCGGGTGAGAATCCTGGCAGCGGCATTCTGAATGAGCAGCAGGTGTCTAATGGTCTTTTTGGGAAGGCCAGTTAGGAGTCCATTGAAGTAGTCCAACTTCAACTAAATTGTCCAAGTAACCATTCGAGATTAAGAATTTGTTCAGCTGATTGAAAACAAACTTTAACGATTTTGCCTATGAAAGGAAGATTTAAAATTGGTTTGTAGTTGTTCAATATTGAGTTATCTAGATTGCTCTTTTTAAGAAGGGGCTCAACAACTGCAGTTTTCAGGGACTTCAGAAATGTGCCTGAAAGGAGTGACGCATTTACTATTTCTAACGGATCTTTTTGCAGACAGTTAAACACATTTTTGAAAAGTGTTGTGGGGAGTGTCTCAAGACAGCAGGTTGAAGTTTTAAGATGCTGTACCATTTCTTCCACGGTTTTGCCATCAATTTCCTCAAAATCAGACATAGTGACTAGTGGGTGCTGTCTGACCTCAGTGCAACATGAGGACGAGTTGATCGCCATTCTAATATCATTCATCTTCTTCATGAAAAAGATGCAAACTCGTTGCATTTTCTGTCAGAGAGCATTTCACAGGCAACCTGTTTGGGGGGGTGTTGTTAGTCTCTCTACAGTAGCAAAAAGAGTGCGGTTGTTGTTTATATTGCTGTTAATAATGTTTGAGAAGAAGGTCTGCCTAGCTGTGCCTTATTCCAAATTGAAACCATGAAGGCTGTCTTTATAGATATTATAATGGACTTCAAGTTGTGTTTTCTGCCACATTCGTTCTGCTTTCCTGCATTTTCTTTTCATGTTTTTCACTGCTGTTTTGTTTCTCCAAGGTGCTTTACGCCTGCCCGTGATCGTCCGGACCTTTATGGGAGCAATGCCATCAATAACATTTGAACTTTGGAGTTAAAGTTATCGAGGAGATCATCAACACAGTCTGCGGATATACTCGGTTTCAAAGATATAACCTTTATAAAATTACACACTAGTGTTCCCATTTATATACCTCTTTTTGACAGAGACAGATCTAACTTCAGTGGCAGGAGAAATCAATATTTCAAAGAAAATACAGAAATGGTCAGATAGCGCAACGTCCTTAATAATAGTGGTCGAAATGTTCAGACCCTTGCTAATGAACAGATCAAGAGTGTCCACGATTGTGTGTGGGTCCACACAGAGAACACAGTCACAAAGGAAAACAGGAGAAATGTGGGACGAAATGCAGCCCAGAGACACCCTAAATCAAGAATGGGCCTCTGAACATCCATACACCAGCCCACAAACACACAGGACCTCAGACATCAATGACGGAATATCAGTGCATCCGAGGCCCCTTCTACCGCTCACTGCTGATCCAGCTGAACTTCTTGTCTTCTTGCCAAATAAAGCACATCACTGTGGTTCAGTGTTGTGGTATGTGGAGGTTTAGCTTTAGGGCAGAGGAAAAGGCCACTTATTTACCCAGGTTTCTACTTTATTTTGAGAAGTTCTGAAAACTGTAGTAATGCCTTTTGGGCTTTATGTACCAATAAGTTTATGAATAGTCAAAGTATGTGCTGGGTCACAGACTTTACTGAGTAAGCTTTAATTAAGCTTAAAAAGGGAAAACTAGTGAAAACAAAGCAAACAATTAGGCCTAGCATTGACTGGACCACAATGGGTCTCAACCAGAGATAAATTCCTGCCTTGCGAAATTTCTGGGATGGAGAATGGAAGTAACTGGGAACATTTCAAGACATAATTGGTCTCTGTTCCATTTTGACGATCAGAACATCTATAGAATGTCATGATTAGCTTGAACAATTTGGCCTTTATCTGAAAATGAGGAGTAGAATACTGTAAGTTATTATGCAGCAGCTACTGCACACAAAGACAGATGTTTTTGTGGAGGTAAAAAAAAAAAACAAATGACAGTATACTGCAATACACTGACTATCAATATCAGCAGCCAAATGCACACAAGCAACTAAAGCCCTGGGATTCATCTACTTTCTCTTTTTTCAGGCTCTGAACAGCAAATTATTCTGTTTTTAGCAACACTGAAAGGTACACTTTCTAAAAGCGTTGGGAACAGGAGGAAGGTCCTTTTTTCAGTTCCTCTGTTATAGAGAGCTGCGTTTGGATTAGATCTGACAGCATTTGAGCAGGTAGAGTGGACACAGATCTGAGGAGGAATGGAAAGATGTGTGTAATAGCATTTAGTGTAAGAGAACAAAATGTCTTTTTAATAAGCATTTTAAGGCACATATCCTAAGAGTCTAAAAGCACCAACCTTTCACAGCACTCTTCTCATAGTTTGTCTGAGATATTCAGTTTGAGACAGACCGACCGGAAGCACTCAGCGTGATATGCATGCCACTCTCAGGTTAGACAGTGAGACACCTAAACAAGGATATGTTTTTCATTTCTTCTTCCGCATTGTGTCTTGCTAAGCCGATGCTCTCAGTGCATGACAGAAAAGAGCTCTGTGGAAAATAATTCACATTCTAAATGCAACATCAGACTCTTTCATGTTAACAAAGTACCAGACCCGGCCACCCCTGAGAGAAACTACCCACACACACACCATTCAGGCTCTGTTCAGCAGTGCATGTGGTGTGACTCTGCGATCGACTTCATATTTATAGTGCACTGAAACAGCAGCATTGTGTATGTCATGACTGAACAAATGAGAAATTGTGAGTAAGGTTGTATCCTTTTCCTGACATTTATAGACAGAAAGCCAACAAAGAAACACCAATTGAGGAAAGGGGGCAGTTAAAGGTGAATTGTGTAATTTCTATGCCATAACGTCACCAAATGGAAATACAAATGTGAAGACAAATAGGTTTCTTGAACACCGCTTCATCAGCTACTGGTCAGACAAACAGGTTGTCCCATCTCAAACTTACACCACTGGTTGAGCAAATGTTGCTATGTTGGGCTGGTCGTGATGTTTAATCAATCAGAGCAATATTTGATTGCACCAAAGAGCAACAGTGTTTACAACTTTCAGGGAAATCAACTTACAAATACAAAAACTTACAAATGGTATACTTATAGTAGTCTCTGCATATTAAACTGGGATAGGCTAATGGATTTTAACACATTCAACATGATCATTTGGGAATGGGATGTGGGGTGAGACTTTCTCTCGGTGGCCTGGCATCCCAACCACATTTCCATTTAAAACTACTTAATTGTGCATGCAAAAAGATAGTCAGTGGAACTCATCCTGAAAGCTTTTTCAGTGTGTTCAGATCTGCATTCTTCTGCTTCTGCTGGTATCTGGTTGACCACTGAAAATCCCATAACCAAGCACTAAATCTTTCTCAGAAATCTACTTCATTTCAATAGACATGGTTCAAAGGAGGCTGTGGGGGAGTCCTGAATTGAAATTGTTCCTAACCAGGATGCTTTCTTCACTCTCTTTGAGAAACATTATCTCTGTGGTTTAAAGAAATTGTGTGCCAAGCAAATCTGAGGACCTTGGCATAGATGCTGAGATAAAAACCGCATGCACTGCTTTCTCTCAGTCATCAGTGACTACGTTTACATGGACAACAGAAAGCAGTTTATTGTGAGAAAGAGCCATTCTTGTTTACATACACATATAAGCGGTATAATCTTTACTCCTGTATACATGCGGCACCGTCAGTAGGCAGCTTTCTCCACAGCAACATAATTTCCATGTGACGTCTGTGTAAATAACAAAAATGGCATTTGAGGTAGACTTCTCTATTTTATTCTCTGTTGCTTTGCTTTATTTCCAGATATTTCAAGGTTGCTGTGTTTGTTTCCTTCACTTTCCACTGCAACCGACTTAAGTGGAATTGCGCTGCAATAGTGGGGTTTCCCTTTTACATTTCTGGGATTTTTACGTAAAAGGGAATGGATGTTGATGTGCTTTCCCACTGTACTTCCAGAAATGTTGAATTCTTATCTCCAGATGCCGAAGCTATGAGTCGACAATATGTTACAGCCTGTTTGTATTGTTTCCTTTTTTGTGCTGCCTTTGCCGTCCTTCTCTTTAACACTTTCTCCTCCCCACTCGCTATTTCTCCCTAGGTGCATTTGGTTGTACATGCCTCTGAAGCACGGGATTGGCTGATCAATCGGCGTGTACCGTCAAAAAGGCTGCGTCACCGACAAACGGGGAGCTCACTTCGGATTCTGGTGCGTCTGAGAGCACGATGGATTCTCCCTCCAGGTGGCAGACCAAAGTTATAGTTTGTTTAACATCTCAGCATGTGATACTTTGTTCAGCGTGTTCTCCTCAAAACTGCCAATGCAAGTTTTTAGAGAAGCTGGAGTGTAGGGATGACCAGCCGGTTATTTTATTGAAATTGATTTGTGCTTTGTTTAAGTCAGGTAGTTAGGGAAGGCCTCTGTATTTTGTTTTTCATATGCGTCAGGTGATTTATATACTGGGTTTTGTTTGAGTTGTTCTGTTTGTTATTTTGGCCTTTGGCCACCCTGAGTGGAGGCTTGGAAACGAATATGTTGGCGGGCGTGGAGGCAAATTCCAAGGTGTCGGTTCCGTGCGGTGACTCTCTACTTCGCTCCCTTGGTGGTTTGGGTACGAAGACCTTAAGCTGGCTCTCCAATTGAAACAGTTGGATTTGGAGATTAAGCGTCAGGAGCATCCTACTCAGTTTCTGCGGTTTAAACAGCGAGAGCTCAACATGCAGGCACTCACCTGTAATGTCTAACTGGACACCACAAGTTTCTGTATCTCCCAATCCTGTATAGAATCAGTCATCTACTACTCCAACGCTTGCACCCTCTATTGGTTCTGTCTCTTTACTCTTGTGCCACCTTTCAGAGAGGCTGAAGTTTACTTGAATTGTAATGCATTCGAACATGTTGCGGCAGCTTTGCATTGGCCGAGGGAAGTTTGGCCTCTCTTGCTGCAATGCAAGTTAACCGCAAAAACTCAAGAAGTTAGTTTGAACTATGATATGGTTAAGTCTACTGTCTTGGGGGCTTATAAACTTGTTCCAGAAGCATACTGACAGCAATTTCATATTAAAACTGCCAATCAGACTTTTGTGGAGTATGCCCATGAAAAGGGTACACTCTTTGATAAATGGTGTCAATCCAGCAAAGTAACCAGTTTTGAACAACTCCATGAACTTGTTTAGATTGAGGATTTCAAAAATTGTGGTTTATCTGAACAAACAAAAAGTACCAACCCTTGCGGAAGCTGCAGTTTGCACAGACGAATTTGTGTTGGCGCACAAATATTTGTTGGTTGTGCCTTCTCATCGTGAGCTGCCTTTGTTGTTCAGTTCTGAAAAAAAATCCAAAAACATCTAAACAGTTGCCACAAAATGAAATGCACAAATGTTTTTATTGCCACGAGTCAGGTCATCTTATTGCTGGCTGTCCAACCTTAAAGAAAAATCAGTCGAAACAAACAAAAAGTGTTGGTTTTGTTCGCTTGATAAGTGAGAAATCTATTTTGGAAATCTACGCCGTTTAAAATCCATTTGTTTGTCAGGGCATGGTCTCTCTGAATGGCCTCAAGAAAGACCAGGTTCCTGTTACGATTTTGAGACACACCGGTGTGGCCCAATCTTTTGTTCTGGATAGTGTGTTGCCTTTTGAGAGAGAAAAAGTCAATGTTGCGCACATATTGTGCTGAGACGGAAATTAATTGGGATGAGGGTTTAGCTTTGCTTTGTTCGCTCTGCGCAAGGTCCCACAAGAACCATTCGATTTCAGTCCAGCCGATTTGGTCTTTGGGCACACTGTGCAAGGCCCTCTGAAAGTTGAGGAAAAAGTGGATGTCTGAGGAATCAACTAAGGCCACCCATGTGTTAGAGTATGTGAGTTCCTTCCATGAACGTTTGCATCGTGCTTGCAATTTAGCTCGTGCTTCGTTGTCGTCTGCACAGACGAAAATTAAATCCCGATTTGATTTAAAGTCTGTTCCTCGCTCATTTCAGAAAGGTGACATGGTATTAGTTTTACTTCCAATCCCTTGTTCAGTGCTGCAAGCGAGGTTTACTGACGCATTTGAAATTGATGCCTAACTCAGTGAGACAGATTATGTGATCCGCACTCCAAATCGGAGGAGAAAAACTTGCATGTGTCACATTAATATTTTAAAGCCATATGTTTGTCAAGATGAGGGTAAAGAGATAAAAAGATCAGTTGCCCTGGTTGTGCCTGTTGCAGTTTTCTCCACTTTATATTGTTCAGATGAAGATGGTTTGGATTTGCGTAGTGTTCCCGTGTCTGGTGCTCGGTTGCAAAATTCCGAGATTTTAAAAGATCTACAATCTCATCTGTCTTATTTGTCCGAGGCATCCCGAAGTGAGGTTGTCCAATTGATCCAGTGTTACCCTGACTTGTTTCTGACGTGCCTTCTCGAACAAATGTCATGTGTTATGATACTGATGTGAACGACCACCCACCGATTAAGCAAACAATAATGATTAAGGATTATCGCGTTAATCCAACTAAATGCGCAATCTTTCAGTCTGAGGTTAAGTATTTACTTGAAAATGGTTAGCAGTCCTAAGTTCAAGTGCTTGGTGTTCACCCTGTGTCCTTGTTCCAAAGAGTGATGGTTCTGTTCGTTTCTGTACTGACTACAGGAAAGTCAGAGTTACGAAGCTTGATTAATTTCCACTGCCCCACATGGAGGACTGCATCAATAAGGTTGTTTCCGCTGATTTTGTTTCAAAACTCAACTTGCTTAAGAGCAATTGGCAAGTGCCCTTAACTCCTCGTCTGGCAGAATTTCCGCATTTGTTACTCCCGATAACCCCCCAGAATATACAGTTATGGCATTTGGCTTCGAAACGCTCCAGCTATGTTTCAGCGCCTAATGAATACTGTTTTAGCAGGCATTCCTAACTGTGATGCATACCTCAATGATATAGTGGTGTACTCCACAGACTGGGTTGATCATTTGAAAACGCTTCACATTGTGTTTGGTCGTTTAAGAGAAGCCTCACTCACTTTGAATCTCTCAAAGTGTGAATTTGGCAAGGCTACGGTTACGTATTTAGGTAAGTTAGTGGGCCAAGGTAAATTTCGTCCTGTTGTTGCAAAGGTCCAGACTATTTTGGATTTCCCTGCTCCCCAAACCAAGAGAGAGCCGAGACGCTTCCTTGGTATGATGGGATATTAAAAAAATTTGGATGTGGTTTCGCCTTTAAACTATTTGCTTTGTGTGGTCTGATGCCTGTCATGCTGCATTTGAGTCAGTCAAGGTACTTTTCTGTAGCAGACCTGTTTTGTCTGCCCCTGATTTTTCTTTGACCTTTAAACTCAAGGTTGATTCAAGCGCTGCTGGAGCCGGTGCAGTTCTTTTGCAGCAGGATGCGCATGGATTTGACCATCCCTTCTGCTATTTCAAGGAAGTTTTTGAAACATCAGCTTCATTTTAGCACTACTGAAAAGAAGGCATTGGGGCTCTTATTAGCTCTGCAACACCTCGAGGTAAATGTTGGCTCTAGCTCATTGCCTGTGGTTGTCAGGGCTGGGAATTGCCACAGGCCTCCCGATTCGATATTACAACGATATTTCCTAGCCGATATGTATTGCGATACTGCAATTCTGTTAGTATTGTGATTTTTTTGTTTTCACTCTGTAATGTACACTGATCAGCCACAACATTTAAACCACTGACAGGTGAAGTGAATAATATCTATCATCTCATTACAATGGCACCTGTCAAAGGGTGGGATGTATTAGGCAGCAAATGAAGAGTCAGTTCTTGAATTTCATGTGTTGGAAGCAGGAAAAATGGGCAAAATTATGCAATTTAACCATAAATATGTAACAAATATAATATATGAAATATAGTATCTTATTTATTGATTGAATACATTTATTCAAATGTGACCAAAATGATGAAATTAATATTTGCCTAATGAACCTAGTTAAAAGGTCCCCTGTATAATTAACAGCATTAGCTGGGAGATAATTTATTTTATAAGCAAAATGGACATTATAACTGAAATAAACCAATATGGATCAATACTGAATCGGAATTAACATGTATGGCCTGTCCATTTCATTAATCCATTTTATCACTATTTATCATACCCAGAAATCAATGTTTTTTTTTTTTTTTATTTCTTTTTCTTTCTTTCACAAATTCCATATCTAACAGTTTTATTCAATGTTATCATTAAAGTGTGTCTAAACAAATGTATTCAATAAAACTTTAATTAAATGAAAGTAGAAAAATTATCAGTAATTTTCAACACCATTGCATTATTTTATTATAAGAAGTGTTAACAGATAATCAAAATACAACGGTCAAATAAAGTGCTGCACAACAGAGCATCACAGTTGTGAGGTATTGCTTAATATGATACAATTATTATTTTATTATACAGTAAATAATACATAACTATAGAGTAGTGATATATTTCGGTCACATTTTTGTCTATTTAAATGGAACTCTTATTTTGATGATTTACCCAGCAATGCCGCTTCATGATCTCATGATTCACAGCTGAGGAAGCGCAGATTGCTGGAGACTCCGAATGAATTTAAACTGGTTTTTGGTATCTTTTTATGAGTATGTGAGCCCAGTATCGGACCTGATTCCGATATCAGTATCGGGACATCCCTAATGAATACCCTGGCTGTTAGATTACAGCTGAAGTCAGAAGTTTACATACACCTTAGCCAAATACATTTAAACTCAGTTTTTCACAATTCCTGACATTTAATCGTAGAAAACATTCCCTGTCTTAGGTCAGTTAGGATCACTATATTTCAGAATGTGAAATGTCAGAATTATAGTAGAGAGAATGATTTATTTCAGCTTTTATTTCTTTCATCACATTCTCAGAGGGTCAGAACTTTACATACACTTTGTTAGTATTTGGTAGCATTGCCTTTAAACTGTTTAACTTGGGTCAAACGTTTTGGGTAGCCTTCCACAAGCTTCTCACAATAAGTTGCTGGAATTTTGGCCCATTCCTCTAGACAGAACTTGTGTAATTGAGTCAGGTTTGTAGGCCTCCTTGCTCGCACATGCTTTTTCAGTTCTGCCCACAAATTTTCTATCGGACTGTGGTCAGGGCTTTGTGGTGGCCACTCCAGTACCTTGACTTTGCTGCCCTTAAGCAATTTTGACACAACTTTGGTGGTATGCTTGGGGTCATTGTCCATTTGGAAGACCCATTTATGACCGAGCTTTAACTTCCTGGCTGATGTCTTGAGATGTTGCTTCAATATATCAACATAATTTTCCTTCCTCATGATGCCATCTATTTTGTGAAGTGCACCAGTCCCTCCTGCAGCTAAGCACCCCCACAATATGATGCTGCCACCCCCATGCTTCACAGTTGAGATGGTGTTCTTTGGCTTGCAAGCCTCACTCTTTTTCCTCCAAACATAACGATGGTCATTATGGCCAAACACTTACATTTTTGTTTGATTAGACCAGAGGACATTTCTCAAAAAAGTAAGATCTTTGTCCCCATGTGCACTTGCAAACTGTAGTCTGGCTTTTTTATGGCAGTTCTGGAGCAGTGGCTTCTTCCTTGCAGAGCAGCCTTTCAGGTTATGTCGATATAGGATTCGTTTTACTGTGGATATAGATACTTGTCATCTACTTTTTGCATCAAACTATGTTCATCTCTAGAAGACTGACTGCATCTCCTTCCTGACTGCGTGGTCTCATGGTGTTCATATTTGCATACTATTGTTTGTACAGATGAATGTGGTACGTTCAGGTGTTTGGAAATTGCTCCCAAGGATGAACCAGACTTGTGGAGGTCCGCAATTTTTTTCCTGAGGTCTTGGCTGATATATTTTGATTTTCCCATGATGTCAAGCAAAGAGGCACTGAGTTTGAAGGTAGGACTTAAAATACACCTCCAATTCAGTACACCTCCTATCAGAAGCTAATTGTCTAAAGGCTTGACATCATTTTCTGGAATTTTCCAAGCTGCTTAAAGGCACAGTTAACTTAGTGTATGTAAAATTCTGACCCACTGGAATTCTGATAGTCAATTAAAAATGGAACAATCTGTCTGTAAACAATTGTTGGAAAAATTACTCGTGTCATGCACAAAGTAGATGTCCTAAACGACTTGCCAAAACTATAGTTTGCTATTTGCTTCTACTAATATGAAATCTCTGGAGGGGTTACAAAAATGAGGTTTAATGACTTCAACCTAGTGTATGTAAACTTCTGACTTCAACTGTAAATATATTCGGGGGCACGACAAGTACAGTAGTTCAT
The DNA here is from genome assembly GCF_019703515.2 of Myxocyprinus asiaticus. Lineage (NCBI taxonomy): Eukaryota > Metazoa > Chordata > Actinopteri > Cypriniformes > Catostomidae > Myxocyprinus > Myxocyprinus asiaticus. Next base: position 18,944,798 of record NC_059376.1, on the reverse strand, counting down.
GGGATCTAACAGTTTGATGAGCCTTTTTACAGCTAAACTTTTTATTAAAGCAGTGTCAGACAGAATCTGCAGAATGACTTCTTCCAAATACTCTCCACAACACCTCTAAAAATAAACTTTTGGATTCTGCATAATAACAGGAACATTGATCACAGCAGAGAATTTTGATGTCCACCATCAATGGCACTTGATGGCTGTAACAGCGGTGCATTAAAAGGACTACATGTAAAACAAAACTTCTCAGAGAGAAAACATGTTATGTGGAACACTGCACAAATATAGCTAACTAAATATTTATCTATTAATCACTGTTGCATTAAGATAAGTGTTTTGTTTTTTTTATTAAATAGATTTTTCATCAGGGAGATGATTTTAAAATCGTATTGCTCAAGGATAACGATTTGTAACAGAACCAATTTTTTCCCAGTCTTAGTAGTTGTGTATACTGATCACAAGCCGCTGAATTTTTCTTTAGAAAATGCATAATTCTAACCAGCGCATAATGCGGTGGGCTCTGATTGTCCAAGATTTAAACCTTGAAATTCGTTTTAAAAAGGCTAAGGAAAATGTTTTAGGGGATGCTTTGTCCCGTTCTTTTCACTACACTTAAATTAATCAATGATACGCTGATTGGGAATCCACTCAAAACCTTATTGTTGCACCCTTACCCCACCCCCACCCCAGATGGGGCTTAACAAGGATGAAAAGGCCAAATGTATTTGCTTATTATCTGACCAAGACAGGCAGATGATCTCAGCCTCTTGTGAATGACAATTTCAAGCAGCTCCCAGAAACAGTCATCTAAACTTCTCATAAGCTATATTTACACTGCAAAGGTGGCACAGAAGCGGCATCTAAAGTGGCATTTAGGTGCAGTTATACGGACAGTTTAATGCTGCTCAGAGCAGACATATATGGATTTACACAGCAATAAAAACTGCATAAATAATGTTTAATATTTAAAATATAAAATTATGAAAACAGAAACAAATGAAAATGACATTATGCTTTTAAATATGAAACTAAATTATGAAAATGTATGCTCTATCATAAAGTTTAGGCTTGAGTCTGCTCTGATGCTGCATTTCACTTACACATTTAAGCAGCACCTGAACTGCCTTTGATACTGGGGCTGAGGTGGGTCAAAGCAGGCATAATTTAGTCTGGCTTTTGACTCTTTACGCAGAATTTTGAGCAAAATTACAGGCTCTGCTGTGTAAAGACACCTTTAGATAAGTTGTTGAAAGTAATAAAAATTGGAGAAGGCCAACCAAAGTTTGCTCAACTGCAGAGATGATGTTTCTAATAAAAAAATGGCCAGGCTACAGCATTTCAATGCAAGTGTATATGACCATTGTCCAATATCGAAATACATGTCTACTGAATCACATCATATGCTAACAAGCACACTTTGTTCAAGATTTGTATGAGTTTCTCAAATTTGCTAAACACCAACAGTAAGGTGCCAGGAAAAATATGCTAAGGGCACCTCTGACATCCGTCTAAAGTGTGTGTGTGTGTGTGTGTGTGTGTGTGTATACTCTCTCTTTTACACATAAATGAACACACACAATCTAGAGCGTTACACTTCCCAACTCCTTACCCTGCTGGAAACATCCTGCCTGACCTCAGCATCACCTCACACCATGCCCAGGCAACAGTTTAAGCACTGCCTCCTTTCACATGACAGAAAATATCTCCTGCTCTCCCTGCTCACTGTTAAAAATGCAAAACTGTCCATGAGTTGAACTAGTCTCAGACAAAGCACTCCAACAAAAACAGCACATTTCGCAGAGGAAGAGGCAAACTCTCCTTATGAAACTTCCTTATTCAGCTTTCAAACTACTAGAGAGTGACAGTAGGTTTAGTTACATGTGAGGATACAGTTGCATTATTAAGTCCCAAAGCTTCGAATGCCACTCAAAGACCATCATTGACCCAGTGTCACAGCTTTGCCATGTTTTGAGGAGACGCAGTGTAAGGGGACTTCATTCTCCCCCAATGTACAGCTGAATGGGGGTTGGTCGGCCAGTTGAAGCATGAACCAGATTGTAAAAGCAGTCAGCCCTGTGCCAGTAAAACACAGCTGAGTGATTCGAAAACAAGAGCGCTCTAGGATTTGGCAGTCTTCTAAGAGAAACAAGACCAGCTTGTATGTGACAGCATGTGTTTGAGTAAGAAAGCATGTCCAGATCGCAGCATCCCTCACATGAAATTATCCAAAAACAGAAGCAATACCCACACCCCCGACCCACAGTGGGAAACACCAATTGACACCTACACGCACCAAACAACTTATTTGTATGTGCACTTGTCTTGCACTAACCATAAAAATGTCCCATCATACACATTTAAAGCAAAGCAACCATACCTTTAGTTTGTAGTTAGGTCACTTATTTCCAGACAAATCACAATGTCTGGAAATAAGTGACCAGCATGAAAACACTTGAAATCAGAGCGCTGCAAACAACATTGTAGGAGGTGATCGTGGCTGAATATTTGACATATATTACAGTGATCCAAAAACAAGAGAAACGAGAAACGTCTGGTAAACGTAATTTAAAAAGAAAGAGACGGAAACGCGTGATCTGAACATACGTGACAACAGAAACAAAAAGGCAGCAAATCCATGCAAGCCACTGAGGCTCTCTGCGAAACTAAAATATGTGTGTAATACGCAGTCCAATGTAACGATACAAACCACCTACGGCCTGAAACTGCGAAACACAGTAACATAAACCAAACGAACATGACTGTCACAGAGCAGTGCTTGACTGCAACAACAAAAGCTGAAAGAGTCGGTGCGCCAGTGAGCGCCAGTGAGCGTCAGTTACTGAAGGACTCTACGTCCAATCGCGAACCATCGTGTTTTAATTATACTAAAAGAATAAGTGAAATACCTCAAACATTAGGGTTCTGAAATCTGCAGTCAGTTAACAATAATCTATGAGACCGAAATGTGGTTCTGAGTATTTAATTTGGCAGCAAACAGGGTTAAAAACAAAGGTGACAACATGACCGAGACAAGCAGGCCAGCGAGCCAGCTCGAGCGGCCGTACAAACAGACTTACCGACTATTCTGACGGCTGGGTGGTAATTACTGTTACAGTCGGGCTGGTTATGCGTTGGTTTTACAGTCAGGTTCTGGTTACAATCCTCCAAAGGTCCTAGATGATAATGAAAGATTTAAGAAACCCTCCGTCGTGAGATTTTCTCCTCCCTTTAGCAACAGCCACAGCGGCAGATCACAGCTGTCATCAAACGGGGACGCGCGCCATACGCATGCGCAGTTCAAACCTGCGCAGACCTGTTTATGGAACTTTTTATTTGTTTTTGTTTTTTAATTAACAACTTGGCTTAAATAATTATTCAAAATGATGTTAAAACAATAAATAACTTTTTTTTTTTTTTTTTTAGTTTGGGTTTGATTTCACTGACGTTCATGTGCATAAAGCAGAATGTCAAATTGTTTTGACCAGCAGGTATCGCTATGCTCACACACAAGACTGGTAGTAGGCCTACTATTGTACCGCTTTTGCATATCATTGTTAAAAAATAAAATAAATAAATAAATACAATTTTGTGCTGTTCTTTTTGTGCTTTATTGTAAATGTTTTTACTTCATGTGAGCAATTTAAGCTATTTTTGTTGAATAACACATTGTGAGCACAACAATTCAAATAGAATCACACACTATCTATTTAGAGCATTATCTTCTAACATTTATTTCAGGTAGGTCTTTTTGAAACAACCAACCACATTACCAAATGTGAGAAGTGTAACACTGAAATAATGCATTTATTTAAGCACTTGTTGAGTACAACCTGTACTCTCTGGTACATCTTTCATCTACTTATACATCACTTGTTTAGATATGGTAGCACAAAGCTAAATGTAATACAGAGTGAAAATTATAAGGAGAAACATGTGGTTACCACACCATATGCAGGAATGCATTTACTGGCTACCGTCAGTAGAGGTGAAAAGTAATGAATTACAACTACTCTCGTTACAGTACTTGAGTACATTTTTCAAATTTTTCTACTTTTTTAAGTATGAATAAATAATAGGACTTTTACTTGAGTTGGTTAAAAATTAAGTACTCAACTTCGCTACAGTTATTTTTCATATAAGCACAAAAAAAGACATAATGTTTCTGAATTTTTGGGAAGAAGAAATAGGAAGTTCTAAGCACTAAATCTGTTTATAAATTAAAACGTGCTGTGCGTGGCACGACGGAAGCCCGCAGGGCACAGCATCATGAGCACAGCAGCTTGCATAAACTGCCGCCGGTGTCCTTTCTTCTCTAGCTTCTTAAAGACTTTCTGCCCTGTCACTATACAAGAACTGTAATATGGTGATTTTCTGCATATTTAATTTTATTCTGCAAAGGAGCCTTTAATTCAGGTTAGAGGGAACCGTCTGAACACGTTTAACCACTGATCAAACTTAAGTTAGGCAATGTTTTAACTGTGTCAAACATTAACACAATGTAATTTGACATATATGTGGGGATATCTTGTTTACTTTATATGTCTAAAACAAACTTTTTAAATACCTTAGAAAGATACAATGGCAATAGTGTCGGAAATTAACAAGGACCCAGGGCAAAAATGCCACAGAAATTGACAAAAAAATCCCAGAAATTCAAAATATGGTGGCAAAAAATGCCCACGCAATGAGTTCCCGTGTTTTATTAAAGGTGCAATATGTAACACTTTTCATGTAATATTCACTTTTTTTGCCAATGTGTGAACGGTTTGTAACGCAGCTTGTAAAATGAGCCCTAATTTGACTAGGTTGCCTATTAAAGCCTGTAGACTGATTTTCATGTGAAGGGAGCAGGTCGCTTTTGCCGGGACAATCCAAAGGATGTGATGTTTATGCGCGCTCCCGAGAGCCTTGCCTCAGACAGTAATAACTTCTCTTCCGCTATTCGACAGTGACAACTGCAACACTAGGTAATGTTATCTTAGAGATGGAATCCAGCAAACATCCGGCTCCCAGCACAACACCGACTCCTACACAAACTCAGAGTGAGCCAAAAAAAAACAAAACAAAAAAACAACAACAACAAAAAAATGTATCTACTGAATCCCGTCTGGCTAAGATCGCGGGAACGTGATCGTGGTCAAGTGAAAACTAGAGTGAACATCGGCAGGGCATTTGATTCCAGGAGGTGCCTTCGTTCGGTTTTTGGGATCAAAATTGAATGGCGTTCTTCTTATTGGACAGGTAAGCTTACATAACTGCAAAGCATGTGAAATATAGTGCCATAAGGATTGATCTGTGTCATTTTAGCTAAACTACAATAACACATGAAATGAATGCTAGACAATGTTCAAGATAATGCAAAAAGCTCCATTCATTAGTGTAACGTAACTTGGTTATACAGAAAATATATACATTCTATTATTATAAAACAATAGTGCATCGATATATCAAAATGACAGTTGTGATGGAACCACATCAATACTGAATTGTGTCAACATATTTATAATGTACAGTCTATTTTATAAACAGCTACTGTCATCATCCACCAAATTTAGCCATCAGCTATTGATAAAGATGGCTTGCTAGCTAACGCCGACATAGGCTATCGTATAAATGCAGTCAATGTATCATGTAAAGAAAAGTGATTACTTCAAACTACAGTCTTGCAGAGTCAGACCTATATCCACACTTTGTTTTAGCCCTGTTCCAGCACTGCAGAGTCAAATATAATATGCAGCCTCAAAGTTTATAGTAAAACAATCATAACTGTTTAATTTTAATTATGCTACCTCATCTGTCAGCATGATGTCGGTGAATCACATTCAGCCTCTTTGTACGTTAAGTCATTGTTTTGGTCGATGCTTGCTCACATTCCTATGGAGTGTGTGCGTGAGCACAAGCAACAGGTAGCTGGCTACAGTTCACTTAATGGCCACAGGTGTCATTAATAACAAGGGTTTCTGAATCTTACATACTGCACCTTTAAAAATATCTGATTTAGTTACAATTACATACACTGGCAACCTAAAGATTGGAATAATGTACAGATTTTGCTCTTATGGAAAGAAATTGGTACTTTTATTCACCAAAGTGGCATTCAACTGATCACAATGTATAGTCAGGACATTAATAACATGAAAAATTACTATTACAACTTAGAACTTCTTAAACTACTTCAAAGAGCCCTCATCAAAAAATCCTCCATGTGCAGCAATGACAGCTTTGAAGATCCTTGGCATTCTAGCTGTCAGTTTGTCCAGATACTCAGGTGACGTTTTACCCCACTCTTCCTTTAGCACTTGCCATAGATGTGGCTGTCTTGTCGGGCACTTATCACGCACCTTACAGTCTAGCTGATCCCACAAAAGTTCAATGGGGTTAAGATTCATAACACTCTTTTCCAATTATCTGTTGTCCAATGTCTGTGTTTCTTTGCCCACTCGAACCTTTTCTTTTTGATTTTCTGTTTCAAAAGTGGCTTTTTCTCTGTAATTCTTCCCATAAGGCCTGCACCCCTGAGTCTTCTCTTTACTGTTGTACATGAAACTGGTGTTGAGTGGGTAGAATTCAATGAAGCTGTCAGCTGAGAACATGTGAGGCATCTATTTCTCAAACTAGAGACTCTGATGTACTTCTCCTCTTGTTTAGTTGTACATCTGGCCTTCCACATCTCTTTCTGTCCTTGTTAGAGCCAGTTGTCCTTTGTCTTTGAAGACTGTAGTGTACACATTTGTATGAAATCTTCAGTTATTTGGCAATTTCAAGCATTGCATAGCCTTCATTCCTCAAAACAATGATTGACTGATGAGATTCTAGAGAAAGCTGTTTCTTTTTTGTCATTTTTTACCTAATATTGACTATAAGACATGCCAGTCTATTGCATACTGTGGCAACTCAAAAACAAACACAAAGACAATGTAAAGCTTAATTTAATGAACCAAATAGCTTTCAACTGTGTTTGATATAATGGCAAGTGATTTTCTAGAACCAAATTAGCAATTTAGCATGAATACTCAAGGATAAGGTGTTGGAGTGATGGCTGCTGGAAATGGGGCCTGTCTAGATTTGATCAAAAATTACTTTTTTCAAATAGTGATGGTACTGTTTTTTATATCAGTAATGTCCTGACTATACTTTGCAATCAGTAAAATGAAACTTTGGTGAATTAAAGTACCAATTTCCTTCCGAAACAGCAAAATCTGTTCATTATTTCAAACTTTTGGCCGCACGTGTACATTGCGATCTTCTTTTGACTTTTCAGTGAACTTAAACTTTTTCCCGCCGTCCGGTTCCTCGCACCATCGTGCACACAGACATCCGCTTCTATCAATCCGCATCAGTTCGGTATTGTACTCCCGTGTTAAATTCCGTAACCGTTCACCCCTCTTGTTAAAAATAATCTATCCTAGAGTGTAACGCTCTCGCTCATGGTGCTGTACTGTACTTCCCTGCCCTGTGCTGCTGTTTATCTCTCTGAAAATCCTCACCCACTAGAGGCAAAAAATGTGCAATGGATGGATGTTAGATAAAGAATGTATGAGAAATCACAAAACATAATGTAACCAAATTTTGTAACCAAACAAAATTTACTTAATAATAATAACTCAATATGTTAAATAACCATAATGTTAATCAAGACTTTATTATTACAACTGTAATACAATAATACATATACAGAACAACCACTTTTAGTGTTTGAATCAATCATATCTCTCACTAAACACTGTGTGAAATGTTTATTTTTGCCTTATTTTATTCAGTTGGCATGTAGGAGTTGAACAGTTTGCTTAGTAATCTCATTCCATATCTGGATAATTGCTGCAATATCATAGAGGATAAATTTCCTCCTCAATGATATTGCATTATATTAGTTTTGTACAGTATGTTAACTTAATAGCCAGAATACTTGGACATAAGTGAATGAGAATAAACCTGAAATAGGAATGTGTTTTAATCACAATGTACATTATGTAGTTTAAAGACAATTTAGAGACATCTGGAATGTTACAAATGGCTATTTCTATTTAAATAAATGTTGTATTCTTAAAATTTTCTGTTTGTCCAAGAATCCTCTTGAAGCAATGCAGGTCTTTGGCATTTAGAAGCTGCTTGTTTAGGACCTGTGAGGTGTCTGTTTCTCAAACTAGAGACTGTGATTTACTTGTACTTTTGTTATGCATCTGGCCATCCACTTCCCTCTCTATCCTGGTTGGAGATTATTTTTTCAAAACAGTAATGTGGAATAGCCTTCATCTCTCTAAAACAATAGACTTTAGGAGAAAATAGAATTTTTTGCCTATTTTTAAAACCAAAATTTAACTTGTAAGAACTAAGTACCTCAGCAAATGGGGGGGACACTGTATTGTGATTTCCACATGGTAGTGCAACCATTTTCAATTGTTCTAATAATAAGAATATTTTCTTGAGTACCAAATTAGCACTTTAAAATTAGTTTGAGGAATAGGTGACAGTATATGTTTGCCATCACAGGTAAAGAAAAAATGGAATAAATACAACTTAAAACAATTATTTAAACTGTAATAATAATGTGCAATTAATGATTTTGGCAGTATTTTTGATCAATTTAAGTCATCCTTGTGAAAGGAAGCATCAGTTTCTTTCAAGAACAAAAATGCCTTTGTGTTCTACAAATGGAAGTGAATATACTATATATAATTTTCATAAAATAACTTGTAATTACTTGAGTAGTTTTCTGGCAAACTACTTATTTACTCTTACTTGAGTCATAATATTTCTCAGTACTTCTACTTGTACTCAGGAGAAATATTTCTTCAGTAGCCATACTTTTAATTAAATAAATAAAAATAAAAAATCTATACTCTTTCCACTACTGAGCATCAGGGGCACCCTAAGTCTAAAAGCTATCATTGGGTGAACCCCTAAATTCCACATCCCCCAACTTTCATACAGCAATTAGTTATTTTTCCCCTGACTAGGTCCCTTAGTAGTTCCATGTGGCTCCTACCTGGTTTCATGTGACTGGTGTCAGCCGACTACTATATATGTTCGATTTTAATTTGTTTGTTTTTTTAGTTGTGTTCACTAGTGTAAATCTTTGAACATTATACTTCATTTGATCACCTTTTGTCTGTATTTTTATATAGACTACAGAGCAGTTAGAACTTGACCAGTCTGTGTATCTCACTGAGAACCCATGTTGGATCAGTCATGTGTATGTGTAGAGTCGATTTCTGCATTTTGGAGACTAGAAATATCAACAAGAGAAACCATAAAGCATCTTTTTCAGTGTAGCTGCAACATTCTCTAAGAAAAAAACTAATCAATAGTTCCACCATGTTTCAGGTTTTTAATATTCTTCCTGAAAACAAAGGTCAGGCATCCTTATTTAACCTTAGGAGTTTTGAAACAGGTTATAATATACGTATATATCCAAACATCATCATGGTTTGACTCTTAATGTGTACAGAAGTACATGCAGTTGTTGTAAGCAGTTTGAGGTGTGCTGGTGATAGTGATAGTGGCAAAGTAAGACATGTATAGTATAAGCTGAATGTAAAGGACAATCTAATTGATTATACATAGATAACTACACAAAATAACACACAAAGATTGCACAACATCTTCAACAAAAAATTTGTAAATCACTGTATGTTTCAGTAATCTTTACATACAATTTAGCTCCTAGCTATAGCTAGGCATCTTGTTCACTCTTCCATGGTGGTCTTTAATAGTTTTATAGACTTATAAAGTGATATAAACTGATGGTCATAAAATGTACCAAGTAAACAACACAGAAGAGACCACTTTTGCTACAAGGTCATTTTGATGTGAGCAATGACAATGTTCCGCAAATTCTCAACATGACAACTGTTTGTATTGAATAGTCTTATCTTGAGTTCTCTCCTGAGGACTTTATCATTGCCTCTGGTGCAATTTCTGTATCTTTTTAATGCCTTCCATTTGTTGCCAACTAACAATAGATGTATTTTCATTGCACCCAGGTTTGGACTGCAGACTTGATTAGCATGTTGGCTTACCAACACGGGTCCTGCTTCGCAAAGTCTTCTTGCCTGTCTGTGCAGGGGGTCGAGGAGGAGGCAATGTCCCAGGAGGCTGACTTACCATCTCATCTCTCCTCAGCAACATCTGAGCAGCGTTGCTGGTGGCAGTCTCCACACCCCAACCCCCCCGTGGCTCTGAATTGGAGCGGGGCCCAAGGGATAGAGGGAGGCAAGTTTTAGGGGTGATGGTGGTCATTGTGCGGTTGAGCATTTGTCTCCTAGATGCTCCTAAGTATGGCATGCTGGGAGGTTTGTGTTTCTTAGTCTCCGCAGATTCGGCTGTGTGGTTTCTTGGAAGTGCAGCAGGAGTTGTGCGAGTCACTGCTTGTATTCTCAGTAAGTTTGTTAGGCGTGTCTCTAGGCCGCCAATCGCTCTTTCTGTATAGCTTTGAGTTTCAAGGCGAAGCTGAGCAAGCTCCTCTCTCAACTCCTTCTTTAATGACTCCAAGTTCAACAGTATCTCCTCCAACAAGGCTACACATACCTCCTCTCCTTTCCCTGTTTCTTGTACTCCCTCTTCCACAGTCTCTCTCTGGTCCTTCTGTTCCACTGCCTCCTCTTCAGATGAGGGGATCTCAACAGTGGGTGGAGGTTCACCCTGATCTCTCTTACTCATCTTCAGTTCCTTGGTGGCTTGGTGTACAACATCCAGTATACACATACGTTGAGCATCCAGACCAGCCTGCGTCCTGATCTGACTCCTTACCAAAGAAAAGACTGATTGGACTCTAGCCTGCTTTTCTTTATCTGCAACTGGCTCTGCAACTTCATTCTTTTCTTCCATTGCTTCATTTGTTAGATCAACGGGAGCATGTTCTTCAGCTTCAACCTGCATATTTATTTCATCCTTTTCTCTCTCATCTCTGCTCCTCCTCTTCTGCAACCACTTCTCCAGGATGGCTGGGTTCTCTGCTAACTGCTCACTCATGGCGCTTATCTCCTCGTCTTCTGCTTAATCATCTTATTACGGCTCATCTCATATATTTTATTATCCTCTTTTTCTCTTTTCTCTTCCACACTTCTCTTTTCTCTGCTCTGATTTATTTTATGACAAGTGCTGGAGATGTGTGTTGAGCTAAGAGGTACTAACAGCGCTGTATTTCCCTCGAGAAGTAACTGCCCAATCAGTGCCTGCCTTAGACTGTCACTCACTGCTCTTTTGGGAAATATACCTCATGTGTAAAAACACCTTTCCCCTTAACACACACATACGGTCTTTTAAATTTCAGGTACAGCCTATCTACTGTAGGTAAGCTCAAGTACCTGCTCTCAATGGGTTTGGACTTCTGAGAACACATACATCACAGTTTTACACGAGTCTTACAACAGACTGATTTGTAGTTACAGTAGCACTTTCATAGTTGTAAACAATTCTGTTAAACAAAGAGCTCTTTTTCTGTACTTTTTCTGTATCTGTAATTAAAATTAAAACACTCTTTGATGAGATGAATGCTGAATTTGCACTTCACACTTAATGTGTCAACATTGTTCTTAGTATAAACATTGTTCCTAGTGTCAGCTTAAGCACTGCTAATTAAGTCCTTAGAGGGAAAAAGCATTTTGCAAACTATTACAAAAGGGGGGAGTGGGACTTGTATATTTGATGTTTACCATAATGTTGCCTGTTGTAATACAAGGGGAGTGACAGGGAGGAGTTTTAAGTTGAAGTCGTCAGAATGACAAGGCAATTTTGGGGGGAAAATTACATTTTGAGGGAAAGATAGCCTACAAATTAGAAAGGAATTTAAACACTTGAATGATGTGGGGATAATTTTTTTGATAACTTTCATGCAATAACAGCATCAACAAACATTATATTAGTAGGCCTATACTATAAATAGGCATACTTTAGAAATGTCATTATGCTTTAATTCAGGTATTTTCATAAATGTGAACTTCTAGTCTGTCAAGCATTATAGCCTATAATGTTTGTCAAAGATTAATACTTGAAGTTATTTTTTAAAAAGCTACTTATTTGGGTATTCTGCTGAAATAAGATACATTTAACGGAACTTTGATTTTAATTTTACCTCAAGGAAGAACTAAACCTCTCGGTCTTGCAAAGTTACACTGAAAGATGCAGGCGCACATCAAGCGGCCAATAGGATGCAAGAGATCGTATGCCTCCTCTTTATCATAGATAGACAAACTACTGAAGTTACGAAAACAGCGAAAAACCAAACCCCCATTTTAAAAAAAAGAAAAAAAAAGAAAAAAGAAAAAAAAAAACAGCTTGCATAGTTGCTCATAATCGACAAATAATCGACACAGCTGATGCGGTAATGATGGATTAGCTATCCTGTGCGTCGTTTGACCGGTTTGTATATCTGTGCAATGTGTGTGTGTTTTTTTTTTTTTGTTTGTTTTTTTTTTGACTAAACTACTCATTATATTCAGACAGTAGCTGCAGTAAAAAAATATATAAAGTTTTAATGCCACAATTTAATATTATAAATATTAAACCAGCTAAAATATGCGATATACTGTACAGATAGTAATCTCACAGTAAGGGCATCATTGGCGTTCCTCTCCTCCTGTTTCGCCGGTGGGCGGAGAGTCCTAAAAAACACTACAAATTCACATCTGGACCATCTGCACCCATCTCATCTCATTTTTGTCATTGTCCCTAGAAGGAGCTGCTAGAAATAAAGATGGTAAGGCACTTTTTAAAACAAGTGACATGCTTTTTAAATTATAATGTTATTATTCTTTTATTTTCCAGAATAATTATAGAACTATACAAATCTAGCGCTGAAGCATAGACTAATCTAAATGTCAAATGCCTTTGAAATGCATACTGACTTGCACAAATGATTTAAATAAACCTCTGTTTCTTATGTCTTTGCTTTCAGACAACTTACACTGACAAAGGTGAAAAGGTATGCGGTCATTACTTCTAATAATGGATCATCTGTTTAAGAAATTACTTTTTTGTGCATAGGAAATTTCCTCTAATGCACTAATAGTGTATTATATTTCTGAATACTGATTCTAATGTACTTGGAGTTGTTACCTCATATGAGTCTCTTGATTAGGTTTGCTTAAGGCTGTTTGGTGGAATAGAAGGCATCCAACAAATATTAATGTCATTGTTGTTATGATTTTTATATGTCAATAGCACGAGCAGGGCAGGTTTGTCTGCTTTGACCACATCACTTTCTGGGTTGGAAATGCAAAACAGGTAATCTTTAACTATATCATTTAGTTTATTTTGTTTGATTATGAGTTTCTGAATCTTAGAGGTGGTGTCCTGTTGGGAGATGCTATTGGCTCTCATAAGGGGTGGGAGCTATAAGCACTGCAGCTGCAGAAACCACCATCCTCCACTCACTAATTCAATCCATATTGGAGATTTTTGGACATTTCTAAAATCTCCCCAATAGATGGAGCTATTTTCATAGTCTACATACAAGTAGAAAACTGAAAGGTGTCTGTTGTTTCTCTTTGAGGAATCAGTTTGTGAAGTTTATTTCATTTAAAATTCAAACCATTTGTATAGTTTTTGGTTGTTGTTGTTGTAGTTGTTGTTGTTGTTTTTGTTTTTAATTGCATTTGTTTTCAAATCTCACCCTGTTTTTCCTCTCTATGCATCCCAGGCCGCATCTTACTACTGTAATAAGTTGGGTTTTGAACCCATTGCATATCGAGGGCTGGAGACAGGCAGTCGTGATATAGTGTCTCACGTTGTGAAACAGGGGAAGGTGAGAATCAGATTTTGGCAGATTGCTGTCTATCCTATTCATTTTGTATGAGTAAATCTGTACAAACCTGTCCAGTTTGATTAGATGTTAGATGTTATTGAAAAATGTCTCTATTCCATGATCAACAGAATGTGTATATCTATTCCGCAGATTATTTATGTCTTTACCTCTGCATTGAATCCTGGAAATAAGGGTGAGAATTAATAATGATTTTGATATTGTTTGGTATTTGATGATTTGAAAAACCAAACTCCGTACTTTGTCATCTGTCCTCTTTCTAAAACAGAGATTGGGGATCACCTGGTGAAACATGGAGATGGTGTTAAAGATATAGCGTTCACTGTAGAGAACTGTGAGTTCCTGGTGGAGGTAAATATTGGTAGTTTCCTGTCGTGTTTTATTTCTTAAAAACTTCCTTTTAAACCCAAAAGCCATATGGTGAAACATTATGTGTTGTTTATTGACATTTGTTCATGTAGAAAGCAAAAGAAAGAGGTGCCATCATCAATCAAGAGCCTCATGTTGTGGAGGATAAGTTTGGAAGGGTGAAACTGGCAGTGGTGCGGACAGTATGTATAATGTCATGTATAATGATTGTTATATTGAAAACATGGCTATAGAAGTGGTTATTATTTAAGTAATAGATATAAGTGTACACAATTTTAGCCTTGTTTTATATTATTTTTCTTTTCTTTTCATAGTATGGTGATACAACTCACACATTCATAGAGCGGGCAGGGTATAATGGGCTCTTCCTCCCAGGATTTCACCCTCCTCTTTTCTGTGACCCTTTCTTGGCAAAACTGTGAGTTTAGTATGTTTATTATATGATAACTGATGGATACTGTTAAATTGCATTTGCCACAAATGATGTGTCAGTGTGTTGCCATAGAGGCGATTTATTTAATTTGTTGGCCAAATATTTGTATATCATGTATTTTCTTTCATAGTCCTTTTATTTGTCTATTAATGTGGCTGTTATTTTACAGGCCAAGCGGCAAGCTTGACTTCATTGACCATGTGGTTGGAAATCAGCCAGACAATGAGATGGTGCCAGTTGTAGAATGGTATAAACATGACCTTTCTAAACCCATTGAAATATCTGTTTAATGAAGTTAAATTACAGATTATTAAGTGTCAATATTCTAAACAGGCAAAAAAAGGGCTGAGAGACCTCTGAAATGTATAAAACAAGTCACGAGAGGTACAAGGTTAGAACAGTGCAAGTCCTGAGGCAGAAACTCCCTATCTGCCCCATCCAGTAAGAATACGCTAAGAGCCACTCCCCACAGATCAGCAGTTGGTCTCCATGGTGAGGATGGAGCAAAGAGAGAAAGAAAGATCAGAGGTTATGTGTGGTAGACTTGAGGAGAAAATGGATAGAGACCGCAAATGGGGTGTGAAGGGGGTGGTTGCATTTCAAGCAGTTGTAGTGGATGACTGAATATTATGCAAGAAAACTCCATGGCAATTATGACTCAGCAAAATAACTCATCAAAGGGTCTGAGATGCCATATGGAAATAGTTAGATGCAGTAGGGAGGGAGAGAGGGAGGAAAGGAGGGTGGTGGGGAGTGGGAATAGCACTGATCTAAAACAGACCCCATCAGACATCAGTCTACTGGGCAGCTCTTGTTCATAGATTCATGACAGAACAAAATTTGACACTTAAAAAAAGTGTCTAATTTTGTTTTGTAGGGGGAAAACACAATATTAAACAAACATCCCACAAAAATAGAGGGTTGGAGAAAATAGTGCTTGAGGTTTATTTTACATGCAGTATCTTTCAATGATTGAAACGGCTTGTTTCAAGCAGTAGTTCATAACCATTGCTGTTCATTTTACAGATGATAACCTGTCACTGTCTGGCATTTTTGCCTGTGCTTGTCACAGCAAGATCAGAGTTATACTGTACATTGACATGTGTGTTTGTATATGTGTTTGAAGGTATCAGAGGAACCTGCTGTTCCACCGATTCTGGTCTGTAGATGACAAGCAGTTACAGACTGATTACAGTGCACTTCGCTCCATAGTTGTTGCCAACTATGAAGAAACTGTGAAAATGCCAATCAATGAACCTGCCATGGGCAAGCGCAAGTCCCAGATCCAGGCATGGACTTGCAAACTTGACATCTCCTTTCATTCATCCATCCATCCATTCATCCAACTATCTTTAATGATCTTTTTGCATTGTTTATTAGGAATATGTGGAATACTATGGTGGTCCAGGGGTTCAACACATTGCCATGAACACCTCTGACATCATTACTGCAGTGAGTAAACCACAGCCAATGATCAGGCTGTGAGTCAACAAAATTCATAGTAAACTTGCAAATTATAACAGTCATAATGAGGTTAAGTAGAAAGTCTGAAATAAATATTTCATATATAATCCCTCTTCAGATCCGTAACCTAAAGGAACGTGGCATGGAGTTCATGTCAGTGCCTGACACTTACTACCAGCAGCTCAAAGAAAATCTGAAGCATTCCAAGGTCAGAATTGTTGAGGACATCAGCATACTGGAGGTGAGATATTTCCAGTGATTACCAAAGAATTTTATCCACTTACTATCAGAGGTTAGAACAATGCAGAATTTACATCTTAAAAACTTCTTCAACAAAATTGACTTCCAGCTATCCACATGAATACAAATTTCTGCAGCAGGGACTAAAAACTAAATGTTTTTCATTCGTTCTGAGCAGAAACAGTATTTTTTTCCTTCCGGTTCGAGTGTTCCGCAGCCTGCTGTCCAATTGGTAACCGGTTAGAGCGAAATAAAAGAACAGTCAATAACGTTCTTTTTAAAATGAAAGTACTCTGTGCTAAGGGTGGGTGATATACCAGTTGCAGTGTTGCCAGATCCCCAAAAAAATTCGAAAATAAGCACACACACACAAAAAATCCCATCTGGGGGAATTCTTAGCATAGTATACAGTAACGTCTTTTCAATACATTAAATTTTTTAATATAAAATATACATTTATAATATAAAGTATTTTTTTATATAAAATATATCCCTAAAAATATTACAAATATTTCAAACATACATCTGGCCATAACATCCTAAATCTCACTCTCCTGCATACATGCACACACTAAGTGGGCAAGGTTTGCAGACCAAATTATTTTAATTATTTAATAATTGTTGTAAAGTTTTTCGGTTTTTGCTTTTGTTTCGTGAACCATTTTTAGTCCCTGTTGACCAGAATAGATGATGTGGTATAATTTTCTACAGGAATTAAAAATCTTGGTGGATTATGACGACAATGGCTACCTGCTCCAGATCTTCACCAAACCAGTGCAAGATAGACCAACTGTGTTTCTAGAAGTCATTCAGAGACACAATCATCAAGTACGATTGCATATATAAATCTAAGAAACAAGCAATATTTTTTTTCTTCATTTATTTTATTTTTTTATAAATTCCACATTTATCACAGCTCAAAGAATTTTTGTCAGTGTAAATAATATTTCATTCCTCTGTTGTTTCAGGGGTTTGGTGCTGGAAATTTCAAATCTCTGTTTGAGGCAATTGAAGCTGACCAGAATGCTCGAGGAAACCTCACCATCCTTACAGCCAACGGCACATCAGAGAAACTCTAAATGGGCCCTTTAGAGGAATGACACACTAAAATAGGCCTACACATATCTAAAGATGCACAGTAAACTTAATGTTATAGTGTTTAAAATAGTCATATTTTTGTCCCTTTAAAGGCATTGTTCATCCAAAAATAAAAAAATTCTCATCATTCACCCTCATGCTATCCCAGATGCGTGTGACTTTCTTTTATCTGCTGAACTTGAATGAAGATTTTTAGAAGAATCTTTCAGCTCTTTTGGTCCATACAATGCAAGTGAATGAGTGCCAGAATTTTGAAGCTCTAAAAATCAAACAAGTCAGCATTAAATAATCCATAAGACTCCAGTGGTTAAATCCATATCTTCAGAAGTGATATGATAGGTGTGGGTAAGAAAGAGATAACATTTTAAGTCATTTTTTACTATAAATTCTCCATCCTTCGCAGTCAATCTCCACTTTAACTTTCACATTCTTCTTCTTGTGTTTTTGGTGATTCACATGCATATAGCCCCTACTTGACAGGGTGAAGAATTTCTAGCAAAAAGGACTTAAATTCTCACTAACCCAGACCTATCATATTGCTTCTGAAGATATGGATTAAAACATTGGAGTCGTATGGATTACTTTTGTGCTGCCTTTATGTGCTTTTTAGAGTGTCAAAGTTTTGCCACCTGTTCACTTGCATTGTATGGACCTACAGAGCTGAAATATTACTCTAAAAATCTTAATTTGTGTTTTGCAGAAGAAAGTCAAACACATATGGGATGGCATGAGGGTTCATTTTTGGGTGAACTATCACTTTAAAACACTCTGGAAAGCTTCTGTTAATGCAAGCATTGTGCCATAATATTTTGTACCACCAGTTTTGTCTTTAAATGACTTTACCTGTTCTGATACAAAAATCAATATCTCTGATGTAATAAAGGGCTTTTTTTTTAAGTGGACGGACTTTGTAGCAGCAAGAGTTGAAATCAGTCAAAGTTTTGTTCCAAAAGTCGCTATAAGATCATTTAAAGAAGATGTCGATTTCTTTGTCGATATATATATGTATGTATGTATGTATGTATGTATGTATGTATGTATGTATGTATGTATGTATGTATCTATGTATATCTATCTATATATCTATCTATTCGCTAATCTTCGCTTATGTTTTTCAGCGAAAAATAGCCTATTGGTGTTGAGTCCCTGTATGTACTAAGTAACACCATCGATGGGGAATTAGCTCAAATGGTAGAGCGCTCGCTTAGCATGCGAGAGGTAGCGGGATCGATGCCCGCATTCTCCAAAAGGTCTATTTTTTCTTCTCGTTTGAATGTTTGTAAATCAAAGTTATATATTGTTTGCACTTAGATAGTGAAGTGTATTTTTCAAGGGAAATTACATAACTCAGTCAACGCTGGCATTAACGGACACTGATTAAAAGAATAGTGGATTGATATGGAGTAAGGTCTGTTCGGAGACAATATAAACAATTATTTCGAAACAATATATGTTTTATTTTTACATTACATTAAAAACTCAGAAAAGCATATTTAACTTTAATCCAAACAATCCAACAGTAAGCTTCATGGAAAAACAAAACAAAAAACTTTAAGCAGTAAGCCATCAATGTTCCCTGAAAATTCTGGGCTGGACAAATCTCCAGATTTACAACTGAAGATGGTAAAAACTGAGCCTCTGGAGATGATAGGCTACTAACTGTTTACCATCTTGTCAAACTGTCATTGGCCTCTATTAATCTGCACTCAAAACCTTTTTAAAGGGATAGTTCACCAAAAAATGAAAATTATGTAATTATTTACTCACCCTCATGATATCCCTGGTATGTATGACTTTCTTTCTTCACCAGAACACATTTGAAGAAAAATAGAAAAATATCTTAGTTCAGTAGGTCCTTAAAATGCAAGTGAATGGAGATTTCTCTTTAGGAGCTCCAAAAATCACGGACAGTCAGCATAAATGTAATTCATACGACATCAGCTAAATGAATGTCTTCTAAAGCGACACGATGAGGATGTGGGATCCAGCTCCTCAGCCAATCACATTCATTAACTACAAGCAAAAGCTTCTCATAGGTGGCCTTCAGATGCCTGATCTCCTCCTCATTCACCCCCTTAGTCCAGACAGCATGGAGGACCAGCTTCTCGTCTCTAAGCGTGGAGGGAAAATGAGATAATGTGCAGATGACTGTGGCCATGGTTCTCCCCACATTCTCCAAACACACAAAGACTCCTGCAGCCTTTGTTTCTCCAACGTCTTTTGTTTAAGCTTGTCTTCAAGCTCCTGCAGTGGCCTCTGTCTCCAGGTTTCTGATTGAATTTGTTTAGTTGTGATATCAGAGACATGATCCAAACGCCCCAAAACCTGATGGATGACTATTCATTGATTGTCTGTTTCACTGCAACAGTCATTCGTATTTTCATTTTAAGCTGCTCTCGATGCCTTTTGAAGTGTGCCATGTCCAAAAGCGCTGTTTGAGGTGAGTGTATACCATGCTCAGAAGGTAGATGACCATTATCTATACCAAGATTATCAGTTTGCCATTTAAAACCTGAGTTGTGAGGATGGAGTCTACTAGGCAGTGCCTGGCTAGCGTGTGAGCTGAGTGGCTGCTGATCAAACCACAGCTCTCTTTGCTCTAAATGTATCTCTATTGTTTAAGACAGATGAAGATGGAGACAAATCTCTCCCTGGAACTCTAGGAATACCACTGTCAGCACATGGAGAGAGCAAATGTTTAGAGGGAGATAACAGGCTACCTGTTACCTCAGAGTCATAAATTTGGCCACTGCCATTCATCCTACCAGGAGTTTTTTGGTGTTTCCTCATATGCAGGGTATGAGAAAGAGAGAGGAAGATACTGGTAAAAGGGGTGAGCATGGAATATCCTGGATGCCTGTTGGAGAAGGAGGTGGAGGTAGAGGTGTAGGTGGACCTTGAGGTAGAACATAATCCTCAGCCTCCTCAATTTCCAGACATCCACCAGGTGTGTGTGTGGCAGCTCCACCATCTCACCAGCAGGAGGTAAAAGTCTGCATCCAAGTTGCATTTCAGGGTCACTGGACAAGAAGTCAGTGGGTGTGATCATTCTGAGGTTCTCCAAATCCTCCAGTGTTTCTGTTATAACTCACTGCTCCTCAGAATCTGTTGTATATTGTGTCTCCAAATCACCTGAAAGCATAACGATTCAATAATTATAAAATTTGTAATTGTAGTCTCTTTATGAAGGCATGTTAATTCAAATATACAAATATATTTCCCAGTTACAGCTCTTTTAAAAAGTATGAGCATAATAAAAAAAAATATTTAGTAACACTAACTAGTAACAGTCACCATTAACTTGTATTGCATCTTTTTTCTGTACAATGAAAGTGCATGGTGACTGAGGCTGTCATTCTGTGTTTTATGGGAAAAAAAGGCATTTGAGATTGGAACAACATGAGAGTAAGTAAATGATGAACAAATTCTAATTTTTGGGTGAACCGTCCCTTTAACATTTTCTCCACGGATCAATAAAGCCTAAACTGTTACCCGACAACGCTCCATCTGAAAGAGACGGTGAACTTGGCAGCTCTAGCTCCTGTTCTGTGAAGAATATCATTGGGTCTGGTAGATTAAGTTTGTTTGATAAACAATGTTTTACTGGGTACTGTATGGGGTATTTGAAAGGGTCAGACAATTTCAGACTCTGCATGTATACTCTAACACTTAGTTCCTCCTCTGGGTCTTCTGGGTCCAAATCTGCAAGAGCAGAAAAACAAATTATATTTTTCAACACTGACAATTTGGTTATTTCTTACTATGAAAGAATAGAAAAAAGTCACTTGATGTCCAGAAAATCTAAAAACATACATCTTTCCTCTAAATTAATAAACCTTTATTATAAGAGATACTGGATATTTCACTAGCATTTAGAAATTATACAGAGTACTTCCAAGTCTCCATAATCAATCTCCTTTTTAAGACCAGAACTAAATGTTTAGATGAAAGTGTCTTGCCCATACAATGACCTCTAGTGGACAAATATAATTATATATTGTTTTCCTGTAGGGAAACATGGAGAATGTTTGTGTTTAAATGCCAAAACAAAGTAAATGAACTAGCCTAGAGATGTGTGGTCAACATCACTTTCAGCCGAAACTGGAGCAGATGGGTTCAAAGGGGGCTCGAGATCATCTTCCCAGTGCACAAAAGATGAGTGAACAGGAGAGCGCATTATCTCCCTGTTTTCATTACCATCCTCATCTGATGTTATCCAAATCTCTTCTACCAAACTTCTATCCTCATCTGGACTTTCAGGTAAATAAATTTCTCCATCCATGGAGAAATTGTCCTCTCCAGAAGACAAAGAGTCTGATGACTCCTCACTTCTGCACAATTAGACACCATCACACCTATGTATGTCCACTCATGGAAAATGATGCTCTACTGAATACAGCAATATAGAACAAATGCCTATGACACTTCCAGCTCTGTGATAAATGTTACTTTAATTTCTTTGATTTCAAGTAAATGAAGCAATACCTGAGCAGACACCTGAACTTCCTTTGATTTTGGATCCTCTTCCTTCTCAGAATTTTCCTCCTCTTCTTCTTTCTCTTCACTGTCTAACTCCAGAGGCCTGGAAGGTCTGAATTTCACCATGGAGTCTTCACTGGTTTTTTTTGGTTGTGTCCTCCTCTCCATCATTCTCTGGGGCTAGTTGCTGGCTCTTTAAGATGTAAATGTTGACCATATTTCGTCAGTGTGCCAGATCTACAGTGCATCCGGAAAGTATTCACAGCGCTTCACTTTTTCCACATTTTGTTATGTTACAGCCTTATTCCAAAATTGATTCAATTCATTATTTTCCTCAAAATTCTACAAACAATACCCCATAATGACAACGTGAAAGAAGTTTGTTTGAAATCTTTGCAAATTTATAAAAAAATAGATTAAAAAATAAATTAAAAAAAAATCACATGAACATAGGTATTCACAGCCTTTACTCAATACTTTGTTGAAGCACCTTTGGCACCAATTACAGCCTCAAGTCTTTTTGAGTATGATGCTACAAGCTTAGCACACCTATTTTTTATTCTTTGCAGGACCTCTCAAGCTCCATCAGGTTGGATGGGGAGCGTCGGGGCACAGCCATTTTCAGATCTCTCCAGAGATGTTCAATCGGGTTCAAGTCTGGGCTCTGGCTGGGCCACTCAAGGACATTCACAGAGTTGTCCCGGAGCCACTCCTTTGTTATCTTGGCTGTGTGCTTAGGGTCATTGTCCTGTTGGAAGATGAACCTTCGCCCCAGTCTGAGGTCCAGAGCGCTCTGGAGCAGGTTTTCATCAAGGATGTCTCTGTACATTGCTGCATTCAGCTTTCCCTCGATCCTGACTAGTCTCCCAGTTCCTGCCGCTGAAAAACATCCCCACAGCATGATGCTGCCACCACCATGCTTCACTGTAGGGATGGTATTGGCCAGGTGATGAGTGGTGCCTGGTTTCCTCCAGACATGATGCTTGCCATTCAGGCCAAAGAGTTCAATCTTTGTTTCTCATGGTCTGAGAGTCCTTCAGGTGCCTTTTGGCAAACTCCAGGTGGGCTGTCATGTGCCTTTTACTGAGGAGTGGCTTCCATCTGGCCACTCTACCAAACAGGCCTGATTGATGGAGTGCTGCAGAGATGGTTGTTCTTCTGGAAGGTTCTCCTCTCTCCACAGAGAAATGCTGGAGCTCTGTCAGAGTGATCATCGGGTTCTTGGTCACCTTCCTGACTAAGGCCCTTCTCCCCTGATCGCTCAGTTTGGCCAGGCGGCCAGCTCTAGGAAGAGTCCTGGTGGTTCCAAACTTCTTCCATTTATGGATGATGGAGGCCACTGTGCTCACTGGGACCTTCAATGCTGCAGAAATTTTTCTGTACCCTTCCCCAGATCTGTGCCTCGATACAATCCTGTCTCGGAGGTCTACAGACAATTCCTTGGACTTCATGGCTTGGTTTGTGCTCTGGCATGCACTGTTAACTGTGGGACCTTATATAGACAGGTGTGTGCCTTTCCAAATCATGTCCAATCAACTGAATTTACCACAGGTGGACTCCAATCAAGTTGTAAAAACATCTCAAGGATGATCAGTGGAAACAGGATGCACCTGAGCTCAATTTTGAGTGTCATAGCAAAGGCTGTGAATACTTATGTACATGCAATTTTTTTCGTTTTTATTTTTAATAAATTTGCAAAGATTTCAAAAAAACTTCTTTCACATTGTCATTATGGGGTATTGTTTGTAGAATTTTGAGGAAAATAATTGATTTAATCCATTTTGGAATAAGGCTGTAACATAATAAAATGTGGAAAAAGTGAAGCGCTGTGAATACTTTCTGGATGCACTGTAATTAAAACTAATATAAATAACTGAAAAACAGTTGGTAATGACTCAATAGTGTTCTGAAACAAAGGTGAACTCAAATGGTATAACTTCAAAGCAGTGAAGCCAATGGTGCAACTACAGCTTAGTAAAATTATAAACAATTTTAACACACTTAAGGATTAGAATTGTTTCAAAAGTCAACTAAAACAGCAAATGTCAAACTGACCTTCATCATCAGAGTGCTCAGGACCAGGTGAAGAACAGATCCTTTTTATATCAGTGGACCTCTCATCTAATGGATCCTTCCTCTTTAACTGAAGATAAACACAAATCATTATAATTATCATGACACAATCGTATTATAAAATAAAATTAAAACCTTTTTGGCTGGCGTTTCTTTTTTTAGCTAAACAATCCAGACAGTTCTCAAGTTCAAAGTTCTGTGCAAAAATCCATTTGTGACAGATCTCCAGTTCTCTTCTTTAGGAGGAAGCGAGGGCCGGGTAAATGTCCAATGTCAGACTTTATTTTTTATTCACTTTTCACAACAAATGGTTTGCTTTTCAGCACAACAAATAAACACACAGCTCAACTCTGCTGCGTGCATCTCTCTCTCTCTCTCTCTCTCTCTCTCTCTCTCTCTCTCCTTTTATCCCTCTCCAGCTCTCACTGCAACACAAAACAGCTGTTAGAGGTGATTTCCCACAGGTGTCAATCCTTACCGTTCTTCCTCTCCTGGCCTCGCCCTCCACAGATGTTGCTCGGCCACGCCCACATCACCACATACCCCCATCGCCCGACTCAGGCCAGGTAGCCATCACTTAGCTCCTGATACGTCCATCTGCAAAATAAAAGGGAGCGAGAAATCAGGAGAGTGCAATAACAGCCCACCGCAAAGTGCAGCTTTCACCAGCGTGAACACCTGCTGACACAGCTCTGTCCACTGGATCAGATCTGGTGCCCCGTTTTTAGTCAGATCAGTTAGCAGGCTGGTGACAGTTCGAAAAATTAGGCACAAGCCTACGATAGTAGCCAGCCAGCCAGCCCCAGGAACTGTCTCACCTCCTTTTTGGTCTTAGATCTTGGGCATGCTGCAATAGCTGCGGTCTTATCAATTTGGGGCCGTACCTGCCCATGACCCAAGTGGAAGCCCAGATACCGTACTTCCACCTGCCCAATTGCGCACTTCTTTGGGTTTGCCGTGAGTCCCGCCCATCTCAACGATCTCAGGACAGCCCTCAGTTGCTGCAGGTGCCGCTGCCAATTAAGCACCATGCGATCTGAGGATTCTGTCCATGAGCCGCTGAAATATAGCCAGGTACATGAACAAACAGAACAGAAATGTCACAAATTGGTGTAATCTGAACAGTGTGGAAAATACCATCTTTTCATGAGACACGGGAATTAAGGGGATCTGCCAATATCCCTTCGTTAAATCAAATTTAGAATAAAAGCGAGTTGCGCCTAACCGATTGAGCAGTTCATCAATCTGAGGCATTGGGTACACATCAAATTTAGACACCGCATTGATTTTTCTATAATCCAAACAGAACGGACTGCGCCATTGCTCTTTGGAACCAGCACCAACGAGCTGGCCCAGTCACTGTGGGATTCTTCTATTACCCCCATATCTAGCATGGCCTTTTATTCTTCCTGAACCACTTCTTTTTGTGCTCAGGTAATCAGTAGGGATGACTATGTACCACTACCCCTGGGGTTGTTTTGATATGGTGCTCTATCTATAAGATTCGTACGGCTGTGAAGAGGCGAGAACACGTTGGAAAATTCTTCCTGCAACCTGGCAACCTCTGTGACTTGTGATGGTGAGAGGTGGTCTCTGCAAGTAACCGATCGGTGGCTTTTAAGTTCACCTCCAGTCTGAGCTCCTTCCTCTCTGGAACCACCATCGCCAAAGTCAGGGGGACCGCCTCTCTCCACGGTTTTAGGAGATTGAGTTAGTAAATCTGACGTGCTCTGACTCTATCCATTCATTTAACCTCACACTCGACTTCCCCAACTCGTCGTATGACCTCAAAGGGTCCTTGCCACTTGGTAAGTAATTTAGAGCTCGATGTGTGGAGCAATACAAGGACTTTATCTCCCGGTGTAAATAATCGTAACCGAGTACCCCTATTATACATCCAGCTTTGACGTTCTTGAACCTGGAGCAAATTCTCCTGTGTTAATTGCCCCAGTGTGCGGTGTTTTGCTCTCAGGTCAAAAATTTACTGAATTTCATTTTTGCTATTTGAAGGTATCTCCTCCCAGTTTTCCCCTAGGATGTAGAGCATGCTACGTGGTTGATGCCCATACAATAATTCAAATGGGGAGAACCACAGGGGCTTGAGCCACTTGTCCCAATTTCGAGCGTCTTCGTGCACGAACTTACAAATCATATTCTTTAGGGTCTGATTAAATCGTTCGACCAAGCACCGGTGACCTTTGAGCCTGTCCAGTCCCCAACAGTCGTCAACCATTCTGTTGCTCATTCCTGTGGCCAGCACCTGTCAGACACAAGCTGCCAGTCTGTTCAGTGCCCAGCGGCCACCCACTTCCAGTATAACCCCTGTCCAGTGGCCGCTGCCCAGTCTGCTGTCCCCTGTCCAGCAGCTCCACCTGCTTCTCCTGAGAATCTTTCTCCTGCGGCTCCACCCCTCAAGTCTTCCATGGCCCCGCCCCTCAAGTCTTCCATGACTCTACCCCTTGAGTTTTCCATGGCTCTTCCCCTTGAGTTTTCCATGGCTCCGCCCCTTGATTTTCCCATGGCCCTGCCCCTTGAGTCCTCAGCTTCCCTAGCCTTTGCGCCCTATGAGTTCCCAGCTGCCTTGCTCCCTAGTGCCTTGCTCCCCAGTGCCATGCTCCCTGACTCACTTTGTACCTTGTCCTTTAATGACACTCTTCCTGAGCTCCATGTTTTATTGTTGCTTGAGTTCCCAGCTGCCTTGCTCCCTAGTGCCTTGCTCCCTAGTACTTTGCTCCCTATTGCCTCTGAGTCCCCTAGTGCCTTGCTCTCTGAGTCCCCTAGTGCCTTGCTCTCTGAGTCTACTACTACTCTGATCTCCAAACTCTTTGAGTCCCATGTTGCCTTGACCTCTGAGCCCTCTGAGTCCCCAGTTACTCTGAACTCTGAACTCTTAGAGTCCCCAGCTACACTGAATTATGAACTCTTTGAATACCAGGTTTCCTTGACCTCCGAGCCCTCTGATTCCCCAGCTGTTCTCACATCTGAGCTCTCTAATTCCCCTGTTGCCTGGACCCAGCCAGCTTCTAACGGCCATCCGCCGGGTTCCTGTTGGTCATCTGCTGCTCCGCAATGTCCGCCCTGATCTCCTGGCCATCCACCTGGTCTGCCTTGGTCTCCTGGCCGTCTGCCTGGTCTGCCCTGGTCTCCTGGCCATCCACCTGGTCTGCGCTGGTCTTCTGGCCATCCGCCCTGGTCTCCTGGTCCACCATGCTCTCCGGGCCCTCCACCAGCTACACCTTGGTCTCCTGGTCTGCCCTGGTCTCTTGGCCCATATCTGCCTCCGGGCTCTCCGCCCTGGTCTCCTGGTTCATGTTGGTCTCCGGACCCTCCGCCCACTCCGCCTTGGCCAGCTGGTCCATCTTGCCCTCCAGCCGTCTCTCTGGATTCACCCATGGCCTTCAGCTCCTCTCGTTCCCCTCCTTTTCTCTCCTGGACAGCCAGCTCCTTAATCTCCTGCTCCTCCTATGAAGTGTTTTTTGTTTATTATGTATTAAGGAGCTTCAGGAGCCACTCCTTAGACAGGGGGGCTCTGTAAGGATGCCACCATGCATGTTTATTTTTTACTTCGTGTCTTTCATTTGATTATGGGTTTTGTAGTTCTTTTCCTTGTCTTTGTTCATTAGTTCTTGTGTTTGTTACTCCCAGGTGTGTCTTGTTAACCCTATTAGTCCTTGTATATTTAATCCCTGTGTTCCCCTGTGTTCTTTGTCTGTTCTTATCAATTCATGGATGTAGCGGTTTGTTCTGTTCTCATGTTTTTGGTTTCTTGTGTTTATTTTCTGAGTTTATATTAAAAAAGCAGCATTTAGATCCACTTTATCTTGTCTCGTTCCTGCAAACATTACACTTCTCTTATTAATAGAACAGTTGAAAACAGTTGTGCAAATTACATCATATTTTGGTTTCAGAATGGCAAGAACTACTGACTTGAAAGGATCAAACATACTGGATCAAATCAGGACAAAAAGAGAAGCAGACGACCCAGACACACACATCAGAGTCTCTAGTTTGAGAAACAGACAGTTTCAATAACCAGTACATGTCAGTCACCAGTTTCATCACTACATCAGTGAAGACAAAACTCTGGGATGCTGGCCATTTAGGCTAATCTGACACTGGCAAATAATAAGAAAAGTGTAGAATGTGCAAAATAATTTAAAAATTGGATGGTAAATGATTAGAATTCAAAATTATGGATGGGTGGATGGATGATGGATGGAGTCTAAGTTTGAGGTGCTGAGCTGTTGTTAGACAGGTTTGATCGTAAAGTCTGTGAAAAGTGTCCTACAAGCCAATGACATCATTGGGAAGTGCTATAGAAAGCATAGGATGAAACTTCACTTGAATATGTAAATAAACTAAATGCTAGAATGCCTAAGGCATAATTTCTGCAAGTGGAGGTCTCTTGAATGAACAGAAAGTTTGAAGGATACAGCATTTATTTACACAGAAATAGTTTTTTAATATTTTAAATGTATTTACTGTAATTTATGATTAATTTAAACCATCCTTGGTGAATACAAATATAATTTCCTTCAAGAATACAGTGATTCCAAACTTTTGAATGGTAATAAACATAATACTATGTGCTAGCTTCAGTGAACAGTAGAACAACAGACCTGTAAAGCCAAATCCATTCAACTACTTATTACTTTTTTTGCATGTTTTACTTATCTTTCAACTTAAGTACTTAAAGAGGAGTCATCAGTGGAGGGTGGTAACTGGGATCCATAGGTCTCTTCTCCAACAGGGTCAGTGAAAGGTGTGTAGAAAACACTGACAAGCATCTGGAAGTATCGCTTTCTTTTCACACCTATGAAACGTCCCTGAATAACAAATAAGATGTAAATATAATACATTTGTCTATCACAACAGAAATAAAGACAGACATGTATATACAGCATGATACTGTATATGAAAACCTTAATTTAATATTTATTGATAAGCCTAAAAAGATGTTATATTAAAGAAAGAGGAATTAAGTGGAATTACCTTTGGGGTCAAACACCCCATGGATGATGTTTCCCATCACAGAGGTGTTGTGGAGGTTTTGTACTGTGTTGTTTGCTGCCTTTGCAGATTGAAAATGGCCTTTGCTATTCCTAAATGCTTCTTATTTTTCAGATTGCACAAAACAAATCCTGAACCTCTCCAAAGTGTTAACACATTTCAGATAGGAAACTGTCCCTAATGATGTCATTAAGTCTTACGAATGTCAACTCCTTTGGTGCTCCAACATAATTCTCATCAACCTAAACAAACACAAAACAAAGGTTTATTGACATGTAACATGGTTTATTATTTCATTCTAAACCCTTATGCTCTACGTGGGGGTCATTGGATTTTAATTGCTAAAAATTTTCTAAACCTATGAGAACATATTATAAAAAAATAAAATAAAAACACTTGTTTTGAATGTTCTTCATTAAAAATGTTATTGCTTGTTAGGTGTTTCAGAGACCTCAGGTATAAAATATGAACCAATGATGCAGCAAAATTTTAATATGTTAAGATTCTTTGAGGGGTGTACACAATGCAGCAATGCACTATGCCAGTTTATTTGATTTGTTTTATTGTATTTATCATTGAAGAGTTTTTTGGGGGTCGAATGGATCACTATTCTGAAAAATGCATACCTACTTTGTGATACAGTGGAGGGTTAAAGCATTAATAATATCTACCTAACTTGGTTTTGATGAGGTCAGAGGAACAGATGAAAAGAGTTTGAATGGAAAATAGCAAATCAATTTAGAAATTAGGATTATTATTTGTCACATATTGCCACAGTGGATTTATGTAAAGTTAGTACCAAAAAATATGAGGATTACATGTTTAATCTTTATAAATGGCAACTGCCTTTATAAAAAGTTAGGAAATTACATTATACATTGACTTGATGCTGTAACAAGTACTAACCTTGAATATGGGGACTGGGAGATCTGCTTCTTTGAATTGGCAGTGTATGTAGACATAAAAAGATTTAAAGCACAAATTCTCAGATTCAAACTTCTGCTATAAAACCGCTATAAAAACAAAAAAAAATTATAAACATTTATTGAAACATTTCTACAAAGAGATTTCGTTTATGATCATAAAATACACATATGAAAGCTGTACTTGTAAAGAAATTACTGCGCTCCTGAAATAGCATACAAAAAGTATAAAGTATTAGCTAGATTTATTATTATATTTTAGTAGTTATGGTGTTAGGGACTTGGTATGTTGGCAAATTGCTCTTTATAGGACATTGTGTAAATATGATATTTCCTTTAAATATCGAGAAGCTGCTGACAAGAGACTACACTGTGGGCCTTGCCTGTCTCCCAAGAGGAGCTGCTTCGCAACAGGTGGGAGGAACCTGTCGCCAGTAGCGGTTTTCACCACCATGCAAACCATGCTATTGCATTTATAGCATTGCAGATAACAAAATAGTGCTAATAGTGGCAAAAAAGTGCCATTTAAAAAAACAGAGGTTAGAAAAAAAGATTTTTTAAATGCACTGACATTTAAATACATTTTAGGTGTACTTGAGTGTTTAAATACCTAAATGGTTAGTTTTACCAAAAATGAAAATTCTCTCATCATTTACTCACCCATATGCCATCCCAGATGTATTTGACTTTCTTTCATCTACTGAACACAAATAAAGATTTTTAGAAGAATTTTTCATCTCTGTAAGTCCATACAATGCAAGTGAAAGGGTGCCAAAATGTTGAATCTCCAAAATCCACTTAAGGGCAACATAAAAGTACTCCAGACGACTCTGGTGGTTAAATCAATGTCTTCTGAAGCAATATGATATGTGTGGATGAGAAACAGATCAATATTTAAGTCCTTTTTAACTGTAAATTTTCCTTCCTGCTCAGTCATTCTCCACTTCACTTTCACATTCTTCTTCTGTTTTTGGTGATTCACATACTTTGTGCATATCACCCATTATTGTTCAAGGAGAAAACATTATGATAAAATGGCTCATATGGATTACTTTTATGTTCCCTTTATGTGGATTTTAGAGCATTTTGGCACCCATTGTCTTGCATTGTAAGGACCTACAGAGCTGAAATATTCTTTTAAAATTTTTAATTTGTGTTCTGCAGAACAAAGAAAGTCATATACATCTGGAATACCAGGTAGTGATGGGCAGATCGATCCTAAAGTATCAATAATAATCGATCCTCACACAAAAATATTGATACAAAAAATAACAATTTAAACTAAGGACTATAGACTATATTATTATTTGATTACCATGAACATGAACAATAATCATAAGCTTCAAAGTGAAATAAAAAGGATTAGGCTATATTAACAAATACTTGCATGATGGGAACTATTTCTTCTTCCGCTCATCTTAACATGCATAAATGCTGAAAGTCACAAGGCTTGTTCAAACAAGAGAGATCAGTGTCTTGTAGAGGTAATGATAGAAAAACAGCTTCTGGACAGTAGTGTAGTCTAGGGCATACTCAGGCATACACCTTATGCCCACCTATCTTTCTTAGGATTTTGTGTGTGACTACCTAAAATAAGTGATGATATGTATGGCCGCCAGAACAACAACCCGGAACGTTTTCAAACTGCTAACGCGATGAACTGAATTGAATTGAATTGAATTGAATTGAAGTGAACTGTGTATATACAGTATAGTGTATATATACATGTATATTTTTTTCAAGTGTACAAAGATTCTCTCTCAGGGAGAGCAACTGACTGAACTGGCAATACAGACAGTCCGACTAAGCTGATCCACCAATCAGAATGTTCATTTCTGACACGATTGGATATTTTCTAACCTAAATTATTATCCGTTTCAGTAAGGGACGGGACATTTCCAGCGTCTAATGCACAAGGAGTAACCATAATTTGCACTGTAAATGTATTTCCCCACTACACGTATATATACATTTAAATTTAACTACGCAATGAAACTTTGTGAAAATATTGCATGTTCTTGCACCCCTGCTAGTTTTTGATGCAGTTTTTTTTTGCCTTTTACTGGTGACGGTGGTGCCTTATCTCGTGATATCATTTCAATTTATATTTCTAAGCAGGAAAACAATTTCACTATACACAGAAAAGCACATAATAGTACACAAATAAAACAAATAACCATTCATTTTTATGTAGGCTATACGGTAATTCTAGATAATGTGTTAAAGTGAACATTACTACACTTATATTAGGTACAATACTTAGTAGTTTATTGCGTATTATGAAGTTAGAGTAATAATAAAGTTTTAACAATTTTCATTGTAGCCTAATGAAAGCAACATTAATGACACCTATTAATTTAAATACATATTTAACATCAAGTTACCATACCATGGGTCTTAACAGTGTACTCTACACCATGCCAGCAAGATTACCCTGATATACATTTTGTAAATTTATGTGGGACTATAATTACAACAGTCCTTTTTTTAATGGAAAAAATAAATTTCTTACACTTTTTACATATGTACTGGATATAAATGTAAATTAATTTTAGAGATCGGGTGCATGTTTTATATTTATTTTTTGATGGGGATCTTTCATAAATTCACAGTATGCCCACTTCTTCAGACACTACTATACCACTGCTTCTGGAGAAAATTAATGCTAAAATAACAACATATCTAAAGGTGACATTTCTTATTTCTTATAATTGTGTGTAATTGTTGTTAATAAGTAATTTAAAAAAAATAGTTAACCATGGTTTTACTAAAGTAATATTGTAGTAACCATGTTTTTTTTGGGGGTGGGGGGGCTGAAACCTTAGTTTTACTACAGAAATATCGTAGTAGTAACCATGGTTAATTGTGTGGTAACTATGGTTTAACTAAATATGGTTAACTATAGTTACTGTACTGAAACCATGGTTAATTTTTGTAATGGTAAACAAAACAGAAGTCTAATAATTTTCTGTTTAGGCTCACAAATGTAAAAAAATAATTAAAATACTTGAATTATGACTAACAATAATATTTTAAATTACCCATTTTATCCCAAGAAATTGCAAAAAAATCTATTTAATAGAAGTAATGGTATTGGTATCAGTATCGACGATATTGGATTTGAAATTATTGGTATCAGATCAAAAAGAAAGTAAGTGGTATTGCCCATCCCTAATGCCAAGAGGGTGAGTAAATCATGAGAGAATTGAGCCCAACAGCCTGCCAGCAATGACAGAGTCTGAGCTGCAATCTACATGAGATAAGTCGAGAGCAAACAGCTTAGTCATCTTAGTTAATGTTGTTAAAAAGATGAAAACATTTTACAATTTAACTTTCAGTGAGTTTTAAATCTGACCTCTTTATTGTTTGTCTTTTTTCACTGAAACACTGAATGACCAGTAATGTTTCATGTTCAACCACCAGCCAAAAAACTGAAGGGGACAGACATTCAGGTTCCTTTACGACTCAGTACACTTGACATTGCGTTTATTAACGCATATGGGGAGTGCCTTCTTACATGACCTCTCTACAATAATGGCAATGTTCTAATATTGGCTACGGTGTTTGAGCCCCGCCTGTTTTGGCCTGTAAGAGTCACTTACGTGTTTGCGCCTTTTTAAAGATGTCGTTCCGTAAGTGTTCCTTGTGCAGGTGGCACATCCTGCCGTCAGATCAGCATGAGAGCTGCGTTTACTGTCTAGGCATGAGTCTCAAGACAATTCACTCACGAATCGCCCTCGTTCTGAGGGACGATTCAGCCTCACTCGTCCTACCAACATCCTCTTTTGTGATACCCAAGGATTCACACGAGGAGGCATGGCGGGGCTGCGAGGTCGAGCAGGATGAATTTGAAGTGGTCCTCATGCCGTTACATGTCCCACGAGCCCCTCAATCTCCACGAAGTGCATGTTTTTGATACGCTATGTGCGAGACGAGCTCCGGCCCTCTTCTTGTTCAGCGGTTCTGATGCTGGGGATGATAATGACGATGTCATGTCTTTCGCTGCATCAGGCGAGTGGTCAGTGGATGATGCTGCCGCCCCTCCCCCCAGTGAGGGCGAGAAGGTGCACGAGCCACTGACAAGTAGATGCTCCATGTCCTTACAAGGGGGGGTCGAAGAGCTTAACCTTGAGTGGTCTACCCCAGAGGAACCTGAACAGTCTCACCTCGATGAATGGTTCCTGCAGTCCGGATGCCGTCAAGTGGCCATGTTCCGCAAATCTGCCCCATTCTTCCCCGAAGTTCATAACGAACTAAGTCCTGGCGCGCACCCTTCTCAGCACGCTCACGCAGTGACGCCATCTCCTCTAATGTGGATCACGGGAAAGAAAATGGTTATGCCCAACTACCCACTGTGGAGGAGGCGGTAGCGGCACACCTCTGCCCAGCAAGTAACGGCATGGAAATCACACCCCATACATCCTTCCAAGCCATGTCGACAAACATCCGCACAGGCTGGAAAAGCTTACTCAGCGGCAGGACAAGCTGGATCAGCACTCTACGCAATGGCGGTGCTCCAGGTATTTCAAGCCAAGCTCCTCAAGCAAATGGAAAAGCAAGGCTTCAATCCAGAGACATTCAAAGAGCTCCGCACCGCTACAGACTTAGCACTGCATGCCACGAAAGTCACTGCGCAGGCCATCTGCAAGTCCATGGGCAACCTGGCTGTTCTGGATTTACATATATGGCTGACCCTCACAGAAATTAGTGATAGGGAAAAAGCCACTCTTTTGGATTCTCCAGTGTCTCCAGCTGGCCTCTTTGACGGCTCTATGAATACGTTTGCTGAGCATTACATTGTGACTATGAGCAGTCACAGTCTATGAGACACTTTATGCACAAACAGAGTACATCACAGCTGGTTCGCCCTCGCTCTGTTTCGAGACAGCGCCTGACTAAAAGCCCCATACCTGCTGCCTCAGCGCTGGCATCTGCCGCCGCCGTAACATCGGTGGAAGCAGCTGTATCAGGGCCGCCTTGCACCGACAGAACAAACCCCCCACGCAGCAAAAGCGCTCCTGATGGGCACAGCCTTTTGAAGTGGAAAGCAGAGCCCATGGTTCCCTCCGGGTCTGCTCCAAAGAAGGCTTGATTAGAGACACAAAACACTGTTCCCCATCTCCCCACTGCTGTTTGTCAGGAAAGGAATATTGTTGTTCACAGTACTGTTCAAAATCTTGTTTCTGTGTCTTGCACTCAAATAAATGCAATAAAAAATGCAATGAATGCAAAAAAGAATACAGCAAATGCACAAGATGCTCACACATTCTCAATAAAGAGCCCTTTTCCTCTTCAAAGCACACACATTATGTGCAACCACTTCCCTATGGTGAGCAATGCATTATATCATACGGTGAGCAAACCAAATTTCCCTCTGTCCCGTTATGCAGACGCGTGGCGAGCCCTAACGGGTATTTCAGAATGGGTGCAAAAAACGATTGAACATGGTTATATGATACAATTTGCACACCGGCCACCCCCGGCGTTCTGTCTTCCATGGTTTCGTCCGAAGACGTGCCAGTGTTATGAGCCGAAATACACAATCTCCTCGTGAAAAGCACGATAGAGGTTGTGCCAAATTGTCAAGCCCAAAAAGGGTTTTACAGCAGTTATTTTCTTGTCCCAAAGAAAGACGGTGGGCTTCGGCTGATCTGAGACATTTGAATTGCGCACTCACAAAGCGGCCATTTAAAATGATTACTCAGAAACAGATCTTATCGCATGTATGCCCACACGCTTGGTTTGTGTTGATAGATCTGAAGGATGCATACTTTCATATCTAAATTGTACGACATCACAGGATGTTTTTGAGATTTGCGTTCGAGGGAACAGCATATCAATTCAAAGGCCTGCCATTCGGACTGTCTCTGGCTCCTTGCACGTTCACAAAGTGCATCGATGCAGTTCTCGCCCCTCTGAAACTGAGCGCCGTGTGCATCTTGAACTACCTCGATGATTGGCTGTTACTGGCACATTCAGAGGCTCTGTTATGTCAGCTTCAACATCTAAACAGCTTGGGCCTCAATGTGAACTGGGCTCTTCCCCAGCCAACAAATCTCCTTTTTGGGAGTCCGCCTCAACTCCACGAGCGGGTGCACGCACCTCACGAGCGAGCAAATTCATGCCATTCTTCAGTGTCTGTCTCAGTTCAAACTGGGAGAACACTTCTACTGAAGCTGTTTCAAAAAGCATTGGGATTTATCGCGGTAGCATTCCATTAGGTCTCTTACACATGAGTCTTCTTCAATGCTGGCTCAAGTGCCGTGTGCCACGGCATGCTTAGCACCAAGGGCGCATGCACATCCCTATATACCGCCGCGGTATAGCTGCTTTAGCACCCTGGACAGCTCCTGCCTTTTACCAGCGAGGTGTCGCATTGGGGCAGGTTGTCAGGTGGAAAGTGGTGACTACGGATTTTTCTAACACAAGTTGGGTGTGTGATGGATGCCCGACTTTCGGCACCTGGACTGGTGTGAAGAAAGTGTGGCACATCAACCGCCTAGAGCTATTGGCTGTATTCCTACCCTTAAAGGCTTTTCAGTCAGAAATAGTGAACTGTCACGTCCTGGTTCGCTCAGACAACATGACAGTTGTGGCATATATAAACCACCAAGGCGGAATTCATTCACCGCCACTGTTGAGACTGACGCGTAACCTCCTCCTATGGAGCGAGCGTCATCTCCTCTACCTGAGAGTGACATATGTCCCAGGCCGCCTGAATTACGGCACAGACCTATTGTCACGCCAAGGGGTGATACCGGGTCAATGGAGACTTCATCCTTAAACTGCATTGAGGATTTGGGAAATATTCGGCAAAGTAGAAAACAATCCGTTTGCCTCAGTGGGGAATACCCACTGTCCCCTCTGGTACTCGAAGTCCCAAGCCCCGCTGGGAGTGGATGCAATGGCCCACAAATTTTTTTCCCCTGGTGTGCCCGATTCACTCTGTCGAGACACACAAGACACCTCTACGGGCTAAAATGGAATGTGTTCACTGATTGGTGTCTCTCTCACATGGCAAAGACCCAGTAAACTGCCCCATACATGAAATTCTCATAATTCTTCAAGAGCGATTAGATGCAGGACTCACTCCGTCAACGCTCAAAGTGTATGTGGCGACTATATCTGCGTATCACGCACACTATAGGCAAACATGATTTAATCATAAAGTTCCTTAAAGGAGCAAGACAATTAAACCCACCTCAGCCAGCCACAGTCCCGACTTGGTACTTAACATTAGTCCTAAAAGCTCTCGCAGGTCCCCCCCGTTGAGCCTTTGGACTCTGTTGATGTGCGCATGTTCTCCGTTAAGACCACACTACTGCTGGCTCTGGCCTTAATAAAATGGGTCGTTGACCTGCATGCACTATCAATTGACAATTCATGTCTGGAGTTTGGCCCTGGACTTTCAAAAGTCACTGTCAAACCCAGAAAAGGCTATGTGCCTAAGGTCCTAACCACGCCCTTCAGAGCACAGGTGGTTCACCTTCAGGCCTTCTTCCCTCCTCCATTTAATTCAGATGAGGAACAATCATTGCATTTGTTTTGCCCTGTGCGGGCGCTACACGCATACGTTGAGCACACACGCCAGTTCAGACTGTCTGATCAGCTCTTTATATGCTATGGAGGATGCACGAAAGGAATGTCCATCTCAGGAAAGACTTTCTCACTGGATTGTCAATGCAATTGCCCTGGATTATGAGTTATGAATTGGTGTTAAAGCACACTCAACTAGAGGTATGGCCTCCTCATTGGATGGGCGAATGGTGTGTCCTTACAACACCTTCTCAAAACACATTCGCAATGTTTTACAACCTAGACGTAACGAGTGCTTGATATTCATTGACCAAATGTATACTTATGCTCCTCCCTTTAAGGACGAGCTCCCCATCTTTTTACACAACTGCCTGCATTCAGGCCGTTGTAATTTACCATAAGTCACAAGCACTTACATTATAAATAAACTCAATTTCCGACTGGGTTTGTGGAGTTAATTCATATTATATGACTATAGTTCAAATATTCATTCTGAGTGCTCCCCTCCTGGCCCAACACGACGGTCACTCACTGTGGTATACTCATGTCGGTCGCCGTCCCATGAGACAGCAGCATTATGCTTCCTTTCTGGGCGGTTATGTCATGTAGTGCAGCTTGATGGGATTCTGTTCCCTATATGTGTTAATAAACGCAATGTCAAGGTTACGTACGTAACCTCGGTTCTGGCCCAAAAGTTGTTGAATGGGGGCAGTGTTGCCAATTTAGCGAATTTGTCGCTAGATTTGGCGACTTTTTAGACATGACAGCAAAATTATTAATGTGAATGCGACAGAGAGCTAATTTAGCTACTTTAAATAAAATCTGGTGATAATCTAGTGACTTTCTGTTTCAAACACAATATAATTATCTAAAACATAATACTTGAATAAAGGTAACACCATACAACTTCCTTCTGTTTCTATAGGTTATAGAAACTGTCAGTATGCAGCTAATGGCCTAGATCCTGCCTATCCCCCAACTCCCTGCTGTTCCTAAAGGTTATAGTGACTGTCATTTAGTATTTTGATGCATAGACTTTACCTACCCCCTCCCCCTACCTCCGAGTTCAACAAATCAAAGCTAGTTATCTTAACGATTGACAATATACGTAACAGCTCGTGCCGTGCAGAAATGTTCATGACATCCCCTGAAGAAATCAACCAAATTGAGATTCAGTGGCATAACATACATCACATCCAGAGGGAACATGTGGATAACACTGAGAAATTCTGGTGTGAAGTAGAATCCTACAGAAATGCTACAGGTGACTAATCATTCAAATAATTTTGTAATCTGGCACTGACCCTCCTTACTCTGCCACACAGCAACGCAAGTGCAGCGCGTGTTCAGTTTTTAATGTAGTTAAAACTAAATTAAGAAATCGTCTGTCGCTCCTAAATGTGAACAATTTTGCACATCCGATACGGACTTCAAACTGCAGGCAAGAAATGCTACCAGTACTCCCTGCCTTCCAGCATGCTCAGAATAATTGGCACAATGGAATCCTACTCCTCAGAAAGCAAGCAGGCAAATCCTGAAGAAGAAGAGCCCCCAAGGATGTCATCCAGGCTCTACTGTAAGGTAAGATGATGTTATATTTTACATATTTAAAAAATGTATGCTGTGTGATGCCCTGCGTTTTGTAGAGGGATATATAATTTTATTCTTAGTTATTTTGGTGTTTTGAAGTTGTTTCCAGCACTCAGGTGCTGTGTGGATTGTTACACCATCTATTGTTGATGTGGTGTATTAGGGTTGTAATTAAGTGCTCAACACCTGTCTATTTCACCCAATAGGAATCGGCAACACTGAGTGGGGGTGTCGCTGTCCTTTTCTGCATATGGCTGCCCCCTTCGGCATATCGCAGCGCCGTTTTGTGGCCCGTTCTGCATAACGCGGCGGCCCATTTCAGCTTATCGCGGCCCATTCGGCCCCGTTTCGCGGCCGGCCCATCGGGAAAAGTCCCGGTTCCAGATGGCCAGTCCGCAACTGTGCCCACCTATCTTTCAAATGATTTTGCGTATGCCCACATAAAACGAGTTTTGATACGAATGACCGCCAGCACAGCGAGGAGGCTTTTGACCCATAACTTTTAATAATACTGTGGTGATGCCGCAGCACGACTGATTATTATTATTATTATTTTTAATAAGTGTTCAGAGATTCTCTCTAAACCCGCGCAAACCAGCGGGAGGCGGGACCGCAACAGAAGCTGTTTCAATAAGGGGCGGGACATTTCTTGCCTCTACAGTGATAGGCTGATGCGCCTGCAGCGCTTACGTCATCATAATTTGCGCTGTATACTTCGCTGCTAAAAGTGAAAATATTAATGCATTTAAATATAATGTATATTATAATATAAGCTAAAATGTTAACGTGAATATTACTACAGTCGTTACCTATAGCCTACTATGCATAAGGTAATGTATGTATTAGTTTATTAATTAGAGTAAGTATAAAGCCTGTTTTACTGTTAATAAAATGAACAGTTAATCAAACCTATTAATTTAAACAGATATTTGATGTTTCATATCAAGCTTTAGTAGTGTAGGCCTACTGTACACCATGCCAGCATGTCTTACCCTGACATACATTTTGCAAGTTCAAATGAGACTACGGTTACAACGGACCATAAATTGTTATTATTTATTTAGTAATGAAAAATATAATTTTCTTACACCTTAAATATACCAATCACCCACAACATTAAAACCACCTGCCTAATATTGTGTAGGTCCCCCTCATGCCGCCAAAACAGCGCCAACCCGCATCTCAGAATAGCATCCTGTTATGATATTCTTCTCACCACAATTGTACAGGTGTGCGTTTCCCAAAACTATCGCTGGCCAACCGTCGCAAGTTTCATCATTACCAACATAGTTAAACGATTCGATGTTTCCCGAAACCGTAGTTCCAGCGAACATTCGCAAACAGTGTCGCAAATGTGTAGTTGGAACTACAGCTCTCTACCTGTGGTATCGTTCCTTGTTAGTTTATGGTGTCGAGATGTCATTGCTTTCGCTGCAGCTGGGGTGTTGTCTATTCAGACTTATCACCCCTATGCCCTATTGCTTTCAAAGACTTCACCATCCACTGTGAGAGCTCTGGAAGCAGGAGCGTAGCTACATGGTGGCCATAGGTGGCCAGTGCCACCCGTGATTGAAGCTTGGCCACCCCTCTGGCCACCCCTGTTGTGCAAAGCACTTTTGACAACACTGACAGACAGGTGACTTTTTTTCGCCGCACTATGACCCAAACAGTCTGTGCTATTCAGGCTGAACAGCTGCAAACCGCCCACACAGCACAAACCTCTGTGTGTAGAGGTGTGACGTCATACAACGATCGTTGCAGTGTATTTGATCAAAATCCCGCCAAATGTATTGTGGTCACGGATCCAAAAATAATGTGTGAATCAAAATAATACACTTGAATCAAAAAATAATATGCGCAGATAAAAAAATAAAAAGTGCAAAAATAAAAAAGCACAGATCAAAATAATAAGCACAGATCAAAAAATAACAAGCATGAATCAAAAATATATAAACACATTTAAAATATGCTGCAAAAAAACAACAAAAATTAAAGTCATCAGAATTGCAAACAAATTAATGTTTTCCTTGGTTATATTACTGTTTTTTGTGCTCTCTGACAGTTTTTTCTTTTGTACGCTTACGCTGTATTTTTCTTTGCTTTTGTTTCCAAGATCTGCACTTGATTTTCCAAAACTTGTGAGTAGATCTTCATGTATATCAGGGGGTGTTTTGCGTCCCCATTTGTCCACTAGTTCTTGATCGACAGCTCCTCCTCTAGCCAGTCATTCGAAGAGGGGAGGTGATGTCACTCCAATGCAACTCCAACGGCTGCTGCTCAATATTCTATTATTTGTGGTTGATAGATACGCTGCTTTTGTCTGTTTTGAGTATTTTCTGCCAGCTCTAGGAAACAATGTGTTGTCCACGTAGGCCATTATCATAGTCCGTTAACAGATGTATAGAGTCAGCTGAATTTAGTTAGCAGAGTCATTAGGCATTATTTAAGACTCCCTTGTTTGTAGGTTATTGGCTGCATATCTAAAAAAAAAAAAAATGGTGTGGATGTTTAATGCATGTTTTTACTTGCTGTACTCGTGAGTTCAGAACACAACTTGATCCACTTTTCCACTAAATAAAATCCAGATCCCGATACCAATGCCTATTACAATACTGATGAATATAGAAATTCTTACATATAACTGGACATTTAAATTTTTTTTTTTTATTATTATATGAATAATCTAAAAGGTGTGCATTATTTCTGACACCTATGCGCACTCTGGAGTTGGTTGTATGACTAAGTAATTTGCTTCAAATGTTACTGAAGTTGTATACTCTATTTTATGGAAATGTTTGTAAATGTTTTGGATTTGTATGCTCCAGTGTTGCTGTATCTTTAGAGACGTCCCAAAATTTGCGACTATTTGTTAATCAAAAACATCCAACGTCAAGCCAACTTTATTGCATTATTTATTGACGTGGGGATGCTTGGTCACTGGTTTCTGATTTCACTGCAGTATAGTGGAAAAAGAAACTACATGTAGCTGTGCCAACGATGCCAACATAGGATCAGTACATAACAGCACATTCAGCAACATGGAAAAGCGGATCAAGTTGGGTTCTGAACTCGCGACTACATTGGTACAGCAAGTAAACCAACCCAGCCTTGTTTTCTTGGGTATGCAGCCAATAATTTTTTTCCTTCTTTTGTATGGCATTGGAAATAAATGAATAACTTTAAATTGTGTACATTTGTGATCTATAAATTCTGTAGAATTTACAGAATTTCTATCTGTCGAATTTGCTTTTGTTGCAGCATGGCACAGTCAGTAGTGAATTTTTTTGGCCACCTCAATAAAATCACTGGGTCTTACCTGGCCACCCCTGAAAAAAAGTTCTGGCTACGCCTCTGTTTGGAAGGCTTAAAGTTGTGGTGTTCAAATATCATGCAATTTACTTTTTAAGTTATTTTTTATCGGAAATTCTGTTTGAAATGATCTTCCTGTCACAGTTGTTCTCCCTTCGAAGTGCCCTACGAAGGCATTATTTATGCCATTTGGTATGCAGGATTGGCTTCGTTTTCGTGTAGAAAGAGTGAGTTATTTTATCATTTACAAGCGAATATCTGTTACAACATTCCCAAAGAGAAATTTCACATATGGCTATATGTGTAAAACACAATATGTGTGCTAATGGTTTTCACTGATATAAAAAGTTATCTGTACAGTACTGTACATATATTCAACATATCTGTAGTACTTTGAGTATAGTGTAAGAAAAGCACTATGTAAGTGTAAAATTAATTAATTCACATTTCAAAATATTACACTTTCATATATGTAAAAAATATATTTCCCAAATCACAGTATAATTTTATATAGCCAGTATGCCCAAATAAGTGAACAATAATTGTAGAAATATGTGCATGGCCATATATCTGATTTCTGTATGAGATTTTTATTGTGTCATGTTCACAGAAGTAGAATATAATAGAATATGGAATATTCTCAATAGGCTTTGTTATAGAAAACAAATATACAGTATGCTTCTTGTTTGCAGCTGTCATGTATCCTTCTGACCCACCTACCAATTTCACTCAACCCTCTCACTCTCCTGAGTACTGATCACCCACACTTGCCTCCAATTATTGCGTCAATCAACCCCTCTATATAAACCTCACTCCCTTTCCATTCTGTGTCTGGTCTCAACTTTGTGTACAGACTTACTTACTTGTATTGCCAGTGTTAAATACCATCATGATTCCGCGCCTTTCTAGTGGCTCTTCTACTCCAAATGTTTCCACTCCAGTGTCCATCTCCTCAATGCAAGCTTTGTTGTTGCAAACCCTCCACCTCAAGGAAAATCACCATCTCTATCAGCATTAGTCTTCATGTAAACTATCACCACTGCAACCCAGTACTGTCATGTCATCACTTACCTGCAGTCTTTTTGTGTCAATAAATACCTGCTTGGGTTCAAACATCATCCTTGAGTCTGAGTATGTGTTATAGCAGTAGTCTTTCAATTAATATTTGCAGGGGGGGAAAAATATAGACCAAGGTAGGCAATTACACAA
Source organism: Myxocyprinus asiaticus (assembly GCF_019703515.2). Classification (NCBI taxonomy): domain Eukaryota; kingdom Metazoa; phylum Chordata; class Actinopteri; order Cypriniformes; family Catostomidae; genus Myxocyprinus; species Myxocyprinus asiaticus. Next base: position 18,901,309 of record NC_059376.1, on the reverse strand, counting down.
AATGTTTATTAACATAAGTTATGTCAGTCAGATGAAATAATAACTGTATTTAAAATAATAATTTGTTGTATTCTGAATTAAACGTTCTGACTTCTGCTTCTGTACGCATTTTGCCTTGATGATCATTATCGGCAGCATCATCTTTGTCAGCACTAGCATGAACCCCCTTTTCCTCCTCAGGAAGTTGAACATGTTCCCTGACTGCAGTGTTGTTGAGAATTGCAGTAACCACTACAACAGCACAGGTTTTGGAGTGGTTCAGCTTCAGGACGCCACTGGACTTGCTGATGCAGCGAAAACGTTGTTTCCACACTCATAGCCCTCTCTGCTATAGAGTGTCTCCTTCCATGGGCCTGATTGAACTTTTCCTCTGGCACCAACAATCATGCCACGGTCCAAATCACTTTTTAATTATTAAAGTTCTATCATAAAAAATGCTGATGTTTCTTAAATGTTCAGTTGATATGCTTTCTCTCAAATGATATCATATATTCTTAAAAACATAAAATTAAAAAAAATAAAAATAAATAATAATAAAAAAATCTTTAAAAGTGTTGTATTGTGAAGAGAGGCTGATGAGAACACCCTGTCTACACCGGGCGTTTCCGTTAATACGATGCAACGGCTTGAGGCTGTCTAAACTGGACACATCAGCACGAACTTTCTAAACATTTAATTTGTGTTGTTGGCAGTAATAGCGCCAGCGAGTGCAGTGCAAAAATGGAACAGGACACCCATTTACTGATAGCACAATGTAATATGCCGCAATGGACACTTCCGGCGTAGAGAGCAACATTGATTATAATGGATTGTATTGCTTTTGACTCAACGTGCCACTCGCGTCCAGTGTAGACAGGGTATTAGAATGTCCCCCTCAGTTTTCAGATCATTCCTATGCCCCTGCTAATTTGAGAATAATTTGTGCAAAATTAAAATATTTGAAACACATGAAATAACCTTATAACCTTTATAGATACTGAAATAACCCTTGTGTCAACTTCCCTGTGTGACAATGAGCCCCAGTATTTCCTGTTTATTATACTCTACGCTATTTAATATTTACATATTATACACAGGAAATCATTCTGTTGAGTTTTTGTGATTAAACCAAATTATCTTATTACATGTCACATAATCTATTGTTTTGAACTGCCAATTTTACAGTACATTAACTGCCAAGTTAAAGGGATAGTTCACCCAAAAATGTAAAATGCTCTCATCATTTATCACCCACATGCCATCCCAGATGTGTATGACTTTCTTTCTTCTACAGAACTTAAATATAGATTTTTTAAAAGAATATCTGGTGACCAAATCTTTAAAGCTCTAAAAAGCAGATAAAGGCAGCATGAAAGCAATCATTAAGACTCCAGTTTTTAATCCATATCTTTTGAAACGATCTAATTGGTTTTGGGTGAGAACAGACCAGAATGCAACTCTTTTCACTTCACATCTTGCTATTGCAGTCTTTAGGCACAATCATGATTTCAAGTTCAATTACACTTCCTAGTGCTTGACGCATGCACAGAGCGTTATATGGCACTAGGAAGTATAATTGAGCTTGAAATCGTGATTCACAAGTAGACTGTTGATGTCAAGATTTATAGTGAAAAAGGTATATTTTGGTCTGTTCTAATCCAAAACCGATTAGATTGTTTCAGAAGTCATGGATTGCCAACTGGAGTTTTATGGATTACTTTTATGCTGCCTTTATCTGCTTTTCGGAGCTTTTTTGGCTCCAAATCCATGTCTTCAGAACCGATATGATAGGTTTGGGTGAGAAACAGATCAATATTCAAGTCCTTTTTCTACCGCGGACGGAAGCAGTACAACGAGCTGAGGGCCAGTCGACGGCGTACCCGGGGCCGGCAAGGCCGTCTCTCTCTCCTCTCTCTCTCTCCTCTCTCTGATTTCTCCTCTCTTTCTCTGTTCTCCCCCTCTCCCTCTCCTCTCCCGCGTCCTGTTCCCACTCCCAGGCCATCCTGGCACATCAAGGATAAGGACTGAAAAGTGTGATTAAAGTGTGTTACGTGTTTGTTAAGCTGGTCCCAGCTTCCTCCTTTTCCAAAAAAATGTTACAATGTCCAATTTCACTTGCACTTCCACATTCTTCTTCTTTTGTTTTTGGTGATTCACATGCTTCACTCATATTGCCAACTACTGGGCATGTAGGAGAATTTATAGTAAAAAAAAAAAAAAAAAAAAGATTTAAAGATTGACCTGTTTCTCACCCATACCTATCATATTGCTTCTGAAGATATAGATTAAACCACTGGAGTCTTATAAATTACTTTTATGCTGTCTTTGTGTTTTTTTTTATTTTTGTTTTTGTTTTTTTTAGCTTTAAAGTTTTGGTCACAATTCACTTGCATTGCATGGACGTCCAGAGCTGAAATATTATTTTTTGTGTTCAGCAGAAGAAAGAAAATCATACACATCTGGGATGGCATGAGGGTGAGTAAATGATGAGAGAATTTTAATTTTTGGGTGAACTATTCCTTTAATGTATTATGAAATGTGGAAACACATGCTGTATGTGCCTTGTTAACCCTTTGTATTAGAAGGCATCTTTATGACACCATATTTCTATTGTTATTTGAAATATTATATTTGCTACTATTTCCCACAGGCTCTCACTTTCTGACAGCTTTTGCAACATATATAATCAGACAGACACCATCTCCTGAGTTCAGTGCTGTAGTGATGCTGTACGATCTGCAAGTGATGTACTATGACTCCATCACACAGCAAGCTGCCCATCGAAATTTCACAAATGGAAAAGTTGCCTTACTGATATTTTTATATTTATATATACTGTATCACCTACAACAAAATTACCATGGTAACAACACTGCTGTATATTTAATCTCCTTCAAACAATGTCTGAAGTTTTTGTAAGCCTTTTATTGTAGTAGCAATAATTGTAGTTTTGGTATTATGGTGGAAACTATGGCTAACCAGTCTTTTTTTAATTGTATTTTGCCCTTTTGAAGGTTTACATATCCATCAGAGACTTGCTGGATGTGAATTGTTGAACAACGATAAGCCAGGTGTAACATGGGATGCTTAAAATTCACAAAATAAAGAGGAGTTCAGCTTTGATGTGGAACAAAACAAATTTCTAGATTAAATTACCACGGATAATATGAGACCAGATACAATAGCTTCATATGAAGTTTTTGTATACAAATGTTTATCATCCTGTTAGCATTAAAATTTGCAGAGTTACCTATACATGAAAAAGAACAATGTAACGAGAAAAGGTGAGCAAATCAGCATGTTTCACTTCACTTTGATTAATACTTGAACAAAAAATGACCACAATGCTGACAGAACATAACTAATGCTTGTGTATTGTTATTACTAATATGCATAATTATTCATTTAAAAGGTACACTTTTATCCAAATTTACAGTACATTTTACTACAGGGACAATCCCATTGCAGAAACTTGGAGTTAAAAGAATAGTTCACTCAAAATACAAAATACTGGTGGCAAAAAGAGGCCAAAAGTCAAATGGTCTGGAACTGTAAGACTGTGCTTTGTTTCTATTATCATTTTCTGTAGTAAAACCCAGAGTCAGACTCTTGAAGAAGACATTTAAGGAGTCCAAATCACCTGCCTGGCAACTGGTTTTTACCCCTGTCACATTAATCTGACCCTGTTCAGAGACGATCAACTTGCAGATGATGATCAGATCACAGGAGGAGAGGTTATCTCTAATGAAGACAAAACTTACCGGATAAGGTAATCAGTGATCAGTGCAGAGGTGCTACATAAAGGACATAACCACAGCTGTGCAATGAACCACCTCAGCCTGGACAACAAACTTTAAGTTAAGTTTGGTAAAGAAATCCTAAAAACAATCAAACAAAACAGCCTTTAGGGCCTCTTAACACTTTGAACACATAAATGTTTCTGCAAATGGTAATTTCCTCTAAACCTAAACCTAAACTTTTTCCACACTATATGCAAATATAATGCCATTGACTTCCATGAGGATGCTAATGCCAGGCATTGACATTTTACTACACTAGATGTGGCTCATAAAAACTAAAAAGAGGAGGCTAAAATCGCTTCAACACTTGCATTACAAAAGGCGACAGGTGTTATGTGCTGCATTTTCTTTGTCTGACGTACCGTTATTCCAGATAACTGATAGGCCTGAAAAACCAATTGCATTTACATTTGTCTAAGTCACAGGAAGTGGTTTGATTGATCAGATTGCTATCCATTTCAGTTGAATCTTGGAAGGCATTTACACTTGGTCTTTCCATGATCTGATACTGTACTGTAGCTGTCCGTAGTAACTTAAAACCCATGAAGTGTAAATACCCTCTTAGATATATGGACAACAAATGAAAAAACTATTGTGCTAATCTTTCAGTGATATTTCTATGTCTGTTTGTTACAGTCCAAATCTTGAGAGATTTTCATTTATTATTTCTCATTAATGTCATTGGTTTCACCTTAATTTCAGATCTGGAAGAATCTGACCTGGGATTGTTTACTCAATCTACAGTTATCAGTGTGGCAGTGTTATCGTGTGTGGCTGTTCTCATCATAACTGCATTTATCATATGGAGGTAGAGACATGCTGTTTGTATATGTTCTGTAAAAAGAAAATAAAAGTGTATTTTTCTAGAAAATCAACCTGCTCCTGCTTTATCTGATACTGACATAGAGCAGAAAAGAAACAAATAAATATTCAATTCTCATCAAAACTTGATAATAAAGATAATTCAGAGTTCACCATATGCATTTAATTGTAGGTTATGATGCTTTATTTATTATGTGTAACTTCTTAATTCTTGTTTAGGGCCAGGTTCCAAGGACTCACAGAGTGATTACTCCACTACTCCAAGTGATTGTTCAGTGAATTCATATTTTAATTTATTTAATAAGTAATGAAATAAAATATCGCTTGTGGATTGTTTACTTCAATTTTCCAAAACCATTTACAGTATTTCAACCACACATTTACAAATATAATTTAAAGTATTTGTTTTCTCTTTTTCAGCTTCAGTTCAAGATGTAACATAAAAAATGAGCCAACTGTATTGCCCCACATTCTAATTTATTATACACTGTATTTTGTCTTTTAATATTTTATTATCTCTGGATGGCTGATTGGATTCTCTGTTGAGACACTGTAAACAATTGCAGAAAGAAGAACACTCATCAAACTGAATTATGTAATGGAGAATGCATCCCTATATGACAGCGATGAGACAAGAGGGTGCACCCAGCAACAAAATGTATACAATCTGTTGACACAGTGACAAGGAATTACTTTCTTTCATTGGCCATCAGATTGTACCAAAATTCCATTAGATTAATGCACAAACAATCTAATCATGTTTCTAACAGTATTTATGTGGTATTTACTCATTTCACTACAATGCTGACTGTGAATTTCTCTCTTTCTCTCTCTCTCTCTCTCTCTCTCTGTATGTGTGTGTGTGTGTGCGTGCGTGCATGTGTGTTTGTGTTTTCTGCTAAAATTATTGGTGTGCTTCTTAGTCTTAAAGAATTTGTTTTATTCTACTATTTTTTATTCTCATTACTTTCTTTTGTTTGCCTTGTTAGTCCCACTGACTAAAATAAAGGAAGTCTGTTATTGTGATTAATTTTCTCACAGGGATCAATAAAGTACTCTTTATTCTAAAATAACTTTTAGAATAAAGAATGCCTCCATTAGATGCCACCTAAGGAAACATAAATGTACTCCCATGTTTTGCAAGTCAGACTCAAGTATCAATAATGTCAATTACTTAAGTCATGTCTCAAGTTACAGGGGTACACAGTAATGTATAAATTATGCTATTTTTATGATAACTTTATTATCCTGCACTAAAGATTACTGAAAGCTTGTGCTAGTTAAATAATACGCATATAGCATATTTCACAAATCAATTAATAAACATAAAAAATTCCTTAACCCCAAGCTACTTGTTGCTTGCTGCAGAACAATATTAAAATATTCATGTGCTAGTATAAAAAGGAATTAAGCATTTATCATATTGTCTACTGTCCAGATATACATATTTTAATATGCCAGGACAGATGTTGAATTGTAAAAGGTGTATTACTGCAGCATTGTGTGACATGCGACCTTTAGCAGGGGTGAGATGACATATACTACATATACTGTACATGCTGCAAAAATTATACAAATATTAACTTACAAACATAAAGTAAATAATTACTTTAGTTATTCGATAACTCTAGGCTTCATTAATGGTGAAGGAACGACCAGTCCTGAAATAGTTTTCTATTTCCTCTAGAGTTCGGCCCTTTGTTTCTGGCACGCATTTTGCAGTGAAAATGATAGCCACCACACAGACGATACAGAAGAACAGAAAAGGAACATACAATCCATAGTCCACCTGTTTGGAAAAACATACTATCAATTGAAATGCAAAAACCATCATTAGTTTTGCATTTGGAAAGACTGCACATTTATACCATTCTTTGTACGTGGCTAAGACAATTGTCCTGTGCATTCTTATTTTTTGTCATTATGTTTTGTTGGAAATGTTATGGAAACATCTTAAATCTTACAACATACCAACACTCAATCTGATTAAAATGTCAAATTCCTGTATGCATAATAAAGAACAGTATTATGAAATGTTACTGAAACTGAAAGAAGTAACTCACCACCACTTGCATAAAGAGTTGCGTGAGTGCAAAGGAAGTGATACAGCTAACAACAACAGACAGGCCAGACACCACACCACGTGCACCCAGGGGTAAAATCTCTGACATCATCAGCCATGCAATTGGACCCCAACCCACAGCATATCCTGTGTGGAATTGTATACTATTATCTTCTACATACTATACTATTACTTACACAGAACAAATTGTTTAAATGGAATATGAAGGCATGTCTGATAACATGTACTGCAGTGTACATACATGATATCACATCTTTGAAATGTCTGAGTTTAAAAATGAACTAGAAACAGGTTGTGATTCTGAAAGTAAAGTACAAAGTTCAGTCCAAGTTTCGTTACAGTCAGCAAAGCTGGACTCCTGAATCTAACAAAATGAGATCAAACTCTGTACTGTACAAGAACAAACTTAGGCTAAAGAAGCCTCACCAAATATGATGACCATAGTGCTGATGAGAGGAATAAGTGTAATGGGGTCAAAGACAGAAGCTCCATATGCCCCCTTCAGAAAGTCCACTGGGACACTAGTGAGGTTCACAGTGAGGCAGGGTGTTTTGTGGGTGTACATGGTTATTGAAAGCATGGACAAATACATCAGAAATCCTGTAAAGCAGAGTACAATTTCAAATTGTTCTCAAATTAATATCAAAACATGTGACTATAATCATCTTACTGTTCATCGTGAAGGTTACTTGATGTATGAGAAATACATTTCAATTTTTCAAATAAAAATCAATTTTTCGCATTTATGGTTAGTAAATGCTGAAAATGAAATAATGAAATATGACTATGGCATGGAAAAGGGGATGATATGGTGGGAAATAGCATGCATAGTGTACAACATTATTGAATTTGAAGCAAAAGTTATCATTCTAAACACACCTGATGTGAAGAGTAGAGCTTTCCTGCCTGCTTTATCCATCAAACTGGCTGCAATACTGACGGAGAACAATCTTACTAACCCCACCAATGCAGCACTGTATTTAGGATCCTGGAGGTCAAGACAACAAATTCTTGAAATATTTGGTTCTGTGGGTTTGCCATGTGAACAAATAACTATTTTCTGTGTGGCATACTGTACCAGTGAAATGGCCATTTTCTGAAAAATTGGCTCCAGATACACCAGTATGGGTGATACGCCAGTGATCTGCTGGAAGAATCCCAAGAAGATGGATATCAGGATTGGCTTGTAGTAGAAAGGATTTCTCAGTTCATGCCATTGAAATCCAACCTGTTAAACATGTCAGTCATTTGTCAGATTGCATCAGCAGTTAGATCCCATTAGTGGTCAACCACAATAAAGCCAATGTCCAAGAAGAAATATTTTAATTGTTTTAGAATTAAACACCTTTTTGGTGATTTTAAGAGTTAAAGCACTCAATATTTTTCTAGTCATATCAGTGGCCTAATAAAAGATGCATGGAGTTGGGCTGCATTATGGGGCTGGCCAGCTGAATACTACTCACTTTATCTCAGTATGCCCACTATTATCAGATACTTTTGGAATAAATTAATCTTGGTTGACTGCAAATAGCGGATTTATTAAATGGCTGTGGTAACCAAAACTATTGCTTTTAGCTTAATGATGCTAAATCCACACCACTAGTTGTCAGAATAAATCCAAGATACAGTGTAAACAAAGTGTAAACAGCAAAAACAAAACATTACTTGCACCTCTGCATGTTTTTCCTCACTTAATGCTGTATACTTAAGATAATTATGTTTTTCATTTGATCTGCAATATACAGTAATCAGCATTTACCTGAGATTGAATACTGTGCTCAATCTGATTAAGTTCATTCAAGTAGTCCGAGTTAGGACCTCTGAGCCATTTTAGTGCTTGATGTGCTTCTTCTTTTTTTTCGTGTGTGATGAGGTAACGTGGGGAGCTGGGCATGAAGCAAAGGAGGACAAGCATGACCACAACTGGAACTTCCCCAACCACAGCCAGCCACCTCCACGGCAAAACTAAGCCTTGAGGAAAATGAACAGGACAGTTGTACTGTACATGTGAAATACATATGTGGGAGCATCTTCAATTTTGTAGACGTTTTTGTCAATTTCAGTGACATATTTTTTCCCAAATCTTTGTTAATTTCTGACCCTGCTTGCTTACCAAGAACATATAGGGCCAGACTTCCAAAGACAGATGTGATTTGAGGACAGGAGCCCAGAGCGCCTCTCACAGATGGGTGTGATATCTCAGAAACATAAACCTGAATCAGGAGCAAAATTCAAATGAGAGCTAATATCAATGTGCTCAAAACTAGTTGAATTAACACCAGTTGTCAAGTGAGCAGAGAGCTTGGTTGTACTCATAACTTACAGGAATGGAGCTAACAGTTATTCCGCCTGCAATGCCAGTCAGAAATCTGCCCAGTAATAACATCCAGACTTCTTGTGCTGCACCCATCACGAGGAGACCGACAGCAGATGGCACAGCTGACATCATGATGCTTAGTTTTCTTCCAACTCTGTCAATCAGCAACATGGCACTTAAACCCCCTAGAGCTGCTCCAAGGCTAAATATTGACTGGAAGGGGGGAAAGAAGATGTAGAAATCCATTCTAGTATACTTATCATGTTCAACAGTCCCACTTAAAGGTATAGTTCACCCAAAAATTTTAATTCTCTCATGATTTACTCCTGGCATCCCAAATGTATGATTTTCTTTCTTTTGCAGAACAGAAATTAAGAATAAAAGAATAGAAGTGGGGCAGTGGTGGCTCAGTGGTCAAGGCTCTGGGTTACTGCTCAGAAGGTTGGGGGTTCAAGCCCCAGCACTGCCAAGATGCCACTGTTGGGCCCTTGAGCAAGGCCCTTGACCCTATCTGCTCCAGGGGCACTGTATCATGGCTGACCCTGCACTCTGACCCCAGCTTAGCTGGGATATGTGGAAAAAAAAGAATTTCACTGTATATGTGCAAATGTAGAACATGTGATAAATAAATACAGTTATAATTATTATTATTATTATAGGTCCTCACAATGCAAGTGAATGGGTGCCAAAATTTTGAAGCTCCAAAATCCACATAAAGGGAGAAAAAAGTAATCCATACAACTCCAGTGGATAAATCCATATCTTCAGACACAATATGATAGGTTTGGGTGAGAAATTAAGGCATTTTTATCATAAATCCTTCTCTTTGCCCAGTACATTGTATGGACCTACAGAGCTGAGAAATTCCACTAAAAATCGGTTCAGTAGATGAAAGAAAGTCATACATATCTGGGATGGCATGAGGGTGAGTAAATAATGAGAGAATTTTCTTTTCTGGGTGAACTAACCCTTTAAGTAGATTAATAAATGCTGTAAATGTGTTGTTCATTGTTAGCTCATGTTAACTAATATTGTTAACTAATGTTAACAAATGGAACCTTATTGTAAAGTGTTACCAAGTTTCCTAATATGAACAGTTTCCTAGTAGTTGCAACATTATGAATTTATTTCTTAATATCTCTCACTTGCATCTTTCTATCACATCAACTGTACTTACACCAAACCAAGATGTCTGGTGGGTGTCCATTTTCAGTCGGGGGTCATTACTTGTGCTAAGTTGAGGAATCACAGGGGAGGGGTACACCATAGCATACCCAAGATTGAAATTGCCCAGAACAGCAGAAAACACAGCAAGGTAAAGCCATCTATTCCTAAGAAAATGAAGTACAAACATTTTCATTGTCCATATTTACCAAATTGAAATGCAAAATTTAGATATTGAAATAAAATTGTCATACTAATAAGAACTATTGCCACAAAATAAATTAGACTGAAACGGAAAACTGAAAAACAAGAATAAGATTAAACAAATAGCGAGTATGTCACCTTATTTGCACCTGCTCCTCAGAGATCAATGGAGTGGTTTCATCCACACTGGGTGCCATTCGTCCTTTGCTGTCTGCAACAAACTGGGGCACTTAATGAGAGAATGGTTATTATAGCTGAAGTAAAAGAAAGTAAAAACCAAGCGTGACGGCATAATTTTCAGTCCTGTGATATGTTAACAAAGACAGACCACAAAGTATATCTCTGAAACCCAGTTTGTTCCCAGAACACCCAGTCGAGGAATTGACTGAGTTTTGCTTAAGCTCAAGTGTAATGCAACCTGATTGAAATGTCAAGTCAAGTCATTTTTATTTGAAAAGTGCTTTTCACAATAGGCCTTCACATCATTTCAAGGCAGCTTAACAGAAAATTAAAATGGACAAAAATGACTTTTTAGTGTACTTGTTCACGTTTGTGGTATACATTACTACAATATGTATAACTATTACATCACTATTCTATTTTACATCTATGTTTGCAAATTAAATTGAGATACAATAGAAAAAAAATTATGTAAATTTGATGTAATTGTGAAAGTGAAGATAATAGCCCAGTCTCACTACCATGTTGCCACAATCAGCAGATTTAAACTTGATTCATTCCTATTCTACCACTTCTCTGTTGAGCATCATTCAAAAACTAACTATACTATTCTGTTCTCCTTTTAAGCCCTCTTCTACACATCTGTTTTACAATCATCTTCCCTAAAGTGCAGATTAATAACAATTCTATAAAAATTAAAAACTCTCCAGCATATAGAATGTTCAAATATTAAAGCATGCACTTGGGTTGCTGTTGTGGAGAAAACAGTGAGCTTTTTGCTATTATTTTATAGGACAGCAGATTGTTGACAGGAAAGTAAGGTTGAGACAAGAGAAGGGGGAGTGAGGTCCAGACATGACACAGGTCAGACTTAAACAAGCCATCAGCTCTTACAAGTCCTGAGCATGTGCACAGCCCACTGCACCACAGGCAAGGTTACAAACTTTAACCACTTTTGATACTACTGCTGTAATGACAAGGGACAACCTTCACCAATACAGCATCAGATTTGAGGTCCTGGACAGCTGGATGGTTTCAGATTGTTTTTGAATCAAATATATAAATTGTGAGTAGTCTCTTGGCATGACAATGATTTCAAGCTTGATTACACTTCCTGGTGCTATATGACGCTAGGAAGTGTAATCAAGCTTGAAATTGTTATCGACAAGTAGACTGCTGATGTCAAGTTTATAGTGAAAAAGGGAGTTAACTTTTTGTCTGTTTTCTGAAGACATGGATTAAACCACTGGAGTCTTATAAATTACTTTTATGGTGCCTTTATGTGCTTTTCAAGCTTAAAAGTTTTGGTCACCATTCAGTTGAATTGTGAGGACCGAAAGAGCTGAGATATTCTTCTAAAAATCTTCATTTGTGTTCTGCTGAAACAATTTAAGACACACATGGATGGCATGAGGGTGAGTAAATGATGAGTGAATTTTCATTTTTGGGTGAACTGTTCTTTTAAGGGTCACTTTTGGCTTTGCATGATGCTGCATGTATGTTGCTAGGTGCTAGCACAACACACATACACACACACACACACACACACAAAGATTACTTTTAAGTTTGAAAATCTGGGCCTGGAATATGGGTAAAATAATAAAATAAAAATAATTTAAGGCAAAAATAGATGAAAGCAAGTTTACAAAACAGTTTAATGTAATAGAATTTTATCTATACACTTTTCATATTAATGAAAAATAAACAATAATAAAATAAACCCATGGGTTATAAAAGTGCTGTAGTCAAAGAAACATTATGAAATATATATATATATATATATATATATATATATATATATATATATATATATATATATATTAATAAAAATTATTATGGTAAAACAGTAAAAAATTATGTTGAAAGGAGGAAATGTTTAAATAGTGTAAATACAGCAGTGACAGTGCTACATTAGACATTTATGACATCCATAAGTGAACAATCTGATAAAATTATTGTCTGCAATAGTCTACAGGCAACATCATGCACATAGCATGTCTGAAAACATCAAAAGGCCTATTTATAATATAATAATATTTTCTTTCTAGGATTTTAATCATATACACATCTTTGGATGGTTGTTATTGCAGCATTACAATACTGCTAGAAAAGCTGGAATGAGAAGGAGCAGTAATAGCAGGAGATCATTCATGGGCTCATCTTTCACTTTGCATCTTGCTCTGAAGCTGAAAAAGAAGAAAATCCTTTTAATTTCTTGATAGTACAAAGATCAATTTTATCATAATATATCTTGATGTATCTCGTAGGTGAGTGGAGAAATGAAAAACAATCTTAAACTTATATTGTATGGTCTACAAATTGTCTGTTATTTCTGTTAAAATATAGAGTACTCACTTGTTGTTAGTGAATATTCACTCTGAAGTGATGTACTGGAGCCTAATCCAGAATAAAAGATACACAGTTAAACCATAAAGGTAAGTTTTGAAATACTTTTTTATCTGTATCACTCTATTTTTATTTTTTTGCACCAGATGTACTGAACAGAACTAGGCTGCTTTTCTCAAAAATGTATACTTATAGAAAATTTACCAGCAGCAGTCCTCTTCCACCATTTGATGAGTGCAGTTATGATGAGAACAGCCACACACAGTAACACCATCACACTGATAACTATAGACAGTGAGGATGATCCCATGTCCAATTTTTCCAGATCAGAATCTGTTGTGAATGCAAAGAAATCAACAAGAAAACAAATGTGTAAGTGTGCAGATTTGAACTGTTAAAACTATAATAAAGTGTTTTCTATCCTGTTCCTAAAAAGACCAGTGTAATGTATCTTAAGGGTGTTTTGTTTTAATGGTTGGTTGCTTTTTCTTTTCTTTTTTACCAAACGTAATGTGCAGCTTGTTGTCCAGGTGGATTGCCGTGCAGTTGTAGTTATGCCCTTTATTTAGTTCCTCCACACTGATCATCAGACTCTTCCTCATCTGGTAAGTTCCATCTCCATTAGGGAGAATCTCTCCTCCTGTGAACTTGTGATCATCCACATATTGACCATCTCTGAACATGGTCAGGTTAATGTGACGGGGGTAAAAACCAGTTGCCATGCAGGTGATTTGTACCTCATGAGAGTCTGTAAGTGTCTTCTTAAAGAGTCTGACTCTGGGTTTCACTTTAGAAAGAAATGTTCGAAAAAATGCACTGTGTTATTGTGACAAAACTGTTGGCATCAGCCGTGTGACCTACTTTCTTCAGTGAAATACAGAAGGAGATTTTTAGCAGTATGTCCTGGGTTCTCTTTTCTATATTCATATATGCTGCATCAAGATGAATCATCCCAGGTATGATGTCAATGATTCATATGGTTCTCTCGTGTGATGTAAATGAGCATGATGTGACAATTGGTTGTTAAAAGCTCTGTGGAGGCGCTACATGGCAAGCCATATTATCATTTAAAACTCTGGAGTCCCTGGATGCATAAATTAGGAATATGTGTTATCATTTGAAAGCATAGAATCTGAACTTTCTAGAGAACCCCATCACTTTGCATTTAGTTACACAAAATAATCAAATAAGGCCTGAAAAACTTTGTGTTGCAAATTGGCCCCACCTCGAGATTATGTTGTAGAAATTTTTTAATTAATATAAAAGTCGTTCACATAACACTTAAATAGACAAGTCATATATCAAATGAAAGCTCCCATTCTAAGGTGACTGTACAGTTTATTTTGTTACCATACAATATAATAATACCACAGTTTTAATTATTTTCAAAAATATCACAAAAGGAAATTTAATTTCGGTAAGGCATAAAATGCAAATGTCACTTTTCTGTGCCTTCAACTGATCTGTAAGCCAGAAATAGCCTCAAACTTTATATCAAATCCTACCTTGGGTTATTAGCTTTGAAATGAGTTAAAGAAATTATTTGTTGAGTTGTTTGTTAGCTTGCTGAATAATGTTGTGTCAAAATTTTTAGAACAAAATATGAAGTCCGGTAGAAAAAGTATGAGAAACAAATCATCAGCAAAATAGGTTCCCATCTATAGAAGACTAAATGTTACACTTCATTATAAAGCTGGGATGCTCTGCTTTTCAATGACACCTGAGCTTCGGTAACACTTTATAATAATGGTCCATCATTTATAGGTAATTATGCAGGAATTAATCCAGGACAAATGAGTAGTACTACATTAATACTTCAGTTACTACTATTAACTGATATGGAAACACGATTAACTAATCAGTAAGTAATAGCGAACTGATGACTGAGGTAGTTACCTGTTAGGTAATCAGTAATTACTGAATTTGATTTGCCTAACTGAGAACTATTAACTAACAATGGCTAATTTAAAATAACTACTAATTATTTACTAATCCGAACATTTGCCTAAAATGTGAATGATTATGTTTTTATTCTAAACAAGATCACGAAATGCGCCTTCAGATAAACATGCGCCTCACGTGTGTTCTTTGCAGGAATTAATTTTTTAACATAACAGCTCTCTAAATCAAGGCTACAGTGTCTAGTAGAGTACCATAGTCAGCTAAACTTACAGAAATATAGGGATTTATGTGCCCAACCTGTGTATTCCTTGGGATATCTCTTCTGTTCATTACAAATTATTAACTTCAGCATGTTAGATATTGCTGGGGGCCTTTATTAATCATTTTGGTAACCCATAAGTAATGAGTCAAGTGTTACCACATTATTGTGACCATTATTTTAAAGTGGTATTGCATAATTAATGAGATCTTACCATTTCCTTCCTTTGTAGTTAAAGGTTATCTGGAACATTTTTATAATGTGAAAACACATTATAAACCATTAAGAGTAACTGAGGTGTAATTTGTCAGTTAGTAATGAATACTCAAGTGTTTGTTCCTACATTTTTTCCATTTAATCAAACAGATAGTTAACAAATATTCAGACATTAAAAAAATAAATAAAATAAAATAAATAAAAAATCTGGCATTAAATTATGAATCATTGAAATAATTGAACATAATTGCATACTTAACTAAACACAGTCTTTTCGCAAACCTTTGGCAGGATAATGCTTTTAATGTCTGGTGCTCACGGTTACTACATGTTTTTAAAAGTCTTATATCTTAACAAAGTAGAATAATAAATCAAGATACATATTAAAATTATGTGTCTAAAGGACAAGTACGTTGATCTCCACAAGACTTCAACAGAAAACCAGAGAAAACCATCGTGCAGCTATGAGTACCTGTGTACTTCTGCCCTAGACAGTTCACTCAGTAAATACGTACAGTTTTTTTTACAGTTACGTCACTTTAAAATAATGTTCCAAATCATAAGTAATTATTTCATGTTTATGTGGTAACACTTGACTCATTACTTATGGGTTACCAGTATTATTTAAAAAGACCTTCAGCAATAGGCTATCTAACATGCTGAATTTAATAATTTGTAATGAACAGAAGTCAAGTCATTTTTATTTGTATAGTGCCTTTCACAACACACATCGTTTCAAAGCAGCTTTACAGAAGATCAGGCATTAACAGAAGATAAAACTGTAATATCTATAATGTCTTTAGAGTCATCATTGTGTAGTTTGATAAAATACGATTGTGAATTGTGTTTAAAAATAAGTAATTAAATAATAATTGTGTTTATAACCCCAGTAAGCAAGCCGAAGGCGACTGTGGCAAGGAACACAAAACTCCATAAGAGATTGGTTAATGGAGAAAAATAACCTTGGGAGAAACTAGACTCACTGTGGGGGCCAATTCCCCTCTGGCTAATATCATGAATATAATGCCAATATTACTTATGTATAGTGCAAGTCATGGTTTAAAATTATTAAACTAAGTAAGTGTTAAGGGTCAGTGTTCAAAACAGAGATTTTGTATGAACTATAAGATTAATGACTAATGTCTTTTAAGTCCATCCTGGA
The DNA here is from genome assembly GCF_019703515.2 of Myxocyprinus asiaticus. Taxonomy (NCBI): domain Eukaryota; kingdom Metazoa; phylum Chordata; class Actinopteri; order Cypriniformes; family Catostomidae; genus Myxocyprinus; species Myxocyprinus asiaticus. The sequence goes on along the minus strand of NC_059376.1, from coordinate 18,884,875 downwards.
TTAACTGCAGAAGTTCACATAGATGAAATTGTCCTTGTTAGTTGGCTGATGAAGGGTTTTGTTGACAATTAATTGATAGTCTATGTATTCCATTTCAAGAGTGTAGTCCATCATTAGACCGAGGTGATGCAGGCAGAGATCAGTTAGGTGCTTCGCAGTTCAACCTGGCCAGTAATTTCGGTGAGGTCTATCCTAAGTCCAAGGTTCAGGCAATGGCATATGAGGTATCCCATGTCTTATGGTTGGAGTTGGCATCAGTTCATCCTCTGAAGTCCATCGTAATAGACCGAAGTGATGTTTGGCTGGCACCGGCTGCTATTAGTCATCATCACACAGCGACATGTAGCAGTGGAGTCCAACATGAAGCAGGAATGGAGCTGGATCCAGCTGGATCTAGTGACCTCAGGATAGGAGTCCCAAGGTTGAGACAGGGAAACAAATAGAATAATATTAGCATAGATGCAATTCAATTTATTGTAGAGTTATAGATCATGATCACGGTTTCTGGTTCTGGCAGACCTAACTAAAGCAGCCTAATTGTGAGTTGAAGGATAAATTAGGTGTATGCCTGGCTAAATAGATGAGTCTTTAGTCTAGACTTAAACTGAGTGAGTGTGTCTGCATCTCGAACAGTGTTAGGGAGACTTTTCCATAGTTTAGGAGCCAAATATGAAAAGGATCTACCACCTTTTGTGGATTTTGATATTCTAGGAACTATTAACAGGCCAGAATTTTGCGATCGTAATGAACGTGATGGAATATAGTGTGGTAGAAGGTCACTTAATTATTGCGGAGCTAGACCATTCAAAGCTTTGTACATAGTTAACAGAATTTTAAAATTAATACAAAATTTAACAGGTAGCCAATGTAACGATGATAAAATGGGGCTAATATGATCATATTTCTTGGTTCTCGTCAGCACTCTGGCTGCTGCATTTTGAACCAATTGAAGTTTATTTATTGATCTTGCTGGACATCCTCCCAGTAATTCATTAAATAATCTAGTCTTGAGGTCATGAATGCATTAATTAGTTTTTCGGCATCAGCAACAGAGAGCATGTGTCATAATTTAGCAATATTTCTTAGGTGGAAGAATGCTGTTCTACAAACATTTGATTTTCAAAGGACAGATTGGTATCAAATATAACACCTAAGTTCTTCACTGTTGAAGATGATGTAACAGTACATCCATCAAGAGTCAAATGATATTATAGCGGCTTATTTTTAGAGGTTTTTGGTCTAACATTTTGTACCTCTCTTTTGTCGGAATTGAGTAGAAGGAACTTTCTGGCCATCCAAACTTTTATTTCATTGATACACTGCTAATTTGGAGAATTGTGAAATCTCATCAGGTTTTGAAGAAATATAAAGTTGAGTATCATCGGCATAACAGTGGAAACTTATTCCACAATTCCTTTGCTTCGTGACCTGGGCCCCAGTTAGTTAAATACTATCATTATTAAGACTATGAGCCAAATTACTAGAGAGGAGAGCGGCACCTTCCTTGGAGGGATGGAGTCCGTCTCTCTTTAGCAGGTCAGGTCTACCCCAAAAACTCTTCCAATTGTCTATAAATCCTATTCTATTCTCCAGACACCACTCAGACATCCAGCCATTCAGTGACACTAATCTACTATAAACCTCGTCACCACAACAAGCAGGGAGGGGGCCAGAGCATATTACAGTGTCTGACATTGTTTTTGCAAATTCACACACCTCTTTAACATTATCTCTAGAGATTTCCGACTGGCGAAGCCGGACATCATTAGTGCTGACATGAATAACAATTTTAGAATACCTACATTTAGCATTAGCCAGCAGTTGTAAATTTGATTTGATATCAGATGCTCTGGCACCCAAAACGCATTTAACAACAGTGGCTGGAGTCTCTATTTCCACGTTCTTTACAATAGAATCACCAATAACAAGGGCTCTTTCAACATGATTCTCAGTGGGTGCATCACTGAGTGGGAAAAATCGACTGGAAACCCTAACAGGAACGGGAGAGTGGTGTCGTTTTGCTGAGCGAGTATGCCACTGAGACGTCACCCAAATGCCCTGCTGCGGGGGCTCTACAGCTGGAACCAAAGTGTGTGTGTTGCTCTCTTTACTGCACACATCCGAAACAGTCTCTACTGGCTTCTCTTTCTCACTGACCTCCACTAGCGTTCGGATGCGTGTCTCTAACTCATTAAACTTCTCCGTCAGCCTGACTAATTCCTTACATTTATCACATGTGAATCCCTCACTGCTGATGGAAGAGGCTATTGTAAATATGTGATATGCAATGCAGGAAGAAATAACATGAGCGGATGCCATGACTTACCGCAGTTGTTTGTTGTTGTTGTTGTTGTTGGTTGTTCTTGAGCGGTGAGGGTTTGAGATCGATGTGAATCCCTCGCAAAATTGTTTGTTGGTATGGTTGTTCTTGATAAGCGGTGCTTTGAGATAGATGCAATAATCCGTGTAACACAGAGGAGAAAAATGGTTGCATGCAGTTTAATCACGATAAAAATAGAAAGCGGATTCACGTGCAAAATGCACGCAGTTGAATCGCGATAAGAAAATAATGCGGGGGCAAAACCTGATGCGTGCTGAAAAATGCCAGATGTTAATGATTAAAGGCTGAAAACAGATAGATAAGCGATGCTAAAAAAAAAAGCTAGCAGGCTACAAACACAGACTCGAGCTAGGCACCAGCAGCAACAGGTAAAATACACACAGATGAAACAGTAGAAAAGCGGATAAACCCGAAACACGCGGTAAAATGACAAAGGATAAAAAGATGAACGTATGAGAATAAGAATAAACAATGCTAAGCAGGCTACAAACACTCATGCAGTGTGCCTTCAGCAACAAGAACAGGAGAGATATCCCATGGAGTACACAGGTTGGGCACATACATCCCTATATTTCTGTAAAGTAGCTGACTATGATACTCTACCAGACACTGTGGCCATGATTTAGCAAGCTGTTACATTCATACATTAACTTCCACAAAGAACACACGTGAGGCACATGTTTCTCTGAAGGTGCATTTCATGATCTTGTTCACAATAAAAACATAATCATTCACATTTTAGACACATGTTAATGTTTTTATTAGTAATTAATTAGTAGTTATTTCAAATTAGCCATCGTTCTTTAATAGTTCTCAATGAGGCAATTAAAATTCAGTAATTATTGCTTAACTAACAGTGAACTACCTCAGTCATCAGTTCACTATTACTTACTGATTGGTTAATTGTGTTTACATAATAATTAATAGTAGTAACTGAAGTTATAATGTAGTACTACTCATTTGTCCTGCATTAATTCCTGCATAATAACCTATTAATGATGGACCTATTATAAAATGTTACCTGAGATTCTAGACAACTCAAAAGCCAAGATATTCAACAAAACATTGTGGAAGCTTTCAGCACTTCAAAAAAAGTCTTGAGTGCAGATGTAAGGGCTAAAATGCGTTAGAGCACCACTTACATTTCAGATCAGTATAATGTGATTGAAGTCGATAGAGGAAAAAAAAATTCTAGTACTTTCTGCCATCCAGTGGAATAAAATAAAATCTTTTGCTCAAAAATAGAGGACACAGAGCTGAAATGGCATGCTTTTAAACTTTAGACATAAAAAAATATAATATAATACTATATAATGTTTATCATAATATTGTAAACATATACGATGTTATTTATTAATTATTGCAATAATTTCTTAAAATTTAGAAGGTTATCTGTAAAATGAGACCATTTATTTTTATTAAATTAGTCCACTGTATGTGTGAACAGGGAGCTTTTACATTTGAGTGTGAAAAATTTCAGGCTTCAGCCCAAAAATCCTGCAGAGTGTTAATATATGGAAGTGTTAATGCAATTTGAGAGCTACAGTGGAAGGCAATTGTTTCAGTAAATAATGACTTATGTCTTGGTCTGTTCCTCACACACAACTGATTTATGGCTTCTGAAGACATAGAATATATAACAGAAGTCATATAGACAATTTTATTGTACTTTTTTTGTCACTTTTGTAGCTCAACATCATCCTCATCCATTTTTATTCTACACAAAAGAGCTCCCCTGACAATCTGCTAAACATCTCCTTTGGAGTTCCACAGAAGAAGGAACCCCGGACAGGTTTGGAACAACATGAGAGTGAATAAATGATGACATAATTTAAATTTGGGGATGAATTGTTGCTTAAACTATACTGTGGTTAATCCGGCTGGCTCACTTACCTTTTCGCATCACTACGCTCTTTTCTTTGTCCAGGTACTTCCGCAAAGTTTTCATGCATACAGGATGATAAATATTTTCATACAGAAACTTTATATGAAGCCATTCTGTCTGTCCCATTCCCTTTATTCTTATCCATGGCAAGTTAATTTGCATTGTCCTTTTGACCACATCAAAGGTAAACTGTTCTGTACTTTGTCCATTGAAAGCATCCCATGAAAGAAATAAGCCTGGCTGGTCATTGCTCAGCACTTCACATCCGACACGTTTCTGATAAACATGTAGACCTTCAGATGATAGAAAGAAAGTTAGAGGATGATTAGTCTTCACTGACATCCTTCAATGAATGAATGTAGACAAAATAACTTCTCATAACAGTATATACCAAAAGTCAATTATAGGTCATAGACAAATTCACAGATAACGATAAAGATGTGTTGTAAAAAATGAGAGTGCTGAATTTTATTTGTAAATAGGATATATGCCACAATATTTATTATTAAATGTTATTAAATATTAAATGCTATCAAATATTAATTATTATTATTATTATTATTATTATTGCTGGTAATACCAAAAATCAGCCTGCGCTTACCATCTGTGTGATTTAGATGGTCCTTAAGATAAAATGTGCGATATTTCATGAGGTCATATATATCACTAAATATGTCAGCATCAGAGTCATGTTGATCATCATCTTTGTACTTTGAAACATTTTGACTACGATAGACTGCTTTCCATGTGATTGAGTCATAGTACATCACTTGCACATCATCCAGCATCAGCACAACGATGAACTCAGGGAACTGTGTCTGTCCTGCCACATATGTTGCGAAAACCATCAGTGAGTGAGAGCCTGGGTACACAAGGATGCAACATTGTCATATGAGACAGTGATATTTTTTTCAAATGGCAGATACTGTACATATTTAACCTTGTCACTTACATATGTGTGCTTAAGTATTAATTATATATAGTGTAGGAATGCAAATGGGTCATTTACTGTAGGACATATACTGTTCAGAAAAATTTTATAGCCTTTTTGCAAGACTGAATGTCACTCTGTTTCACTGTTCCCAAGGCTATAATTTTTTTCTGAACAGTTTATGCAAAAATAAAATAAAAATTTGTCAGGTATACTGTAGCCTAAAATATGCTTCATGTGGGAACATCTAAATTAACTGGTGTTATTAAGTAAAAAAAAAAAAGATTTACTTTGACTAAAGCAAATTAGTTTACAAAAACAAAAGTAATTTTTTGGGGGTTAGATCAAGTTGTAAATTTGCTTTGTGTGGTAACACCAAATTTAACTGATTTTATATAACTCAAAAATATAAACATCACTTAATCAACCTTACATTAGGTTACACCAACACAACTCATTTTAAGGGTTAGATCAAGTAGAAATAGCCCCTTAAGGTAACAATTGCAGGTTACCATTTATTTTCTATGTAAAACTGGGTAGATTTGATTGGTAAAGTTCTTAGTGATGCAACTAATATTATACTGATCAACTACTATTAAGTCAGACTGAGTCTCCATTAAAACTAGAGCTAGTCAAGTCTACCTTTAGGGTGACAAGACCAAGGGCCGGGGTGGCTAAATGGGGGGATCAGGAGAATTCCCGGTGTGCTGGTTGAAAATGGTTTATTAATAAACTTTCTACAAGTGTCGCATACCAGTTGCCGACCGTCTGTGTTATCCAGTATTTAAGGGATCAGAATTGTGCTCCGTATTATAGTGAATGCAGTCTCTACCATATTTTATCGTCTCACATCCAAACAAATGACAGAGCGGGTTGCGAGAGACAAAAAACTGGCTGTTGCGCCATCACGGACACTTCACTTGAGAGCGTCTTTAAAATCACTGAATTAACCTGAATACAGTACTTTGGGTTATTGGTAACAATTGCAGGTTATCACTTTTTACATTGTAGATGAAGTCACCTTCAGACTCGAACAGATCCACGTGCAATGGAAGCCCTGTAAACAGAGCTATTACAGGGCAAAGAAGATGAATGGAAGGAGCAGCAACAATTCAGAAATTCAATTCAATTCTAAAATTTCCAAGGAGCTTTACTTCCTCAGCTTACATCCTTCCTATATTCAATTATTAGTGTCCATGTATATTTAGAGCAAAAGTTTAAGACTGTAGCTCAACTACGACAAAAACCTCAGGATCCGCTTTGCAAAGTGACATGCAATATATATGTTGGTACAGAGATACAATACAATAGAGAATGTTCAGATATATCTTAAAGTTGTTTCTCTGAGTGCTGGATTATCTTTCCAGATGTTGGTTCAGAGGTGCATACCATCAAACTGAGGAAATGCAGACAGAGTCGGCACCAGAATGAAATACGTTGGGGGGTTGGGGGTCATGTGGAATTTCAGAGGGGGCCACATTGAGAATGAACCCCCGACAAATGTCAATATCTTGCTGCTGTGCACGACAATCATCTGTATATTGGCTCCTCATCCTCGTCTCCTCTTCATCTCTGACAACCAAGGGCACTCTTGCCCGCACCACGCGTTGTGTAGTAGGCTACAGCACATGTTGTGTATGATTGCTGTTACCGTTATCACTTTTGGGAGTAAAGAGCAGTCCTCCCTTTGATTGGTGAATGTCCCTAAAGTGCAGCTTCCACGCATCTCATTATTTTGTGCTCCGCAATAACAGTGAACCTCGTTATATTCAATTAATGCTTGTCATTGGCAGGACCATACACAGGGCCTTCGCTATCTTAACTGATCTTGGAAACTTTCACCTCGACCAAAAGAGCAGTTTGTGAAAAATAAATATTACAAATGCACACCTCTCCAGCAAGGTAAATTACAAATGTTTATAAAGTTACGCACAAATATGATGAAGTTACACTGACAAGCAGCACTTTACTGTCACATTTCAGCACCTCGCACTCGGACAGCGACTCAAGAAACACTGAAAGCGCATCCTGGCGCATTTATGTTAAGTGCAGTTTTGGGAAACACCCGTTAAAAAATAACAAACGGTTGTAAAATTGCTCATAGAAAGCGCTCTTAAAACTAAGATCAAGATTTCGATATTGAGGCCTAGATCAGTCCAGAGCCCTTTGCAATACATTTTGGGAGTCATAATTAGCCTATCTATTCCTTCAGAGCAGTCAGTTCAGTTCACTAAATCATACCCACATATCAGACTAACCAGAAATAATGCTATGCAACTGCTATGACTTATAGTCCTACACATATTTTTCAATGTATTCCCACCATTACTTAAACACAAATTCCATGCATCCTGCCTTGAGGATCTCCGCAAATTCATTATAAAAGTTGTTCGCCTCTTTATCTATTGAAATCAGAAATTAGCCACAGGTGCCAGCATCATGATCTTTTCTTTCTGAGTGAAATGGTCTTTTAACTCATATTTTGGGCAGCCTTTGGACAACAGTTCCCTTTAGCTCTGAAGTTAAAGTATATAGTATAAAGAACTCAAGTTCAAACACACAATGATTTCTTTCTGTCATGGTGAGTCCGGTGGTTTTGTTCTAGTTTGTGATTACAAGTTCTCTCTGTTGGGTTCAGGTGTCGCTGGCTCGCGTAATCAGTGTTGCCATGGAAGCCTTGATTGTTTCCATGGTAACGCTGATCATTTCAGCCTACAAACACACCATCCTTCTCCATGCTGCAGTCGGTGCTGGGGTTCCTCCCCCATTTGAAGCATTACCAGCATTGCTGTGTTGTTAAATATCAGATCATTGTCTCCGCACTTGGATCTTTTGTCTCATCCTTCCTGACACTTTCTTGTTTTTAGGTGTAAGAAACTGAATGTCAGTGTATGAACACTGTATGCACTTGGGGCACATCTTATTTTGTGATTTGATTATCTTTTGATTATCTTTTGATTATCCCATTGTACTGTACGGCGCTTCTTTTAAAAAGACATTTTCATGGGCAGACAGTTAATTCTAAGCAGGGTAGTTTTATGTTTGAAATTCATTGTGTATTCATCTACGGTGCGTAAGGGACCAAATGAAAAGTCCACCCAATGCACTAAAACGCTGGTGGTTGAAATGTGGTTGAAGTGGGGGGACACAGTGGCCAAAAAAAGGGAGGGGGTGGGGGATAGCGCTGACACTGAATGCATAATTTTGGTTTATATAGCTGATGTTCTGCTGTGATTGCAGATAGCAAGCTAGAGTGTCTTCAACGTCACATGCCCCTCTAAAAATAGTTTGATCTTATCCTCTGCTGCACCATCTGAAAATGATTTGGTTAGTGCCTTATTAGGAAGTTAAAAGATAAAAAAAAAAAAAGAAAATCTGCTCACCACAAAACAAATTAATGAAAAGGCATTATAGTGGCACATAACCAAATGATTAAAAAGTTTATTAAACATGACAATGTAACAGACAGAGTTAGACCACATGGCAGGACATTACCTTTCTTAGTCATTGATTCACCACAAAAATAAAAAGACAAGAATGTATATAGTTGCTATTTATTAAAAATAAATCCACTTTGTTAAAACAAAAAGAATGCTGCATCAGTATCCTGTCTATAAACTGACAAAATTCAGATTAAATGCAATATGCTGAGATGTATTACAAAGGAAAGTGAAACATAATAAAGAAATGCGGAGGGAAAAAATGCAATACTTCGGTATATGTAGCGAAGTTTTTATTGTTAGTGAAGTTATTTGCAAGTTAAGTTTGGAAAACTTAACTTGCAAATTAGTTAAGTTCACTATAATTATTAGTTTAGTTCACTATAATATTAACTACATTTACTGTGGGCTACTGTACATATGTCATATGATCCCAAGAATAAGAATAGTAGTAAACTGACTTACCTGCTTTGACAGCTGTCAAACATAAAAATAGACACACAAGAATCTTCATGCTCTCAATAAATTGATCCCTTAACTTGTGAAAACAGGAGTTATGTATTTTCTGCAGTCTCCCCTGAGCATTGTTGCTGAGGGTTTCAGGATTTCTGACAACAAATCATAGAAGCTACTTGAGGTAATTCTGGCATCATTTGCTGGTTTTCCCGGTCTTTCCAGTCTTGGTTGACAAGATAAGATGTGTTGCAACTGTTGCCCACACAGACAAGACTATTGTTTCTGGTGGCATCAAATGTAATTTTATTGCTCTTTGAACTGCATTCCCTGTAACATCAAGAAATGACACCGTGAGATGAAATGTAGTACACAACACAATGCATACTGCATTTTCTATGCTAGCATATTACTTTGTTTACCTGTAACATCAAGAAATGACACCGTGAGATGAAATGTAGTACACAACACGATGCATACTGCTGAGTGTGTCTCTTCTACTTCCTCGTTTTTTATGGCAGATCGCAACAAAACTCGTGCATTACTACCACCTTCTGTGATCATGAACCAGAGACTCTAACCACTACCTCCCCTCTCCCCAACCTCCAGCCCAACAAAAATAAAATCACCGCTTCAGCCAGCGCTGCGTGTTCAGCTCCTCTAGCTTTCGCTCGTAACCCTTCCTAGACCAGAGGGAGTGGGGGGGGGGGGGGGGGGGGGATAAATAAATACATAAATACAAATAAATATTTACATATACATTCATACCCACACAGTCCTATATTTTTACTAGGGTTTTAATACTCTCACATCCTAATTACCTATATCCTACCAATTAGGCCTGTACACTCCAGAAACTTGAACAATACTGTTACTATATTCCCTCCTATCTTCAAATTTAAAAGATTTTTTAATGAAATATCTCGTTCCCCATTTCTCCTCATCTCCTCTACTAGAATTACTCTTTCCTCTGTGTATCTTCCACAATGCATAATGACATGTTCTACTGTTTCACTGATTCCACACCATTTACATAGCCCTGTTGGATGCTTGGATATGAATTGCATTGTCTTATTTAGCCCTGTATACCCCAGTCTGAGTCTTGATCAAATATTTTCCTCTCTTCAATTTCCACCAGAATGCCTTCCTTTCCCCACTTTTGGCTGTATTGAAAACAAATGTCTTCCTTTAGTTTCAGTATCCCAATACTGCTGCCATCTTTGATACATTTCCTTTTTAACTATTGCTTTGATTTCAGATCTACTATATGATATATCCATTTCCACTTTTGTACCCTGTACTGCTTGTTTTGCCATCTTATCTGCTATCTCATTCCCTTTCACACCCACATGTGCTGGAACCCACAAGAACTGTACCCTCACCCTTATTTGTTGCAACAAATATAATTCCTGGAGAATCTCCATTACTAAATCTTGTCTTGTGTCAGACTGTTGGGCATCGATACTTGAGAGAGCTGCACTGGAATCTGAACATACTACTACATCCTTTACACCTGTTTCATTAATCCATCTTAATGCCATCATTTCCCCTGTGAACACTGATAATTTATTTGATATCCTTACCTTCCTTGAAATTTGCAATTTTGGTATAACAAATGCTATACCTACTTGTCCACTACTTGGATTATGCATTTGAGTAATATGTCCATACTTTCTCCACTAATACTCCCTTACTCGGATTACCTCATGCTCACCCTGACCTTCTTTTTGTCTACATTACAGTAGTGTTAAATCTACTAGTGGTTGAGGCAAAATCCACAATGGAACAGCTGGCAGGATCACTATTGGTGTAATTCTAAAATCCTTTATACCCATCTCCTTTACTAGATCCCCTACCACCCATCCGAAACTATTTATTTTTTTCTTCCCATTCTCCCAACACTGATCTAATAATTTTAAGGTGGGATGTGATTTATTCTGTCCCTTAAGATTTGCCCAGTAGACCACTACCAACTATTGTCTTCTTATTTGAAGAGGCATTTCACCTACTTCTACCTGTAATGCTGAAACTGGAGATGATGGATATTCTCCACAACAAATCCTTAATGTTTGTGCTTGAATTTGATTTAATTTAGCTAAATGAGTTTTAGCTGCAGATCCATAAACTATGCTTCCATAATGCATCACTGATCTAATTAGTGATATATATATATATGGTTTTTAATGCCAATCTGTCCATCCCCCAGTCTTGACCGGACACACACCTCATTATATTCAAAATTCTTTTACATTTCTCATCCATCTTCTCTATATGCCCCTTCAGTGTGAGTCTACTGTCTAACCATATTCCAAGAAACCTTATCTTATTTACCCTTTCTAATGTCTGATTGTAAAAATTTAATTTTAAATCGTTATCTGTTCTTTTATTAGTGAAGAACACTGACTGGGTCTTTTCCACTGAGAACTTAAATCCCCACTTAAATGCCAATTTCTCCACCTCATTTAATGCCCTTTGCATTTTTTGGACAATAAACATTATACTGGCACCTCTGTACCATAGAGCTCCATCATTCGCAAACAATGATCTGCAAATACTTTTATCCACATACTAGAACACATCGTTGATCATGATTATAAAAAGCAATGGACTAATTCCCTGTGGGGTTCCATTTTCTAACACTCCATTAGATGACATACATTCTCCCACTCTCACCTTAATCTTTCTTTCTACCAGGAAATTTTTAACCCCAAATAAACATTCGCCCTCCTATTCCCAATTGTCCCAATTTCACCAACAAACCTTCTTTCCATAACAAATCATAAGCTTTCTCTATATCAAAAAATACTGCCACCACTGTTTCTTTATTCATCAATGCTTTCCTTATGTCCGACTCTTGACATAATACCGGATCCATCGTTCCTCCAGTTTTTCCATTAAATTACATAAATGAGATGTAAGGGCTATTGGCCTATAGTTTAATGGAACACTTGGATCTTTCCCTGGTTTCCTTACAGGCAGTACCATCGCTTCTTTCCAGTTCTTAGACAAAATCCCTTCTATCCAAATAATATTTATAAAATCTAAGACCACATCCAATGCATTTTCACTTAAATGTTTCATCATACTATAGCTTACTCCATCTTCTCCAGTTGCTGATTCATTCTACTTAATGCTCGCTTTAATTCATTAATTTCAAAAGGAACATTCATCTCTTCCCTTGGAGAGTATGTGACGCCATGCGAGAAGCAGACGTGTGAGACACGAGCTCTGCGAACTTTGCTAGTTTTTTTAAAATTATTTTCATGTTATAATCCAGTGAGATCCAGTTACATACTTGCACTTTGAGGTAAACATGGCAAAGAAGTCAAAATCCTCAGACTCTGGAGACATTAAAAGACACTTACGTGTTCAAGCTGAGGCCTCTGGAGGCCCTGCGAGTTGGTTACAAGAGTGACAGAAGTTGAAAGACGGATCGATTATCTTGAGTCATTGGAAAGGGAATTATCCACTAATCCGCCCGCGTCCAAAACAGATTTGGAATTAATTTAGGAAAAACTGGAATATTTAAAAAATATGAGCCAAAGGAATAACGTACGAATTGTTAGAATTCCTGAGCATGAAGAGGGCAGAGATATGGTGAAATTCCTGGACAAGCTCTTCCCGAGTCCGCTCGACATAACAGGCCATAAACAGAAATCGAGCGAACTCACAGAGTCCCGGCTCGCAGATCTGCTGAGGGAGACAGGCCCCGATCGATTCTGGCCAAATTTCTGAAATCATCTGATAAAGATCTTGTGTTGCGCCAGGCAAGGAGCAAAGGAAAGCTTTCTTGGAAGAATCACAATATTTTCTTGTTCCCAGACTTTGAGAATTCGACAAGAGAGAAACACGATCAGTTCAGGGAATGCAAGAAACTCTTACACCAACAGAAGCTAGCTTTTACACTGATGTTCCTGGCCAAACTGAGAATAAAAACGAAGAATGGTCGCAAAGTATTTACATGTCCAAAACAGGCACTCTCCTTCATAAATACATTGGAGTAAGCCATTTGATGTTTCTTATATTAGTGGACTGCCTCGCGGTTGAGGAACTCTATTATCTGAGAAAGCTGGGTGCCATTTTTGTTTCTTTTTGCGTTGGCTCTGCCTAGCAGCTAGAGTTTGTTTTATGGCATGACTCCAAGAAACTTTTGCATTGACGGAAGATCTTTTTTATACTGAAGCTCCCGGCCAGATCGAGAATGGACACTATGGATGACCGCAAAATATCTACATGCTCACATAAATGACGTCTTTTATAAAGTTGACGGGCTGAGTAACTTATGGTGTATTTTTTTATTTTTTTGCGCATCCTCCAAGTTAGTTTGGCTATTGATCATCCGAGGAACAGGGATGCCGGTTTTGTTTTTCATGCTGGCTCCGCCTAGTGGCTGGAGCTTGTTTTGTGGAATTACACTACTTTGGGACAGTTATAGATAAATCTGTTTGTTCTTTGTGCTTATGCCTCCTGTTGGCTGGAGTCTGTTTTTGTGGAGTATTTTTAAGGGACAGTAGAATGATTACTTCATCTGCTGCACTCATAACAGCCAGCTCACTGAATAATTGTTTGTCTGTCCGAGGAATCTGAGCAGCTTTATATCAGCTGGAGTTTGTTTTGTGGAGGAACACACCTTCGAGACAGTTCTGTGAATGAATCTACATGTTTTTTCTGTTATTCTGCCTGTTGGCTGGGGTCTGTTTTACAAAGTATTTTCTGTTATGTAATTTTGCCTCACAAATTTTGTGCAGAAACACCAGACTTGAATAATCCGATGGCTAAGTTGTTGTGGGGGTTCTCGTAGGCGTACATGGACTCTTTGAGTTTTGAGGGATTGACGGCGGTTGGCGCCGTCGTGCGCAGGGTTAACGCGCACGTTTTTCTTTTTCTGTTTGTTTTGTTCGGGGGAAAGTTTGGGGTTTGATTGTTGCATTAATGGGGAATGTGGTCTGTATAATCTTGTTTTTGACACAATATTTTTTATTATTATTATATCAATATGTCAAATGTTAATAGGAATAAGTTGTCTCTCTCCACATGGAATGTGAATGGGTTGGGGCGCCCTATAAAAAGAAGGAAGGTTATTTCTTTTCTTAAACGTAAGAAATATGATATTGTGTTTCTTCAAGAAACAAATCTTTCCCCGCAGGATTTACTCTAGAATAGATTTTTTTTTGTTTTTTTTTTTATATCTAAGTCCCTCATTTCATCTGTTGTGGATTGTTCAATTGGAAACATTTTAGTCTCAGATCATGCCCTGGTGAACTTAGAGATGTTGCCACATACAGAGAAAAATAAATTATATAGTTGGCACTTTAATGTATCCCTTTTGCAAGATCCTGATTTCCAACAAATGTTAAAGACTGAAATCAATGTCTATATGGAGACCAACTGGTCCTCAGTATCTTCTGTGGGCGTGGCTTGGGAGGAACTTAAGGCTGTTCTTAGGGGTAGGATCATGCATTATGCCTCATTCACCAAAAAATCCAAAGCACGAGAATTCGTGGAGTTGGAAGGAAATATTAAAAGTGCCAAGGCAGAGCTGAAGCGCCGAATGTCGTCTGATGGTCTCAGAGAATTGACCCAATTAAAATACAGATATAATACTATTTTGTTGCGGAAAGTGGAGTTTTGGTTGTTCAGGGCAAGACAGTCATACTTTGAGTCAGGGGACAAAGCAGGGAAGCTTTTGGCTAGATATATAAAGCAGAGAGAGTCTTTTTCTACCATTCCCTCAGTGAAATCTGCTGGTGGTGAAATATTTACCTCAGCCATTGATATTAATAATGCCTTTAAAGAATTATATCTTGATCTCTATAGTTCCACGTCTTCGTCTACTGATGAAGATATTAGAAACTTTGTGGAACCATTAGAACTCCCTAAACTGACGAATGAGCAAAAAAACACTCTTGATTCTGAGATAACCATGGAGGAACTTGACAAGGTAATTAAGTCCTTACCTGCAGGCAAGGCTCCGGGGCCAGATGGTTTTGCCGATGAATTTTTTTTAGATCTTATGATCTAAAAACTAAGAACTGGCTCCACTTTTCTTAGAAGTTTATTCTGAATCATTAAAGAATGGGAAGCTTCCGCCAACCATGACACAAGCCCGGATCAGTCTGATTCTTAAAAAAGACAAAGATCCAAACGAGTGTAAAAGTTAACTTCCAATTTCCCTGATCCAGCTAGATGTAAAAATTTTGGCTAAAATTTTGGCTAACCAATGAAGTAAAGTTATGACATCTCTTATACATATAGATCAGGTGGGGTTTATTCGGGGTCGTAGCTCTTCTGATAATATTAGGCATTTCATCAATATCATGTGGTCAGTGGCGAATGATCAGACTCCGGTCGCTGCCATCTCACTTGATGCCGAAAAGGTGTTTGATATGGTAGAATGGGATTATCTTTTTAATATTTTGGAAATGTATGGGTTCGGGAGTACGTTTATTGGTTGGATCAAGTTACTTTATAGACACCCTGTAGCAGCGGTACAAACAAATGGATTAATTTCAGATTATTTTACTCTGGATAGGGGCACCCGTCAGGGTTGCCCTCTTTCCCCATTATTGTGCTGTCTTGCCCTGGAACCATTAGCAGCCACGATAAGAAAGGAGGATGATTTTCCTGGGGTGACGGCGGGAGGCGTGGCGCATAAGCTTCCGCTTTATGCAGATGATATTTTATTATTTGTTTCTGACCCTATTAAATCTATGCCTTGCCTCCATAGAATTATTAATTCCTTTTCCAAATTCTCAGGATACAAAGTCAGCTGGTCTAAATCCGAAGCTTTGGCTTTGACAGCGTACTGTCCAGTAACGGCCTTCCAGTGGCCCAAACAGGGCATTAAGTATTTGGGCATTTTATTCCCAACAAATTTGTCTGATTTAGTCAGAGTTAATTTTGACCCTTTAACAAAAAGGCTTTCAAGCGATATAGACAGGTGGGCTTCATTACATTTAACGATGATTGGGAAGGTTAATGTTATTAAAATGAACTGTATTCCAAAATTTAACTACTTGCTACAGTCTCTCCCGATAGATATCCCCCTCTCTTATTTCAAGCAATTTGAGAGCATAGCGAAGTCTTTCATTTGGAGTGGTAAGCGCACCAGATTACATTTCAATAAGTTACATAGGCCGATTGACATAGGTGGGCTAGGCCTACCCAAGATTTTGTTTTATATTATGCATTCGGTCCCAGATATTTGGCTCATTGGTCGCTTCCACCTGAAAGAGCCCCTCCCTGGTTCTGCACTGAACAAGAACTTCTTGCCCCTATTTTGCCATTGCAAAGCCTTTCCATCAAACTAAATAGAGAAGTTAAATCACACCCCGTTATTTCACATTTGCACTCAGTATAGACAAAAGTGTCCAGAGTGTTTAATTCAGATATTTATCTAAATGTTGCCTCGAGCCTATGGCTAAACCCCAAACTATGCATTAATAAGTCCCCTTTTTGTTGGTCAGAGTGGATTGCAAGGGGGGTTAATTCACTCGGTGATCTTTATGAGAGTGGTGTGATGAGATCCTTTGAAAATATGGTTCAATATTTTGGGATCCTCAGATCTCAGTTTTTTAGGTATCTTCAGTTATGCCACTTGCTCTGTACTATTTTTGGGAAAAGCATACACCCCCTAAAGCAGCAGATACTCTAGGAGAGGTGATTTCTGCTTTTAGAAAGGGCCATGAGGCATCAGTGTATTACTCCTTATTAATTCAGGGTCTGGGGGACGGAGTCTCAACCACTCTCAAGAGATTATGGGAGAAAGATTTAAACCTGGAATTGGAGGAGGGAGAATGGGCTAGGATTTTAAAAAACATAAAAAAATGTAAAAAAAGATTTTACATCAGTTCTATTGGACCCCCTCTAAATTGTATAGGCTTGGTCTTAAAGACACACCCACCTGCTGGCGATGGCAATCAGAGGATGGAGACATGGCCCATGTTTTTTGGTGGTGCGCTGAGATTCAGGAATTTTGGTTGAAGGTACAGAGTGTTGTGTATGACGTGTTGGGCATTCGGATTTCGTTTTGCCCCAGACTCTGTGTTTAGGGTGATGGGGCGGTCATCGACGTAGGTGACAAATACATAAACAATTGGGTCCTCACCAGTGTGATGATAGGCAGGCAGATTGTTTTAAGGGACTGAAAGTCAGTGGGAGCACCCTCAATTCGGGAGTGGTGCGAGGAGATGGGAAGGGTGGCAGCCTTCGAAGAGGTAACGTGTAGAAGGCTGGGGATTTGGGATTCTTTTATTGGGAAATGGGGTAGATATTTGATGTTTTTTGGGGGCTCTCGGAGTGGGTCTGTGGAGAGAGAGGTATAGTTTAGAGTTGTATGTTAATTATATGTGTATATGTATGTATGTATGTATGTATATATGTATATGTGTGTGTGTATATATATATATATATTTTTATTTATTATTGTATTATTATTTTATTCTCTGTACATGTGTGTACTTATGTAAGACCACTGGGATGTTAATTTGGGGTCGGGTGGGGTTCTTGATTGGGGAGGGGAAGCAGTTGGAATTAATGTTGATTCATTGTATATATGTTTTGTTTTTCTTTGTTTGAAAAATCAACAAAAATGTTAATCACAAAAAAAAAGAGTCTCTTCCCTTAATCTCCTACTCTCTTCTGACACATTTTCAGAGCAGTTCACCTTAACAAATGCCACTCAAAACATTGCTGCCTTTTCTTCATTGGTTACTGCTAATTGTTCTCTCATCTTTATAATCATACTCCATACCTCTTCTACTGTAGTGTTTTTCCCTATTTCACTACAAAAAGATCTCCAAAAATATAGTTTAGTTATAGTTTCTTACAACCCTTTTAACTTATGCTTGAGCCTTTTTATATTCAATAAAATGTTAGAAAATGATGTGTTGTTCTTACTCTTCTGAATGCTTTCCTTTTATTTCTAATAGCTTCATCACAATTTTTATTCCACCATGGGACTATTTTCATCTTCCTACTTCCTTTACTTTGTGGAATATATTTTCCTGATACTTCCTTTATAACAGAAATAACCTCACTATTTATTTCATCAATATTACACCTATTTATATTCTCAATCTGATTCAATCCTTCTTCACTCTCTCTCATAAACTCTGCCAAGTTGGCCTTTTCATATACCCACTTCCCTGTACCTCCCCAATATTTCCCCCTTTCCTCTCCACTACTCATAACAGATATTAATATAGGATAATGATCACTTCCCACTGTGCATTTACATAATATTTCCCACTCAGATACTCCTCCTAACAATCTTGACTCCAATGTCAAATCTAAGGCTGATCCTAATCCTGATGCCATATCCACCCTTGTGCACCCTCCATCACTGAGACATACTAACTTCTTTCCATCTATCAATTCTTCAATTATCTGACCATTTCTATCTACTGTTGCCCCACCCCAAAGAGTACTATGTGCATTAAAGTCCCCACACCAAATTATTCTCTCATCTCCTTGACCTTCTATTGCTTCTAATTCACTTAACTCCAGTCTCTTACATGGATTATAAAAATGTATTATAACATATTTTTTTTTACTTTGGTCCCATATCTCAACTACTTCATATTCCATTGATTTCCCTATTCCCACCAATCTATAAGGAATTCCTGATTTTATGAAAGTAACACATCCCCCTCCATTACCCTCTACTCTTTCCCTTCTTACTGCTGAAAATCCTTTCAAAACAAAATCAAATCTAGGTTTAAGCCATGATTCTTGTATACATATCACATGTGGTTTAGCCTTCATTCGATTTACATACTTTGAACTCCAATCCATTTGCAAAAAGACTCCTGGCATTCCACTGTAATATTAGTATCATCATAATTAATGACCAGACCATATTTCCTGACTTGTTTGTAATTCTGTTGTTAGGTCATCCCTAACTATCTCCCATGTCATTCCTTTCATGTCTAAAAATCTCTCAGCTGCCCTCACAATAATTTGTATCCTCTCTGTTCTTTTATCCGTCTGAGCTGTGCAATTAATAACTTCCACCATAAACAGCACAAAGTTTTCCTTACTTACTCTTAACTCATCTTCCCTGATCCTACCTTCTTCTCTCACTCTTATTGGTTCTCTCTCACTATATCATGTATAATGTCAGTACTTTCCCTTCTGCTAATGCCATGGTTTGTTTGCTTGAAAACCAAAAGGACCATTTACTACTGTAAATATTCTTTTGACTCCTACATTTGTCTATATACCCGTTAATGTTTACAAGCATTTTCAACCTATGCAAACAATATTTTTTTTCAGTACAACCCACACCATTTTTCTCATGTACTTAGACTTCCATTTACGGCCTTCTCGTTACTTAGTCTTAGTACCTTTTTCACCCTTTTTTCAGCTCTCTGGTAAGTATGCAACAGTTTCTCAGTTTCAACATTGTTTGCAGTCACTGACATTTTTTCCATAGTAACCAATGAATTTGTTCAATTTACTGTGGAGACCCGTGGTCTCCAATGACTTTGGCAAGTAAGTCTCAAACCGAGTTCTTTCACAGTTGGTTCCCTCCATACCATGGTAGGTTTACATAGTTCCTCATAAGTGAACAGTTCCCTATCTGTCACTCACTCAACGTTATGTTGATGTAGTGACACTAGGGGTCACACTTCAGAGCCCGAGGCACCTCTGGTCTTTGATAAAAGGCCAATGAAAATTGGCGAGTGGTATTTGCATGCCACTCCCCCGGACATACGGGTATAAAAGGAGCTGGTATGCAACCACTCATTCAGATTTTCTCTTCGGAGCAGAACGGTCATGCTCACTGAGCTGAATTCCCATGACTGTTCATTCACCTCTGCTGGATCTGATGGCTCATTTCAGTGGCTTCTCCCTCCTCTGCACTGGTGCACTGCAGAGAATGCCCCTGGGCGCTTTGGCAGAAAAAAGAGTATATTTCTCTAAAAGAGTATATTTCTCTAAAAGAGCGGCACACATGGAACGTCTTTTTAAAGATGCGTCTTTTTAAAGATGTCTTTCCTTTGTGTGTTATTCCTGGTTGCGCTCGTTATCTCTCACCTTCTGATGGTCACGATCACTGTCTTTCGTGTCTGGGCACTGCTCTTAGGAGACAGCATTCGTGGATGGGTCATTTACTCATTGCGAGAACATGTCCATGGCAACGGTGCGGTCGCGGCTTACCTTCATAAGAAAGCAAGCCACCCCAGAGGCTCCCTGCCTCGGTCATTTTTCCCACGGGTATGAGGCCAGCGCGGCTAGCACTGGGGGCGATTTGCTCATCTGCCCCGATCGGGCTTCCGGTTGAGTCCACCGGCTCGTCTCACGGCGAGTTCAACCTCTTATTCGTGGTGGTAGACACGATCACTCAGGCTAGGGCCCCCTCTACGAGGCGCCTGTATGCCTTTAAGTGGCATCTGTTTGCTAAGTGGTGTTCTTCCCGACGGGAAGACCCCCAGAGATGCGCAGTCGGATCAGTGCTTTCCTTCCTGCAGGAGAGGTTGGAAGGGCAGCTGTCCCCTTCCACCTTGAAGGTGTACATTGCTGCTATAGCAGCACACCACAACACAGTGGACGGTAAGTCCTTAGGGAAGCACGACCTGATCTTCAGGTTCCTGAGAGGCGCCAGGAGACTGAATCCCTCCAGACCGCGCCTTGTTCCCTCATGGGACCTCTCTGTAGTTCTTCAGGGTCTACAGAGAGCCCCCTTTGAGCCTTTGCAGTCAGCCGAGCTTAAGACACTCTCCTTGAAGACTGCCCTCCTGACTGCGCTCACTTCCATCAAGAGGGTAGGAGACCTGCAAGCGTTCTCTGTCAGCGAAACATGCCTGGAGTTCGGTCCGGGCTACTCTCACGTGATCCTGAGACCCCGACCGGGCTATGTGCCCAAGGTTCCCACCACCCCTTTTAGGGACCAGGTGGTGAACCTGCAAGCACTGCAACAGGAGGAGGCAGACCCAGCCCTGACGTTGCTGTGTCCGGTGCGTGCTTTACGCATCTATTTGGATCGCAAACAGAGCTTTAGGATCTCTGAGCAGCTCTTTGTCTGCTTTGGTGCACAGTGGAAAGGAAGCGCTGTCTCCAAGCAGAGGATCTCCCACTGGCTCATTGATGCCCCCAGTAGGGCTACGAGCCCATTCTACCAGGGGTGTAGCGGCTTCCTGGGCCCTGGCCAGGGGTGCCTCTCTAACAGACATTTGCAGAGCAGCAGGCTGGGCAACACCCAACACCTTTGCGAGGTTCTACAACCTCCGGGTGGAACCGGTTTCGTCCCAGGTAGTGGCACACAATACAAGCAGATAAGCCCGGGATAGCCGGCCAGGTGTATCGCTTGCACATAGCGCCTTCCACCTCCTTTTGAGCTGAAGACATGCACCATTAATTCCCTGTAGTGTTCACAAGCTTTGTTCCCTGGTTGACTTCCTCTGAGCCCTGTGGCAGTCGAGTTTTCGGAGAGAATCGCTGCCGGCCCAGTACACGTGCTAACTAAGAGTCCTGTTCTGGGGTAGGTGCTCCGCATGTGGCTGTTCCCTGTAAAGCTAACCCCATGCAATATATATCTTCTGCTAATCCGTTTCCCTGTTAGCAAACTGCGTCTTCCTTGGGCAGAGCCCCTCTGCCCCAGTCTCCATGTTTGTAGTAACTCCTCCCCTGTTGGGTAGGATCTACCTTGAAGACTTTCCACATGGTTGGAAAGACCATGTGACGTACTTTTCCACTTAAATATCCCCCCCTCCCTTTGGGTGAGGTGTGGTCTCTGCGGTGTCTTCCCTTTGGGAGGGACACCCCCCGACTAGACCTGGCGGCCCAGTCGGATAATCCCCCTTCTTTTTTAGGAAGTGGAAAAAAGAGAAGGGGAAAAGAGGCCACAACTGGGTTAAGCCTGTCTCTATCTCTTGGGTAGTCGACTTGTCCCCAAAGGGCCGTTCGACACTCATAACTATATTGGGGGAGGTTACGTGTCGACCTGGTGTGCTGGCTATGAGGCACACAGTAGTCTGCCCACCACACACAGCCAGTTCACGTAACACAGTTCAGCCAATTGTGGCATTTCGTATAGGGACCCCTAGTGTCACTACATCGACACAACGTCGAGTGAGTGACAGATAGGGAACGTCATGGTTACTTGTGTAACCTCCGTTCCCTGATGGGGGGAACGAGACGTTGTGTCCCTCCTGCCACAATGCAGAACTACCCGCCGAAATGGCCGGACCTTATATTGGCTCCTCAGCATAAAACCTGAATGAGTGGTTGCATACCAGCTCCTTTTATACCTGTATGTCCGGGGGAGTGGCATGCAAATACCACTCGCCAATTTTCATTGGCCTTTTATCAAAGACCAGAGGTGTCTCGGGCTCACAAGAGTGACCCCTAGTGTCACTACATCGACACAACATCTCGATCCCTCCATCAGGAAATGGAGGTTACACAAGTAACCATGACGTTTTCCTCGTTTATTCTGGTGAGTGTTTATATTCCTCCACAAGCGTGCGTGAGCACAGTGCTGCAACAGCTGGCTGATCAGATCACAGACATGAAACAACAATACCCGGACTCACTTATTATTATTCTTGGCAATTTTAACAGAGCTAACCTCACCCGTGAACTGCCAAAACACAGACAGCACATTACATGCCCCACCAGAGACAGAAATATACTGGATCACTGCTAAACAACATTAAAGTATGCATATCGCTCTGTGCCTAGAACAGCTTTGGGACTCTCTAATTACTGTCTGGTTCGTCTTCTTCCGACCTCCAGGCAGAAACTTAAATCAGCTACACCTGTAGTAAGGTGTGGTCCAATGAAGCAGAGCTGGAACTACAAGCCTCCATTGACTGCACTGATTGGAGTTTTTTTTAAGCTGCAGACACCAATCTAGATGAGCTCACAGATACTGTTACATCATATATCAGTTTTTGTGAGGATATGTGCATTCCTACTAGGACTTATTTAACGTGCAACAATGACAAACCATGGTTTACAGCAAAACTTAGGCAGCTTTGTCAGGCCAAAAAGTATGCTTACAGAGTTGGGGATAAAGTCTTGTTCAATCAGGAACACACTGAATAAGGAAATCAGAGTGGCTAAAAGAAGATACTCTGAGAAGCTGAAAAACAAGTTTTCAGCTAACAACCCTGCAGCAGTGTGGAGTGGCATGAAACAACTTACGAATTACAGGACTCCTGCCCCCAACCCTGTGGTGGAACAACAACTGGCTGATGACCTGAATGTGTTCTACTGTAGATTTGAAAGGCCCAATCTCACACCTGACCTTCACTACACACAAACACCAACACCTCCTGCAACCCCTCTCCTCCCCCCTCCTGCTACTCAACCTGCATTTAAGATCTGTGAAGATGATGTGAGCCGCGTCTTTCGACTACAAAGGATAAGGAAAGCACAGGGCCCAGATGGCTTTTCACCTGCATGTCTTAGATCCTGTGCTAACCAGCTGGCCCCCATCTTCACACAGATCTTCAATAGATCACTGGAGCAGTGTGAAGTCCCATGCTGCTTCAAACATTCCACTATCATCCCCATCCCAAAGAAACCAAAATTCACAGGACTTAATGACTACAGACCTGTCGTCCTGACGTCTGTGTTCATGAAATCATTTGAGAGACTGGTGTTGGCCCACCTGAAGTACATCACTGGACCCTTTCTAGATCCCCTTCAATTTGCTTATCGAGCAAACAGGTCTGTGGATGATGCAGTCAACATGGGATTGCATCATATCCTGCAACATCTGGACAGACCTGGGACATATGCAAGAATCCTTTTTGTGGACTTCAGTTCAGCTTTCAACACCACCATCCCAGCTATACTCCAGAATAAATTACACCAACTCTCTGTTCCCTTGTCTATCTGTCAGTGGATTGCCAGCTTTCTGACGGACAGGCAGCAGCTTGTGAGACAGGGGAACTTACTTCCAGCACCTGTACAATCAGCACTGGTGCCCCCCAGGGATGTGTGCTCTCCCCACTACTCTTCTCCCTCTACACCAATGACTGCATCGCCAAGGACCCCTCTGTCAAGCTCCTGAAATTTGCAGATGACACCACTGTCATCGGCCTCATCCGAGATAATGATGAGTCTGCCTACAGAAGGGAGGTTAAACAGCTGTCTGTCTGGTGCAGTCAAAACAACCTTAAGCTGAACACGCTCAGAACGGTGGAGATGATGGTGGACTTTAGGAGGGACTCCCCAACACTGACCCCCCTCACCATTCTAAACAGCACTGTGGCAGCAGTGGAGTCATTCAGGTTCCTGGGCACTGCCATCTCACAGGACCTGAAGTGGGAGACACATATTGACTCCACTGTGAAAAAGGCCCAGCAGAGGTTGTACTTCATTCGTCAGTTGAGGAAATTCTACCTGCCACAGGCACTGCTGATACAGTTCTACTCAGCAGTCACTGAGTCTGTCCTCTGCACTTCAATAACTGTCTGGTTTGGTTCAGCTACAAAATCAGATATCAGAAGACCACAAAGGACAGTTCAGACTGCTGAGAAGATTATTGGTTGCCCCTGCACCCCCTTCAAGAACTATACACTTCCAGAGTGAGGAAAAAGTCTGGAAAAATCACTCTGGACCCCACTCTCCCTGCCCACTACCTTTTTGAACTGTTGCCTTCTGGCCGACACTTCAGAGCTGTGAGCACCAGAACCGTCAGGCATAGGAACAATTTTTTCTCTCAGGCTATCCATCTCATGAACAGTTAAATTGCCTCATTGAGCAATAACTATGTGCAATACACAGTTTAGTCTTTCTTATATTTATCCAACACATCCAACCTCTTCTGCCATTTCATTCCTCTGCAAAAAACAAAAAAAACAAACAAACAAACAAAAAAAAAACATTTGCACTGTACATAACAGATTGTATTAGATTTGCCCTACCCATGTGTATGTCTGTATGTGTGTATGTGTGTGTCTGTACGTATGTGTATAATTATTTTTTTTTTTTGTTATTATTATCTATGTCTTGCTGCTGTTTTTGTATTGTTTTTGTATGGTTGTACACTGGAAGCTCCTGTCACCAAGACAAATTCCTTGTATGTGTAAGCATACTTGGCAGTAATGCTCATTCTGATTCTGATTCTGATTCTATATATTGTCTTATTTTTGTAATTAACATTTTTACTGATTCATATGCACATGACAGTGAAAAACACATATATAAAGAATCAACATTTTACATTTAAACCCCACTAATACAATCCCACCCTGACCCCTAATGAACACCCCTGTGGTCCCACATAACACACACACACACACACAGACACACACACACACACACACACACACACACACACACACACATATATATATATATATATATATATATATATATATATATATATAAATAAAGAAAGAAATAAATAAAATAATAATAAGTATACACATGCTCCACATCCCCTCCCCGAGAGTCCTGTATGATCCGACCCCTAAGAAACGCCTTAAGTGCCTCCCAAGCCACGCCCACAGAGGATACTGAGGACCAGTTGGTCTCCATATAAACACTGATTTCAGTCTTTAACATTTGTTGGAAATCAGGATTTTGCAGAAGTGATACATTAAAACGCCAACTATATGATTTCTTTTTCTCTATATGTGGCATCACCTCTAAACTCACCAGGCCATGATCCGAGACTAAAATGTTCCCAATTGAGCAATCCACAACAGATGAAATGAGGGATTTGGATATAAAAAAAAAAAAAATCTATTCTAGAATAAATCTTATGGACTGATGAAAAAAAATGTATAGTCCCTAACAGATGGGTTCAAAAGTTTCCAAATATCCGTAAGACCAAGATTTTTACACATCCTGTGAAGCATCAGTGTTGCTCTAGGGGGTTTACACACTTTTGCTTCACTGTGATCAAGGACTGAGTCCATCAAAAGATTAAAGTCTCCTCCCAATATTATATCATGAGGGGTGCCAGCAGCTTGCAACATCCCTTCAAGAACAATAAAAAAGCCCTGATCATCAGTGTTAGGTGCGTAAATATTAGACAAAATCAACCTTTGCCCTTGAATTTCAGCTAAAACAATAATGATTCTCCCTAATTTATCTTTAGTCTGTTTGAGACATTTGAAATATAGATGTTTATTAATCAATATAATGACTCTCTTGCTCTTACTTGAGCCAGCACTGAAGAAAACATGTCCATCCCATATCTTCCCAAATTTTTCAGCTTCCTGCGGGGAAAGATGTGTTTCTTGAAGAAACACTATATCATATTTCTTATGTTTAAGAAAAGTAATAACCTTCCTTCTTTTTATGGGGTGCCCCAACCCATTCACATTCCACATGGCGAGAGATAGTATACTCATATTAACATTTGACATTTTGATATAATAGAAAAAATAAATTGTGTGTCAAAAACAAGATTATACAGACCACATTCTCCATTAGTGAAACAATCAAACCACGAACTTCCCCCCGAACAAAACAAACAGAAAAAAGAAAAACGTGCGCATTAACCCCGCGCACGAAAGCGGCAACCGGCGACAGTCCCTCTAAACTCAAAAGGTTCATGAACGCCCACGAGCCCCCACGACAACTTTGCCATCGGATTGCACAATTTTTGCCTCACAAATTTGTGAGGCAAAATTACATAACAGAAAATACTTTGTAAAATAAACCCAGTCAATAGGAAGAATGAACACAAAGAATGTGTAGATTCATTCACAGAACTGTCTCAAAGGTGTGATCTTCCACAAAACAAATTCCAGCTGATATAAAACATTCAAATATGTTCAGTGAGCTGGCTGTTGTGAGTTCAGCGGATGACATAATCATTCCAATGTCCCGTAAAAAAAACTCAAGACAAACCACAGCCAGCAGGAGGAATAAGCATGAAGAACAAACAGATTAATCCACAACTGTTCCAAAGGAGTTTTATTCAATAGAACAAGCTCCAGTCACTAGGCGGAACCAACACAAAAAGAAACAAAACCGGCATCCCGGTTCCCCGGATGGTCGAGTCAATTCACTCAGAGGCTGCATAAAAGTATATACCATGACTTACATAATCCATCAACTTTATAAAAGACATACTTTGTGTGAGCATGTAGATATTTTGCGGTCATCTGTAGTGTCCACTCTCAAACTGGCCGGGAACTTCCATGCAAATTTAATCTTTCGTCAATGCAAAAGTTTCTTTAAGGAAAAGTGTTATTCACAAAACAAACTCCAGCCGCACAGCGGAGCCAACGCAAAAAACCCAAAATGTCGCCCAGCTTCCTCAAGAGTATGTACAGCAAGTCGACCCACTCACAAGAGAAACATCCAATGGTTTACTCACCCATTGATTCAATAAAAGACATTGCCTGATTGAGACATGTAAATACTTTGTGACCAACCTTCATTTCTATTCTCAGTCTGGCTGGAAACATCAGAGCAAATGAGATCTTTCGCCGATGTAAGAGTTTCTTACATTCCTTGAACTGATCGCGTTTCTCTCTTGTCGAGTTCGCAAAGTCCGGGAACAATAAAATATTATGGTTCTTCCAAGAAAGCTTCCCTTTGCTCCTCGCCTGTCTGGCTCGACAGACAGGAGTGCGTGTCCAATACCACTGTAAGACCCCGCCCTTACCTGAGAGCATAAAGTACCTGCATCCACTACTTTTCCTCAGTGAGCATATTCACTTCTCGTGTAGCATGCGGGTCAAGCTTGGTGGATCTCTCCACTTGATGTTTCAGAGAATGGGTTACAGAATAGGTAAACTGTTGTTCTCTTGCATTATCTCATGTCTGAGATCCACCTATGGGAATATGGACAACTCCCCGAATGCCCTATAAACTCAAAGTGAGACGCTGTCAACCAGAAGGAAGGTCTCCTCGTAGAGGCGTTGCCTGACACATCCTATATAATTTAAGCAGGCTCTAAAACCCATCAACACAGCAAAGCAGGAATAAGGGCTATGCATTATGCTTGGTGTGAAACCTGTAAGGTATCATGTACACAGTGTAAAGAGGCAAGGGCTATAGGTGAACCCATTATGAAGAGCCCAGAACCATATACGCTACTGGGGTCCTTGTAACATCAAGTCGGTAGTACCTGACAAAATTGTGGGGAGAAGCCCAAGATAAAGTTGAAAAAATATCCTGCTGTGAGACCCCCTGAAACAGGGATCAGGCCCATAGCACCACTCAATGTCTGGGTGAAGATCATATATTTCACCGTTTGCCTGATACAAGAGGTCTGTGCGCATGGTGCTTTGGGCCATCTGGGTGCTGTGAGAATCAGTGTGCTCTACTCACTCTGAGAGTGGGAAAAAATATGCTAAGTTGGGGAAAGGCATGGAGCAGCACATTGGGCCATAAGTGAGCTAGTGCGTCTACACTGAGGGGAGCGTCCTTGTCCCTTAGTGAGAAAAACATAGGACAGTGGCCGTTTTCACACAAGGCGACGAGATTGACTGATGCCTGACCAAATCTCTCCCACAACATGCACACTATTTGAGGATGAAGACACCTCTCTCCACCTCCCTCTCACCTGAGTACAGAATGCTCAGTATGTGGGATACACATAACGACAGGAAGTGTTGCATGCTCCATACCAAGCTGAGGGGAGCGCATCCCTTCTTGGTGATTGAAGTGTGCTATGGCTGTGGTATTGTCGCAGCCCTGTAATCTGAGACAAGTGCTATACTGCACACTCGCCCCCTCTTTGAATTGTGAGAGGCAATTCATGAGAGACAAAATGTGCTCTTCTGATAGATGGGAGTGCATTGCAATGAAATTCAGCTCCATTCCCAGAAACGTCATGTTCTGGGATAGAGTGAAATTTCTTTGGCACAAATCACTCTGAACCCAGGAGATGTAAGGCACTAGTTGTATGTCTTGTACTGCTTTCTCCCTTGAACTGGCTTTGATTAACCAGTCATCTTTATATGTCAGGATTTTCAGTCCCACTAGGTGTAACAGGGCTAATCCTGCTTCCACACACAGACAAAATATGCATGGGTTCAAAGTGAGAACAAATGCCATGATAAGCAAAACGAAGACATTTTCTGTGTGGGGGTAGATGCCGAAGTGGAAAAAGGCATCTTTCGGATCGAATCATGTGAAACAATCGTTCTGATGTATTGAACGAGACAGAGTGCTGTATGTTAACATTTTGAAATTGTATTTCCTCAAATGTCTGTTTCTTTGGAACTAGGGAATAAAGGGAATAAAACCTTGTTGACATTGGTCCATGGTAACTACCCGAATTGCTCCTTTCTCTAAGAGAGAAGAAATTTACTCTTTCAGAAAATGAGCAGAGCTCTCGTTTGTCTGAGAGAAAATTACGCTGCCATAATGCGGGCATTTCATGGCAAACTGAAGCCTGTAGCCATGCGTTACTGTCTGAATTACCCATTCAGGGGCCAACACGGCATGCCAGGCTTGTATGTGCTCTGCGAACATTGCCATCGGTGCTAGAGAATTTCACTGGGCTGCAATAGCAGGCAGCACGCTCGTTCATGATACAATGGAGACATCTAGTGGGCTTCAACTTAGGGGCGTCATGGGTTGTTCATTCTCAGCAGTTGATTCAACTAATTTTTTTATTTTCAAACACACATTGGCCAAAGCCTTTATTGTGAGTGTGAAAATGGTGTTGTGCATATGGTGTGGTGACACTGACTCTCTCCAGTGTGAAAACTCTTTGAACTGTGTGCTGGAAGGCGAGACTGTGAGACCTGGGCAGCACTTGAACTGGTACTGTCATGCAAGAAAACCTGTGGTGGTGGTGGTGGTGGTGGGGGGGGGTTCTTCTCCCCAGTAACTAAGTGTTTACTCCTTTTGGGTGTAAGGATTGGGAAATCCGAATTTACGTCCAAAGGGCTGGCAGCCCAGTAACCTGGACTTAGAGTCCCACGGGCCTGTGCAGGCCGCTTTCTTTTGGAGTCAGAAGGAGTGGAGTTGGGGGTTTCTTGGTCGTGGTGGCAGCAAAGGAAATTTTCCTCCAGGGCTTGGGAGGGGGAATGGGCTGTTGACTAGACTCGCTTGTTGCGAGGTTTAGATCTGCCAGCGTTGTGGTATGCACAGGCCCCGACCACAGAGCACCTGGTGAGGTTCAGATTCTCTAGGAAGGCACAATTTAAAAGCCTTGTCCTCCTTCTTCTTATTGTTGCAGCGCTGCTACTTGAAGGAGACAGCTGGACCAAATAGAGCCTGTTCCGGTTCAACTGGGGCTCAAGCAATGTGTCTCTTCTCGCTGTTGATCAGACAAGAGAGATTTAGCCACAGTGTGCTTCCACCCATGATGGATAATGGCGTAGAGCAGCCTGAGGCTTGGACAGCCTGACGGGCATTACACAGGACAAGGACATTGACAGTCACAATTTCCTTCCACAGCATGGGTGAAGGGCAGACTTTCTCTAAGTGTTTGCCCATGTCCTCCATAAGTTCAGACTGGTAGGCAGAAAGAAGGGAGGAAACATTCATAGCTGGAATGGCAAGAGCTGAAGCGTGAGACAAGCCCTGAAAAACGGAGGAAGAGAAGCGGTCCATCTTGTTAGGGAGGGCGGGCTTGGGGGGAGCAAGCAAGCCTCCCTGTTAGGGGTTGAGGAGTCTGGCTTTTGAAGGTTCGATGGAAGGGGGGTCACCCATACTGTTCACAGCCATATCCTTAACCTCCAGGCCAGCGAAACTGTGCTTAAGGTCAAGCGGGTCTCCCCAGCAGTGTTTCATGTGCTTTGCACATGCAGGCAGGATAGGCAAGAGCTGTTTCATCGAGCCGGGCGACGGCCCCAACAGTTCTATATCGTAGACATCCCACTCCTGATGGGTGGCATATTAGAGTGTCGGCCATTCTATGTTGAGCCAAGCGGCCGGTCATTCACACACCTCGAGGAGAATAGCATGCGGTAACATGGCCGAACTGCTAACTGGTGGAGCCTGGGCAGACGGGATGGCCTTCGTCCGAGCCTTTAAGCACAGCATCATTATCTTCCCCAGAGTCGGGCAGCTTGTAATCAAATGAGGAATCACCGGGAAGAGTAGTTTTATTACTTCATTTAATATTCATGCACTTTGTTCAGTCACAGAAAATTGTTTCGTTTTCCCATCTGAGGAAAACTGGTAAAATGCTGAACAGTGATGCCAAATGCATTAACTGCCATCTGTGCTATGATTCTGTGTTTTCATAGTAAGTTTTAGGAAAGAAAAGACATAAAGAGCGGATTTGCTTGGCGACATTTCCACAGATAAGCAGTTCCTTTGATAAACAGTTATTATAAGCAGGTTGCGTGCCTGTCGCGAGCTGTATTCGTCCAATAAAAGTTATTAACACTGCAAATATGCAATTTAGTATGTTAACCCAGGGATTACGAATGTACTATATTAAACATCGGAACATGAATACTCAGGAATAATTCCTAATCCAGGGTATATTATGAACAATGTGAAACATGAAACAAGACAACCCAGGATTTTAGTTTGCCCATAAGGATGAACCTGGGTTTACCATTTCAAGTGTGAAAAGTTTAAATGAAATGAGGTTCTTTCAGGAAACTGCATTGCAACATTTAACATACATCCAAGCAGACATGGCTCGCCTATACGGGAAGGTGGGGCAGAGTCCTACCAAAATATTAATCCACTCAAAAACATAGATCCATACTATATTTCTAAGTTCTAATGTACTGTAGCTGAAAACAACATTACACTTTGTACAATAGCTTTGAGCATGTGAGGCAGATAATCTGCTGCCAACTAAAGCCTACTACATATATATATATATATATATATATATATATATATATATATATATATATATGTATGCAGTATACTGTATATATATGGTAGACAGTATATATAAAGATTTTGTAATGAATATGTCTTCCTGAATAGCTGTAAATAAAGCAACCTAAACTAGTACTAAACTTCGAAACACATGTTTTTCCAGACCAAACAACAATCTCTAAATTCTAAAACCTCTAAATTGTAGGTTATCATTAATATGGGTTGACTGAAAGCTGTGGTGACTGATGATGATCTGGTAGCACATGCTGATTTAAGGAATTATCACATTACCTGATATTATCGACCACACTGAGTATTCATCACTATACAAGGAAGCTAAAAAAGCCTTATTATTTGCATTGAAGTACATGAAGTGTTGAAACAAGTGTACGCCAATTCATCAGAACCACTTTTTTAAACATTACATTTGATTGAAATTCCTAAACAATTCAGTGGACATGAAAGTACAGTGAAAACAATCATTTTGGAATAACTGATGGCTTCTTTTTCTTCCAGAATCCCCCTGGAGCTCAATTTATTCTAAAAGTGATGCAGTGTTGAATGTTCAGAACACTCTGATCTGTCATGTGACTGGATTTTTCCCTCTACCTATCAGAGTCTCATGGACCAAGAACAATGTAAAAGTGACAAATAGAGCAACTCACAGCCGATGTTACCCAAACAAAGATGGAACCATGAATGTATTTTCTAGACTGAGTTTCATTCCAGAGAAAGGGGACAGCTACAGTTCTGTGGAGCACAAATCACTTCAACAACATCAAACAAGAACATGGGGTGGATGTGTATATTAAAGGTCAAATTCCTTGTACCAACATGTGATGAATTTCACTACATGATTTGTGTGTGTGTGTGTGTGTATGGGCGGGTTTTGGTGGTTTACGAGGACATTTTTTGAGGTTACAAACTGGTAATTACAAGGATATTATGCTATAAATGTGGTTTATGAGGATATTTCTAGTGTCCCCATAATTCAAATCACTTAAAAAAAAAAAAAAAAAAAAAAAAAAACAACTAAACAATGTTTTTTTGAAAATGTCAAAATGCAGAAAATTTTTTGTGAGGGTTAGGTTTAGGGGAAGGGTTAGGGTTAGGGGATAGAATCTATAGTTCATACAGTATAAAAATCATTATGTCTATGGAGAGTCCTCATAAGGATAGCCACACCATAGACACAACTGTAACTACTTATACTGGAACACTAAAATTGACATATAAAAGTTCTCCTGTTTGGTTCTCATGTAAAACAGTGATGAAAAGGTGTTAAAGTTCCATATAATTCTGTTTTGTGCTTTGTACTGAACTATAACACTACAGCATATGCCACGATGTGTATCTTGAAATACACAGCAGAGTAGGTCTATTTGGAAACAAAGATATTTGTTTTATAATTATTCTTGGAATAATGCACTTTAGCTGTGCAAAAAGTCTTCATAAGACATGCTATAATATTTTAAAGTTGCACAGTAACCACTAAAAAAGTGGCACAAAAAAAAAAAAAAAAAAAAAATTATAGAGAAAAAACCTTTTTCAAGACTACCTGTAAAATAGGTTACATTTTTTATTTCTGGACTTCCAAGATTTCTGGAGAAATCTAATGTGAGGTTTTTCTCAAGTAAAATTGGAACTTAATTAACAGGTACAACATGAGCTGTTCCAATTATAATGTTCTGTAAATGAATGTTGTTAAAGATTGTTTTTTTGTGTGTTTTTTTTACTATTTATACTATTTACTATTTAGATTAGAAGGCTTACTTTAAACAACCCAACAGAAAATACCATATTACTGTATCTTTTGGGGCAAAAATGCATCAGATTTTTGTCTCATTTTTCTGTTTGCAACTTAGAATCTTAGAATCTGGTCAACTCCAATGTAAAGTTAATAACTTTGGACATGACTTTGCTCATTCATTTTTTTAAATGGCAACATTTTACAGTACATTTATTGTAATAAGAGCTCCCTCTCAAATATTTGTAGTCTATAATAGGCTAATTGGTGTGTCACACAATTGTATAAGAAAATTATATATAATATTATAGGCACAGTATTCTGCTGAATAAATACATGTAAATTACAAGGTATTGGCAAACAAGGTATTTGTTCCTTTGTATTGTCCTTGAAACTTTTGGTATTTTTTATAATTTTGTATTTCTTTCAAAAGAATAAAGAATTTACTAACCTATTCATGAATGTTCTATTGTTCTATGGTAGCCCAAACCCATCAAGATGACCTGGGTGAGAGATAATACAGAGGTGACTTCTGATGTGACCTCCACTGAAGAACTGGTTGATGGAGACTGGTACTACCAGATCTATTCCCACCTAGAATACATACCCAAACCTGGAGAAAAGATCTCCTGTGTGGTGGAGCATGCCATCTTCAATAAACCCATGATCTATGACTGGGGTAAGAACATAGTTATGATACTATGATACTAATATCCTGAGAATGATGACCACATGAACCAGACTTCAGTTTCTACCACAATATTGTTCTGTTATTAGCTGTTATTAAGAATGACAATCACAAAACCCTGGAGACAAACTTAGATTCCTACTTATAAATCTGAAGTTCGCTCTTATATAAATATACAGTATATATGATATGAAATAAACTTCTTATGTCAAATATACAGTGCATTCAGAAAGTATTCAGACCCCTTCATTCATCACCAGAATGACCATTGAGTTCTTGGTCATCTTTCTTACCAAGACCCTTCTCCCCAGATTGCTCAGTTTGGCCAGGCGGCCAGCTCTAGAAAGAGAACTGGTTGTTTCAAACTTCTTCCATTTAAGAATTATGGAGGCCACTATGCTCTTATGAACATTCAGTGCAGCCGAAATTTATTGTAGCCTTCCCCAGATCTGTGCCTTGACACAGTCCTATCTCTGAGCTCTGCAGGCAGTTCCTTTGACCTCGGTGCTGAGTGGATTACTTGTGAATTGTAATCCAGAAATGATTACAAATTACATGAAAAAAATAAATAAAAAAATAACGTAATCTCGTAGATTATACTTTTGAGGTCATCTAATCTTTACTTTTGGATTTGGATTCTATTTTATTTTATTGTATATCACATGCATTTGAGTAGGATAAACATTTTAACATAAAAGTAGAAAGAGGAAGAAATTTTATTCCATTCTTTATTACTAACAAAAAAACTAACAAATAAGCCTCACAAAAAGATCTGCTTATGACAATTTTATTACAGTTTTAAGTGCATTACACATTGCATGAATGAAATAAACATTAAATCTAACAGCAATGACAGTGCATGGCCAAAGTTTATAATTCAAAACACTGAGACATCAAGTTCTTTTTAAGAGCGTAAAACAATAGCAAAATTATGAACATTAATGACCATAAAATCAAGAGCAATGATGTTGCTAGGACAAAGCTTTCATCTAAAAACACTGAAACACTTTTAACCCTTACTGCTCATTGTTAGTTCATCACCTATTCCAAAGCTGAGGTGCAAGATATTATCTTTGAACAGCAAGAACATTCTAAAAGAGCAGAATATTTTAAAACATCAGAGTTCCACCAAGTCACACAAGGAACAATTGTGTCAAGTTTTATGTCAAGTTTCATGCAGTGTACTCCACTGCATCAGCAGCAACAGTAGAGCGATGGGCTTTGTTTCATATTGCTGCACATTTTGCAGTTGAACTATTGTGTACCCTTCGGGCAGGACCATTAGAGATGGCATACACTAGATCCTTCGAAGTTCAAAGTGTGAGCTGCACACTGGTGTAATTTAATTCTTAAAAATGAAATGATCTCAGTAGATCTAGTGGTTAAATGCTGAAGTAGACTGCTCCATCTTCACCTGGCTGGCTAGTAGCGAGTATCAGTTCTGAATGCAATACACACAACCCTCCCCCTCTCTTCTGAAAACACTCAAAGACTTACCGAACATATATCAGCGGTGTGCTCTGATTTAGAATGAAAAATGTAAAACATTGAAAAAAAGAGAATGATTAGGATGATCAATAAATTATTGACAATTTACTGCCATTGCCTTGTTAATATGTAATTATGTAATCTATAAAAAAGCAACTGTAGTCCAATTATGATTATTTTAAAATGTAATGTAATCCAATTATAAGTACTTGGTTTTTGTAATCTGATTATGCAATCCAGATTATATGTAATCCGTTACTACCCATCACTGTATATTTTTATTTTTATTTTTTATTTTACATTTATTTAACCAGGAAATAAAAACTCTTGAGATTTAAAACCTCTTTTACAAGAGGGTCCTGGACAAGGCAGGCAGCACATTTAGTTAAAACAAAAAACATTTAAACATAAAACAAATACATTAACTGCATATACAAAATGTACACATATCACTTAAAACAATTACAATCAGGTCAATAAAAAACCAAATCATTTAAGATACCCTTGAATTCATTTAGAGAGACCAACTCTTTAAAACATAATTTATCTTGTAACTGGTTCCAATTAAATGGAGCAGCATAACTAAACATCCTTTTACCCATATTTGTATGGACTTTCAGGATATTTAAAAGATAATAATCTTGTGAACGAAGACCATAATTATATATATCAAAATACTTATATATATATAAGTATTTTGATTACTGAAGAGATTACTTTGCATTTTATTGTAATTTGTTTCATTTAATATTTAGTCCTTTCAGATGGAAAACATTTATACATATAAATGATGCAATCCAAAGTACATTTGAACAGCGGTGAAACACTTTCTTATGATGTGTTACATTCATACAAGCAGACAGAGAAGTAAGTCTGAAGTAAGTTTGGAGAAGAAGAAATAGAAATAAACCTTGTGTAAATTGTCAGCTTTATGCTAAGCTAAAATGCTATTTCTAGCCATTTTACATGCACGTTACCAGGCACGATCATATTTTTTTATCAAGAAAATTCACATTAGATCATAATTTCTTATTTTCTAGTAAGACCTTTGATATTAGGGTAAAAATCGTATTCTTAATAATAATTTTTGTATTGTTTCCCTGTAAAAATATCTAAAAATCCTTAAAACAAGATCAATTTTATTGATCTTTTAAAAACAACACTTCATAAGAAGTAATCCAAAGTATTTAGAATACGTTACTGACCTTGAGTAATCTAACGGAATACGTTACAAATTACATTTTACAGCATGTATTCTGTAATCTGTAGTGGAATACATTTCAAAAGTAACCCTCACAACCCTGTTGATATGTTCTTGATGTCTGCATCTCTGATACTTTTTGATGTGTGTAGAGGGATATCTGTATTCAAGCTGTAAGTATGTGCAGATGCACAGTTATTTATATATCTATATTTATAAATGTATGTGGATATGTATGTCCTGGATATTTAGAGTTTCTGGGTGCGGGTTATTGTGTAATTGTATGTAAATTATATAAATATATATTATATTTGGATTTAATTATATGTATTGTCTATATCCACCCTAGGATTTCTGAATGGGTCATTAACATCAAAACTGCGAACACCTGTGGGAACCATGGGATGTTTTGTTGAAATTTATATCACAAAGTTTGTCTTAATGTTTTGAGGAAGACTCTTACATGGGTTGAAACACTAATAATATGGATATTTATGAAAAAAACACATTTTTTTTTTTTTTTTTTTTTTTTGTTGAGCAGTAAGTAAGTGTGCGATTTTTTTTCTCTGGTTTTTTTTTTTATAGTACTTTTTGACTCAGCACCTTATGAAATTTTGCTGTGGTGCGCGTGTGCTTTTATGGACGTTGGGTTTGTGACCTGCGTGAAGTTGGCCCCCACACCCAACGCAAAATGTCGGCAAAATAGTCTCAATCGTTTGTGCTGGTTTGTGCTGTAAAAATTTTCGTTTGTGCTGCTTCGGTTTTTTTAGATATTAAAATAATATTTATAGGTCATTCTGAGGTCACTCAGCGCGCCCCCCCACACATGCTCCAAATTCACCCCAAACAGTCTCGTTTGTTTGTGCTTCGTTTGTGCTGGTTTGTGCCGGTAAAAGTTTCGTTTGTGCTGCTTCGGTTTTTAAAAAAATTAGACATTGAATTACAGGCGAATTATAAATGCTGATATTTATTGAATACAATACTGACAGAATAAAATAGATCACTTAATGGTCACAAAAATCAAATATAGGTTAGTAGCAGTCTCGGTCATTCTGATTACTATATATTAGGCTACTATATTATATATTTCTAAAATAGGTCTCTCTTGTTTTGTGTGTAGACAGTACGATTTATGAGCAGTGAGCATTTTATTTCGGGTTTGTCATTTCAATCTCTTACCAGAATGTTGGATGATGATGTTTCAGTACAGCAACAACTCCTTCTTATCAATGTTTTTGTAGTCGCTATGGTGTTTATTAAAAACTTTATTGGTGTTCAGACAGCAGCAGCTCAGTATTCATCTGGTGTCTGTCGGACTCTTTTTCTGTCACTCACTTTCGCTCAGCTCTGGGCACGAGAACAAAAGCGCAAATCTCCACAATGTGAACACACTTTTAGAGTCGAATTACCGAAGACTTTCTGTCAAGAGTAAACATCACATCATTTGTTCAATAAACAATTATCTTTACTCCATTCAACTGGTCTTTCCTGATTTAACTTTTTATTTATTTACATGGAGTATCATCTGCTACACTTCACTGCCAACACTAGGTGCAAGTGACGCTTCTGTACAAGATGCTCTTGTGCAAATAAGTGTAGATTTAGTAGAGAAAAAGTCGATATAAATCAAACTACAAAAGTCGTTACTAAATCAAATTTCTGGCCAATGTAAGTACAATGTTTTAACACTGTCAGTTACAATATTTTTTGTTAACTTCAAGAATAATGGTACAACATTCAAGAGAGCTAAGATTGTCAATGTTTACTGAACAGAAATCTCATTGCTAATACTAATATATGCTAATTACAGTTGCACATGTGACCCATGTTAGTTTTTTGAATACATTGTGCATCTAGGGGTCAACATTACCATATTGGTCCTAATATAAGATATATTATCCTTATATATTATTATTATATTATATTATCCTTATATTCGGACCAATACAGTAATACATAAAAATAAGTTTATACTGAACATGACATTTTTTGAATCAGGATTATTTAAGTGGGTAATTATGTTTTGCTTATGCCAGATGCCCAAGAAACCAGCAGTCGACAGAGATTCCATTTTCACTGTCACTGTTCATCTAAAGAGGCCATAGTCCAAAATGGCAACATAGCTACGCCTAATCAGAGCATCTGGACAGAGCTTAGTAAGCAGCTAGAAGCTGAATTTTCAGCATCATTACTTCAGTCTTCGGTGTCACACGATCCTTCAGAAATCATTCTAATATGCTGATTTGCTGCTCAAGAAACATTCATTATTATTATCAGTTGAAAAGAGTTGTGCTGTTTTTTTTTTTTTGTTTTGTTTTTTCGTGGAAACCATGATACACAACCATTCAAAGGTTTGGGGTAAGTGATTATATATATATATATATATATATATATATATATATATATATATATATATATATATATATATATATATAGTATATTATGTATTATTTTATTTTATTATAATACATAGACAATTCAATGTCTAATATTTAAAAATCCGAAGCAGCACAAACGAAACTTTTACTGGCACAAACCAGCACAAACGAAGCACAAACGATTGAGCTTATTTTGGGTGAATTTGGACCATTTGGGGGGGGGGGGGTGCGGCTGAGTGACGTCATCGTCTATAATTCAATGTCTAATATTTTAAAAACCGAAGCAGCACAAACGAAACTTTTACCGGCACAAACCAGCACAAACGAAGCACAAACAAACGAGACTGTTTGGGGTGAATTTGGAGCATGTGGGGGGGCTGAGTGACCTCAGAATGACCTATAAATATTATTTTAATATCTAAAAAACCGAAGCAGCACAAACGAAAAAATTTTACAGCACAAACCAGCACAAACAGAGCACAAACGATTGAGACTATTTTGCCGACGTTTTGCGTTGGCTGGGGGGCCAACTTCACGCAGCTTATATTCCGTACAGACACACATTTTCAAAGATGCAGTATATGTAAAAATGCAACAGTTGTTAAGGTTGAAATTTCAACCTTAATTGCTTAAATAACTATAACCAATACGAAAACAAAATAAAAGATTCAATAACAACTGGAACCAGACCTTGTTGTAGTCATCACCGGAGTCTGTGTATCTGTAAAAGGACCCAATTGCCTCTAATTGGCAGGTAGTGTCTCATGTTGGGTCATGGAGTTTTTTAGCCAATCAAATGTGGATGAACCAGGCTGTTGTATAATCAAAGAATAATTGAGAATGGGCATTAGATCCTCATTTAAATTACCTAATTTAAATATGAACATATTTGGTTGCTCCAGATGTACATACTGTATTACAATACTTACTCCAAGTTGATGTACTTTTATTTACTAGCACATGTTATAGCAGCTGCAAGTCAAGACACCAGATGCTGCCAACCACTGCACTTATTAAGTGCCATTGAAGAGCAGCAGGTGACATTGAATTTCAGACTGTGTCATCTCAGAATCTAGAGACATTGAAACCCTGCCTAAGATCTTCAGAGATCTTCAGGTCAAATTAACCTTGTTTACAAAATGAAACCATGAGAAGCAGCTAGTGAATCATTCCCTTCCGGCCCCTTTTCCCCACCTCTCTAGGGCTGGGAAGGGGGACGAGGGGAGGGAAAACAAAAAAACAAAAAAAAGAAAAAAAGAGGAGAGGGAAAGGGCAAAGTGGAGTGACAGTGAGAGAGAGAGAGGAGAGAGAGGAATAACCTGGTTCGCCGGCACACAGATACGCTGTCGCCCGACCCTCAGCCTTTCCCCAACCGATTGGGTACCGGGCGTGCGTAGTCACAGCCCGGCCCCGCCCTCCTCCACGTCACATGTATTTACATAGGCAGTTACTGAGTAATACTAATGATCTGCATGTAATTGCTGTGTAATTGTTCTGTAGTACTGCTTCTATTTACATATAGTTATTGTTATTACTATGTTTGATTAAAAATAGTAACATGAAAAATGTGTAACAAGAACAATGTAAAATAAAGTGTTTCTATTATTTTATACCAAGAAGCATGAGGAAGTTCAACAGAAAAAAAAATCTTGCATGCAGAAATCTTTTATGTTCTTATCACTTCTCAAAAAACAGAGAGAGAGAAAAAAATGAGGAAGTAAAAATAGAGAAAACAAGCATAGAAGAGCAGTGATGTGGTTAGACAGATGACTGATATCCAGCTTTTGATTATGTATTAACCCCTCATTCTGCTGGTATGTCTTGTTTGAATTCACATGCTGCCATTGGACAAACTTATATAACATTATAATGTTAATACATAAATATATTAAAGGTGCATTTATGTGAAAAAGAGTATCAGATTAAAAACTGATGTTTGACCTATGATGGGAGAGCTGACATAATACATCAACCATCAAAAACAAGGATCCCTTTCTTTCAGTTCTCATAAAACAGATTAACCTGGATTAATTTACTAATGAGAATGCTGAACAAAACAAGACAATTTCAAGCCATGGTCATATTTATAAACCACATTTCAAATTCCAACCATTTTCCAATTTGCTTATTTAATATTTTATAAATCTTTAAACAAAGAAAGAAATGCAAGTGTGAAGCAGACACACTTGGAATTGTAATATACACTAACTGTTCCCTTTAGTATATTTCTTGGGTATATTGCTGGTTCATGAGGGTTTCAGGCTGTATAGACTTTAATTCATCATTAAAATATACATTCATCTAAAATGTGTATACATAAAGTGGGCTAAAAAGTTTCTTGTGAGTGCTGTAAAACAAACAGAAAACACAACCTTCATCCTGTTATGTTACCTCTGTTTTTGTTTTGTGACTGGAATAGCCTATCCTACTTTTTGACTTCTAGAACTGTCCTGCACCCTACCAATTAAAAAGTTATAGTCTGATGTTTCTGTCTTGCACGTCGTAAACACTGTCTGTAACACTTTAAGTGTATTACACTGAAATGTCTGATGTTACAGAATGTTAGATCACCATGGAATAGCGAATAGCACAGCTTTTGGATCCGTAAGCCCTTATTAATGTAATACGCATGTGGGATCAGAAGAGGGCTGTGTTGTGCTTGACTGATATGATTCACAATTTCCCAACCATCAACACTACAAGTCAAAAGTTTAAACACACTTAACTGGATTTATGGGTGTTTCTTTGTAGGCATTTAGGACTTTAAGATGTTGAAAGCCATATGGACTTTAAGAAAATAAATTCTATAAAAACGCACTTTTTTTACACTTTAAATGTTTTCTTTAATTTGTCCACAAACAACGTCCAACAATGAATATACATGCATCACTCATTACATGAACATTCTGTCATTTATGTTAGTCACGAATGTAAAAAAATAAATAAAAAATGGCAGACTCTGATGTCATACTAAGGCTAATTTCATAGCTAGTATTTTATCCTAATTTCACACAATTAAATAATAAGGGCAGTATTAAATTAATTACTTAACATACTGATTAATTAAATTCATTGCCAACAGGCATATACTGTAGGCCTATCAATATGTGCTAGAAAAATCCCCCAAATTAAGCTATTTAAATAAGAAGTATTAATTTATGAAATTCTTTATTTATATTTAACATTTATTTTATGTTAATTCTAAAGACACACCGATCCCATGTTCTGGTTTGATGTTGTTGAAGTGCTTTGTGCTCCACAGAACAACTGTAGATGACCCTTTTCTCTGGAATGAAACTCAGTCTCGAAAATACTTTCAAGGTTTTATCTTTGTTTGAGTAATATCGACTGAGAGTTGCACTATCTGTTACATTCACATTGTTTTTGGCCCACGAGACTCTCGCAGGTAGAAGAATCCAGAAACCAGACAAATGAGGGTATTATTGACATTGAATTTTACATCATTCCTGGGGTAAACTGAGCTCCAGGGGGGTTCTGGAAGACATTTAAACTAAATCACTATATTTAACACTATTTTTTAATATAACCACATTAAATCCTACCACTATGTATTTGTAATGTATAACATACATGGACATTTCAGACCCTTCTTATAAGAGTTTAAAGTTGAATATAAAAGGGCTTAAAATGATGGCACTTAGTGGAGACAGACAAGCCCAGTCACCTGTGTCAAGTACAAACAAAATGCCTTACCAGGTTCAGATGCATTAAAGGAGTGTCTCTGAAAAACCCTTTTCGCACAAAGGTGTTATTCCAACAAAGGGGTCTTCATCATCGAGCAGAGGAAAAAACCTATTAAAGGCAGGAAGAGTATGTATAAAGTCCGACACTGTGAAAACTAATTTTTTGTCTTCTAAGCCCATGTATGCAGCCACTTCATTATCAAAAGTGAAAAGTATTTCATTACTACCTGCTGAACCACTGCATGGTTCAATCAGGCCATATTCAAGATAACCTAGAATTTAAACATTTGAGAATTTTGAAGATTTTTACATCTCAATTGCTTAATCATTTCAGTCTTGGAATTAGTTTAAAAATGCTGTCCTTCAATTTTTACAATACTGTAATTTTACAATAATAATACTACAATAATTTTAAAACAAAGCACTCTCATATACCTAGGGATTTCTACAGGTTTTTATAATATATAACATAATTAAAAACAAGCTTGTGAAAATACATAAAGAAAAGAGAACATGAATTCACTATCTGTCACTCACTCGACGTTGTGTCGATGTAGTGACACTAGGGGTCACTCTTGGGAGCCCCAAACCCCTCTGCTTTTTTTTAAAAAGGCCAATGAGAATTGGCAAGTGGAATTTGCATGCCACTCCCCCGGACATACGGGTATAAAAGGAGCTGGTATGCAACCACTCATTCAGATTTTCTCTTCGGAGCCGAGCGGTTCTATTCATTGAGCTGAATTCATCTGCCGAGTTCATTCACCTCTCTCTGCTGGATTTTACAGCGCATTTCAGAGGCTTCTCCCCCTCTGTGTCTGTGGTTTGCAGAGAATGCCCCTGGGTGCTTCGGCAGAAACAACAAAAAGAGTATATTCTAAAAAAAAGAGTATATTTTCTTTCTAAAAGAGCGGCACACACGGAACGTCTTTTTAAAGATGCCTTTCATCTGTGTGTTATTCCTGGTTGTGGTCGATATCTCTCCGCTTCTGACGGCCACGATCACTGTCTTTTGTGTCTGGGCGCTGCCCACGTGGAGACATTGTTCGTGGATGGGTCTTGTCCTCACTGCGAGAACATGACCATGGCAACGTTGCGATCGCGGCTTGCATTCGGAAGAAAGCAAGCCACCCCAGCGGCTCTCCGCCTCTCCGGGGGGGGATTTTGGGGACCTCAATGGGACCA
The DNA here is from genome assembly GCF_019703515.2 of Myxocyprinus asiaticus. Taxonomy (NCBI): domain Eukaryota; kingdom Metazoa; phylum Chordata; class Actinopteri; order Cypriniformes; family Catostomidae; genus Myxocyprinus; species Myxocyprinus asiaticus. Next base: position 18,840,715 of record NC_059376.1, on the reverse strand, counting down.
CCTCCGCCGGGTATCCCCCCACGGACCGCCCATTCCCCAGCACGCTCGCTTGCACCGGTCGGGCGCTCGGACGAGATCGCCGGCTCGTCTCAGGTCGAGTTCGACATCTCGTTCGGAGCCCGGGAAGAAGACGAGTTATCCTGGGCTCGGGGCGCCGCCCACGGCCACACCCCTCCCCCGTTCCTTTCTTCCCGGAAGTGCATGAGGAGCTGACAAGATCGTGGGAGGCACCTTTTACTGCCTGGTCCCGGTCTTTCAGCTCCCCCGCTCTCGCTACCCTCGATGGCGGAGCGGCCAGGGGGAAAGTGGTAATCATGGCCAGTTGTCCCGGAACATACCTGCTCGTGCCTGCCAATACACGGGACGAGACCGGCTCAACCCGGAGATTGTAGAACCTCGCAAAGGTGTTGGGTGTTGCCCACCCCGCTGCTCTGCAGATGTCTGCCAAAGAGGCACCACTGGCCAGGGCTCAGGAGGCCGCCACACTCCTGGTGGAGTGGGCTCGTAAACCTGCAGGGGGTGGCATGTCCTGAGCCTGATATGCCATCGTGATGGCGTCGATGACCCAGTGGGCGATCCTCTGTTTGGAGTGTGACTTTCCTCCTTAGCCCTCTGGCAGAGTTTGCGAAGAAACTCGCTGACTGGCCCAGTATGTGCGCTAATGAGCCCATGTACTGAGGTAGGTGCTTCACATGTGCTGGTTCCCCGAAGGCGACCCCATGTGATATCTTCCGCAAAATTGTTTCCCTGACGGCAAACTGCGTCTTCCTTGGGCAGAGGCCCCTCTGCCCCCGGTTGCCATGGTTTGTAGAAACTCCTCCCCCTTTGGGTAGGACCTACCATGGGACCTCTCCATATGACAGGCTTCTGACAAGACTCAGTAAGACCATGTGATGTATTCCACTCAAAATACCCCCCATCTTTTTGGGCAGGGTGTGGTCTCCGTGGTGTCTTCCCCTTGGGAGGGACACCCCCTGACGCAGACACTTATGGCTCCCAGTCAGTTAACAAATTCCACTCTTTTTGTGGAGAAAAGAGAGGGAAAAGAGGCCTTGGCTGGGCTAGCCTGTCCCTATAGTTGGGCAGTCGATTTATCCCTGATGGACCGTTCGACGCTCATAAGAGCATTGGGGGAGGTTACATGACGGCCTGGTGCGCTGGCTACGAGGCACACAGCAGTCTGCCCATCACACACCGGCAGTTCACACAACACAGTTCAGCTAGTTGTGGCATTTTGTATAGGGACCCCTAGTGTCACTACATCGACACAACGTCGAGTGAGTGACAAATAGGGAACGTCCTGTTTACTTTCGTAACCTCTGTTCCCTGATGGAGGGAACGAGACATTGTGTCCCTCTTGCCACAACGCTGAACTACCCGCTGAAATGGCCAGGACCTGGTCTCAGCTCCTCAGCACAAAACCTGAATGATCGGTTGCATACAAGCTCCTTTTATACCCGTATGTCCGGGGGAGTGGCATGCATATTCCACTCGCCAATTCTCATTGGCCTTTTTTTAGTCACTCTGTTGTTTCTTATTAATTAATGATTTAGTGAATTATTACTAGTATATAAGTATATTTTGTAGTATTACATTATATTATATTACATTTTATTATGTGTGTGTGTGTGTGTGTGTGTGTGTATGTATGTACAAATATATATATATATATATATATATATATATATATATATATATATATATATATATATATATATATATATATATATATATATATATATATATATACTGTATATGTATATATATATACTGTATATGTATTGATAGTACTGTGCAAAAGTCTTTTTTGTTTCCACAAAAACATTTGTCTTAAAACGGTTATTTTATATAGTCTGCTTTTAGTGTATCAGTAGGAAATATAAATTTTAGATTTCAACATTCACTTTGCAAATAGAATTGAATAAAAGAAGAACAAGGGGCCCTACAACACATGGTATGTCCCTCACAGAGCCTGGATCTCAACATCATTGAGTCAGTCTAGAATTACATGAAGAGACAGAATCAATTGAGACAGCCTAAATAGATGGAAAGTTCTCCAAGAAGCTTGGGACAACTATCTGCCAACAACCAAGAATGTGTCTAGGTCACTGATATATATATATATATATATATATATATATATATATATATATATATATATATATATATATATATACAGTATATAGAACTGGATTGTTGACAGTGATCGCTGACATATACAGTATATATATAGAACTGGATTGCTGACGCAACGATAAATTGCCAGCAAGAGATACCGTAAGTGTTCGAGTGTCCATCTTGGTGTGGCTCAACTGCCATAGAGCCTCATTGACTGACAGCTGATAGCAATTCCATTTCACCATCTCCAACCTCCGGATATGACAGCTGCATTTTGCCCTCTTGTGACAATCATGTTTAATGTTTAATTTGCTCATTATGTGTAGCCGGTGGGTTATGAAGAAACAACACAGGATACAAAAATATATTTTGGGGTTTTTATTCTGACTGCTGTCTCAGAAAAAGGACAGTGATCGATGGGGCCGTACAGGAGAAGAGAATAAAAAATAAAAACAAATATGTAAACTGTGTTTTGTACTTATTTGAAAAATGATCAATTGGATTACAATCCAGAAGTTTTCTGACAATTTGTAAATGTGACAAAAAGAACAATGTCCTAAATGAGAGCAAAAATGATTCAATGAATTTCAGCACAATGAATCTCAGTAGACAGAAACGAGGTACAATGAAATACAAAAATGGAATATGGAAATTAAAAAATGGAAATAAAATAAGGTAGAGGCCAGTCCTCACATGTGTGCAAAACGTGATCAAACTCCACACATGCAATCCATATGCATCCAAAAGAATTCACAAACGATGAAAGAACCATATGTTCTCACGTCTCTAACACAAGAGAGTGCCGAAAAGCAGGTGTTACAAAACTCTGGTTTTTAAAGGGGTCACACCCAATACATGACTAGAGTTACATTTCTCCACTTGGCTATATATGGATAATATTCGTTACGAGGGAGAAAATATACATGTATCACGATGTCAGAGCATTCACCTGCTCTGGTGTCCAGCCTATCATTGTAGCACAACGATCCCCAAGGGATGTGACAAAACTGTCCACAAGTTGTAAATGTAAGTCAAAAAAGCTGTAATATCTGCTTGTTTAATTAACTTGTCCTTTCCCCCGGAGGGTCCTTAAAGGGGTCATGTCATATGGAATCAAATTTTCCTTGATATTTTGACATATAAGAGGTAATTCTACTATAAAAAAAAACCTGTACATTTCAGAACTCAAAACTTAATCCCCAGTGCAATAAAAGAATTTACTGAAACCAAGCTGCAAAAATGCCTCATTCTCTACTTTTGCAACTTCCCTACATTAGTAGGGGGCTCATTAATTCATGACCACCTCCACAGCAACAACATAAAATCAAATTACTTTACATAATCACACCCTTGGCCCCACCCACTGGTGCTTAGTTCTAAACAGAGAGAGAGCAGGACAGACCAAGGAGCACTAAAGGGACAGTCAGGCCTGGTGTGGCCTACTAAATATTCCTGAACACCAAAGGGGACTCATCTGGACTATTTTGAATTATTTTTGTATATAAACATGCACTAGACTTTGACCAGTGTCATGTATCTCACACTGCTTTTAAAAGACGCAGTGTCAAGTTACAACTCTGAAAAGGATACCCCATTCTGTTTTATCCAGCTGCTCTGCCTCTTGCTGTTTTGAGCACAAACGCATTCTTACGCCCATCAGCGCTATTTTTAAATGTTTACATGCATCTAGTGCATGTAAACATGCACTAGATGGACGTCTTTGACCATTTTGATGCGATTCCGATGATGTATGCATCAGCGTAGGCAAGACTGTTTGTGTGTGCGTCACCATGCTGTGGACTAACTATGTGCATCGTGTGGATGTGTCATCAGCGAATGTATTTTAAAATAAAAAATGTTTTTTGGCTCATATCAATGTGAATTGCTTGTGAACCAGTCATAATACGATTCAAGCTTTGCAAAGGAACTGTTATTGAAGGATGGGGTGGTTAAAAAACACTTTTGGACCCAATCACAAAACCGTGAGTAAACCGTTTCATTCATGAATATTTCAAATGTCATGACTGTTTGATAGTATATGGTGCTGATGTGATTGAGTGAACAGTTTAATATATTCGGATACAATGTGTTGGATGTTTCATCGAGTTTCAAATATGGCTGTATCTGAGGGGCTGTGCGATGTTAGCCAATCATAACAGTGGGCGTTTACATGGAAATTTTAAGGAGGTGCTAATGCCAAAACCAAGCGTCTCAGACAGAGGGCCAGTGACAGGGTGGAAAATTATCATATATTACTACATTTTGACTTTTTTTTGTGCAAAACTTTACTAACATTTTCAGTGGACCTCGTGGGACATAATAAAATTATAAAGATAATGAAAAAAAAAAAGTATGTTATGACCTCTTTAAAAAAGTCAGAATGGGATTTCTAAACTTCCAAAAATGCCCGTGATTTGCCTGTTTTCACGTTGAAGTGCTCTCTGTAATCATACATAGATACAAGTCATACATTACGTCTGTGATTACTATTTAAACCTTGCATATCAGTTTAATTTGACTTTTTTTCTACTCTATTTTTTCTTCTCTTGCCTCCCTCCCTCTGTGCACAAGAGAATGCACTCTGAGCAAGTAACCTTGAGAAAAAGGCATGTTTTGATGAAAACATAAAACAAGTAACTCTGAATGAATACTTCGATGTTTGCAATAAATACATCTGAAAATGTTTGCTTGTACCTTACCTCAGTTTCAGTGAACTTGTTTATAATCAGCTGATCTGTTTGCAGATGAAGTTTGTTAGAGGTGGATAAACATAACTCGCTCAGGCTTTCAAGAAACAGGAAAAAATTACAGACTTTAGATAAATAAATAATTACATGTGTAGGACGTTTGCGTTGTAGGGATGTGTACAGGCAGATTTTAGATATAAAATCATGATTAAATGGCCAATGTTTACTCAATGAGATGCAATGATTTTCTATTAAGTAAATAGGCACACTGGAATGTTTGGGAATAGCAATATGGTGGCACAGTGGCTTCATGGTTATGATGTCATCAGCCATCTAGATCTATATTATAGATCAGTGGACCAGGTGTACCTAGGAGAATTGGCACTGTTTTAAAGGAAAAGGCTGTCTCACCAACTGGACTTTTTATGACGTTAACTGATAAAGGAAAACTATTTATGGCATTATTTTTGAAGACATCCTCGCTATGCAACATTTTTCACTAGTGTCTAAAACTTTTGCACTGTACTGTATGTCATATTGTTATATCATATGACATTATCATATAACTGATAATAATAATTGCTTTTTTGCAGCCATTGTCTCTATTTCGGCATTTATGAAATTCCACCAGTTCTGTGGTCAATCACGAGCTTAATGTTCTGGTTTGACATGTCTGAGCACATCATGACATCATGAGTTTATTCAGGCATGTACCTGTAGTGTTACTGTGCCAAAATGTATGTTTTCATTAGATACAAGTGCAACAGCATAGCCAAAATGCAGTACAATCATGTGATACATTGGGTAATATTTTTGCCTGCTTTGTTCGAAACAGGTAAGATTAAAAGCTTTTCATACCAAATGCAGTTGCCATCAAGTGATCTGAATAACAAATTTGTCATACACTTCAAAAGTTCTTTGTCAAAAAGTTTTTGTCATAAAAAAGTCCTTTATACTATAATGAACAGTATAATATTATATATTGTTACTGATGCTTTTCAAAATACATTTTGGTTTTCCATGAAATTTGAGACTTAAATTCAGCATTTCTGTTTATGAGTATATACAAATTCTGTGTTGTGTACTTGGCTCTCTTGAAAAAATGTAGTTTATATACTGTCACCTACAACAAGGTTGAACACCTATACAACAGTACCGAAGATAAGGCTGTTGGTTACACTGAATTTGGAGAAAAATTGGCAGATGACTATAATAAAAACAACATTTTACATGCACAGAATTTGTCGTGGATGAATGCAAAACATTTGGGACGATAATTTTCACTGCTGCAAGGCTAACAGGTGAAAGACTGAAATAAATAATTAATAATTAATAATATTAAAGATATCAGTTTTTACAGACCCATATATTTTAGTATTTTGGTTTTAAATGAATTTTCTCTCAATTTGAAATAATATTTAATTATTTTTTCCGCTTATCCAGTACAACCAAAAGTCATTATGAAGGAAGACAGGAAAGCAAATGGGAATCAGCCAGCTGTTCTTGTGTTCAGTGCCTATGACTTTTACCCCCAAACCAATCAAAATTACCTGGGTGAGAGATGGTAAAGAGGTGCCTTTTGATTCAACATCTATTCAGGAGATGGTAGATGGAGACTTTTACTACCAGATCCACTCCCATCTGGAATACATCCCCAAATCTGGAGAAACAAATCTCCTGTGTGGGGAGCATGCCAGCATCAATAAACCCATGATCTATGACTGGGGTAAGAACATAGTTGTATCTATCAGTGGGAAAGAACACAGGTTAATAAGCTTAAGTTAACAGCATTAAGAATAAATTACAGAGAAAAAAGGATCAGTTTTGCTTTTTTCTAACTGGACAACTTAACAGACATATTCACATTTATTTAACAACACATGTTATACATTTTTTAAAAAAAGTATTTTATTTTACAGATCCCTCTCCCCCTGACTTTGATAGAAATATGATCATTACTGGAGCAACAGGGCTGGTGCTGGGGGTAATTATTGCAGCTGGAGGACTGATTTACTATAAAAGAAAATGAACAGGTTGGTATTCATATTATATGGTATGAAGACAGATGCAGCGTGATGATGAAACCTCTTTGCTGTCATTAATATAAATTAATATTAGTTTTGTTGCTGTTGCTTTTATAGGCTTTTACAGACTTCTAGCATGTTTCCTACCTGTGTAAACAATGAGCAGCACTGAAGAGCAATAGGTCATTATAAAATTGTCGCATGAGTATGAGGACTGTGCAACTAATAAGGCATCAGTCACCTTTGCCTCGTTTCCTCATTGTCCGTATGAATATTTAATGTGTGTCAATCTCTTGAAGTTTGTTGCAGTTCTGAGCTCTCTTTCACCTTTATTGGTTATTGATTGTCTGTATTAGAATTAAAACCTTTCAAGTCTACAAATCACAAGTTCTGGACTTTTTGTTAATGATGGACCATTTTATGATACAAATTTTTTTTTTTTTTACATTGTCCTTGTTGAATTTGTGAACAGATTTATTAAATTGTAATAAAAGTCTATGAAACCACATTGCAGTTTGCATTAAACAACTTTTGTCTGATTCTTAGAAGTGCAGTAAATTGTTGTATCAGTGTTTACAATTGGTCACATGCATTTTCTCTAAACTATCTCCACATTTCTCAGTTTATTATCAACAATTTGGTAGTACTTTACATAAAGAATGTATACTTTGTATACACTAGGGGTGTAACAGTATGAGATTTTCACAATATGATAACTGTCACAAAAAAATACCACGGTATTACAGTATTATGGTATTAAGGTGTATTACTAATATTATTAACAGTTTAATATTTAATTATACAATTAGTTACATTTTGACTTTTAACTACTCGTAACTACTTCTAACTGCTCTGCTGCCATTTAATTGTATGCCATGCTGCTAAATATTATTTTTGATTTATTATTTTAAGACTTTAATTAAGACTTACATTTAATTAAAAAACAAACAAACAAAAAACACCTTATAAACTGTACAAATAAAATATAATAATAATATAAACTGAAATGTAAAAATACTTGAAAATCATTGTCTGATATTTAAATCTGGTATATGGCCACATGCGAACAAATACAATGAGTTCATATATTTGAGAATTTATGTACACATTTAAATTCCACAAGTGTGTGTTATACTTAAGGGAAAAACTTAAGGTGTTTTATGCAACCGGCATTGGGACTTACTTGTTATTCTTATTAAATAATATAATAATACAATAAATCTTCATTCTGTTTAGGGAATAGTGTGAGGTTTCCATGGGCTGTGTCTCATTTGGAAGGATGCGTCCTCCGGAGGTCGCGTCCTTTGAAGGCTGCAGTATACCAAGTGTCCTCCTTTAAACAAACTTTGTTAAACGAGACGGCCTTCGTAGGACAAACGGAAACAGAACATATCATGGTTGCTATGACAGCACGCCACTCTTTTACAAGTGGAGCGCTTTGAGTGAGAAGGAACAAAGTCCCTTTGGAAGGGAATGTATGAGGTACATTTTAGGAGAGTTATAAAAATGTAAAGAGAAAAGACAATAGACATTACAGGTGTACTTTTAGTCTAATACTTAATTTTAATTATATATTAATATAATTATACATATTATATACTCTGCACCCATCTACTGAGGTACTTCAACTTGGGAATTAACATTACTTGCATTTGAACATCATATTTACGGGCAAATTTTTTTTATACATTTCCGTTGAAGCAAAGAATTGTGGGTTGTGAGTGCCCATGAAGGATACACCTCTTGCATTCCCATGAAAGAAGGTCATATTTGAAGGCTGCATTCGGAGTGTCCTACTCACTTTTCTGAAACGAGACATCCTCGATGACGTATGCGGCCGACAAATGTGATGCATCCTTCCAAACGAGACACAGCCATGGTTACATGGGCTGGCCTTTCTCAGATTTCTAGATGCTAAAAGCACAGTTAAACGTGATGCAGTTGTCAAAAAACATCCATCTAGCGAATGTTTACATGGAAAACGGTTGAAAAACATGTTCAGTTTGAACAGCCCCTTGTTCACATGACACAGCACTAGCTAAAGTTTCTCAGTTACCTCTCAAAAAGACAGTCTATTGTTTCAGTTTACTGTAGGTGAATTTACATTGTATCCAGCGCTGTATTCGTAAATATCCCGATACTGTTTTACTGTGTGAGAATCCGCTCCAAATGATTCAGTGAGAGAGCGTTCTGAACAAACTGTACTGAATCACGAATCGATTCAGACCATTTTGCAAGCCCATTTGGCCAATTCACTGAAAGAACCGACTCAAAAGAATTTCTCATTCGCAAATTGGACATTGGTTCTTTTAAACAGCCAACAGAAATACGGGACACATTTCATGATTGGTGAAATATTCTGAGAGTAAATATTTCTCAGGTCAGTCGGAGAGCTCGTGGTATGCACAGTGTGTACGGCCATACAGCTACAGGCGACACTGAGTCTAACTGTTTATTAACAAGGTTAATACTGTATATAATGTGCAGTCACACCTGAATGATACATTTTCTTATCAAGTGGTTCGAATGCATTAAGAGAGTGTGTAATCCAAACGTTTCAGCAAAAACCTGTTAGAAAATGAATGATCAATTGTTTTATAAAAAAGTAGTCAAGTCTATAAAGTAATGTGAAAATATGTCTCAGATCTCGTAATCCATGTATAAAGCAACACCATATAGAGTATGTGAGTGGAACGGCAACAATTATTTATATATATATATATATATATATATATATATATATATATATATATATATAAAACCTAACATAAAACAAATGCAATCTGAGTAAACACAAAATACAGTTTTTAAATAATAATGTTATTTAGTGAAGCAAAAAAGTTATCCAATACCAACTAGGCCTGTGTGTAAAAAGTATTTTCCCCCTTAGTTACTAAATCCCCAAATCTATGAAACTGCATTCATAATGGGGATCAGCTGCACTAGACACACCCAGGCCTGATTACTGCCAACCCTGTTCAATCAAATCAATACCTAAATTTTACTTTTTTAGCAGCATGAAGTTGGCTAAAAAGTCTCACCGTGTAGCACACTATGCCAAGGTCGAAAGAAATTCCAGAAAAGGTGATTGAAATACATCAGTCTGGAAGGGTTACAAAGCTATTTCAAAGGCTCTGGGACTCTAGAGAACCACAGTGAGAGCCATTATCTCCAAATGGAGAAAACTTGGCACAGTAGTGAACCTTCCCAGAAGTGGCCGACCTTCCAAAATTCCACCACCTGATCTCCAGTTATCGGAAGCGTTTGGTTGCAGTTGTTGCTGCTACAGGTGGTACAATCAGCTATTAAGTTTAAGGGGGCAGTTCGTTTTTCTCATGGGTGATATAGGTGTTGGTTAACTTTTTTGCTTCAATAAAAAAATATACACTGGCGGCCAAAAGTTTGGAATGATGTACAGATTTAGCTGTTTCGGAAGGAAATTGGTTCTTTAATTCACCAAAGTGGCATCCAACTGATCACAAAGTATAGTCAGAACATTACTGATGAGAAAAACAGTACCATCACTATTTGAAAAAAGTCATTTTTGATCAAATCTAGACTTCATCACTCCAACACCTTATCCTTGAGTAATCAGGCTAAATTGCTAATTTGGTACTAGAAAATCACTTGCCATTACATCAAACACAGTTGAAAGCTGTTTTGTTCGTCAAATGAAGCTTAACATTGTCTTTGTGTTTGTTTTTGAGTTGCCACAGTATGCAATAGTCTGGCATGTCTTAAGGTCAATATTAGGTCAAAAATGGCAAAAAAGAAACTGCTTTCTCTAGAAATTTGTCAGTCAATCATTGTTTTGAGGGATGAAGGCTATACAATGCTTGAAATTGCCAAAAAACTGAAGATTTCATACAAAGGTGTACATTACAGTCTTCAAAGACAAAGGACAACTGGCTCTAACAAGGACAGAAAGAGATGTGGAAGGCCAGATGTACAACTAAACAAGAGGATAAGTACATCAGAGTCTCTAGTCTGAGAAATAGATGCCTCACATGTCCTCAGCTGACAGCTTCATTGAATTCTACCCGCTCAACACCAGTTTCATGTACAATAGTAAAGAGAAGACTCAGGGGTGCAGGCCTTATGGAAAGAATTGCAAAGAAAAAGCCACTTTTGAAACAGAAAAACAAAAAGAAAAGGTTAGAGTGGGCAAAGAAACACAGACATTGGACAACAGATAATTGGAAAAGAGTGTTATGGATCTTAACCCCATTGAACTTTTGTGGGATCAGCTAGACCAGTGTTTCCCAGCCACTGTGCCGCGGCACACTAATTATCAGATTCCACAAAATAAATCAGGGCTCCGGACTGAGACTAATTTTTCAACCATTTTTCCTAACAGTGCGATTAAACTTTGCAAGAGGTCGCATTGGTGCGATTATAAAGTTGGCTGACTCTCTGATTGTGCTCTGTCATTTTTTTGTTCCGTATGAGAAATATCAAACAGCAAACGTTTCAAACGCGAAAGAAACAGCTCTACCTGGATCAGTCAGCGCTGCTCAATGGACAGATCAGCGCAGAGACGTGAATTTACACGTGGACCGGTCTCGAGCGCTCAGCCGCACAGATCATCATAACAGAGCTGCGAGAAGCACGGGCTGGGTCACAAATTCGGCATAGATTATTTGTTTGAAACCTCTATGAAAGCCCATATTTTGTCAATGATTAAATTTGTTAAAATTTGTATTAAACGGCCTCAACATTCTAAACAGCCTTGAAAAGTAATAAAGGAGAAATCTGCACAGTGAACAGACAGAAATCGTAAGGTTTCAATCCACACATCACAGATATTTAAAAAAATATTTACCATGAACTTATATCAATATAGTAGTGAGAGAATACAATTTAATTTCTGGATGTGTTTTTCTTATGAAAAATGCCATAATTTGTTTTATTGTTACTGCTAATCGTGGTTTTACTTTTACCTTTGGTTACTATTCTCTGCAAATACCACAGTTAAAATTATGGATACAATGGAACTTGCCTTCTGTGTAAAATCTTTTCTAATGCTCTCTGATTGTAGAAAAAGGCTTTGTTTGTCTTCAGATGACTGTATTTTAATCAGCAAGATCCTGATAAAAAGAAAGAAACCGTGAAAGAAAACTAATTTTAACCAGTGCAACCAACTCAAGTGCTGGTACGACCATTTGTAGAATTTAACACCGGTGCTACCACTCTTAAATGTTAGCCTGGAGCCATGTAAATAAATAGATCAATAAAAGAACAAATCTAAAAATAAGAAAAGATGCAAATTTGTTGCTTTATTCATTACCCAATTAGCACTCTTGTCACCTGTGATCTCATTATACAGCGTACCTACATGACTTTTTTGCATAGCCGAATTTCAAACATTACGAGTAAACGCGCAAATAAAGTGGACAGAAAACATGGAAGTTCTTGAAAAGGAAAACTATCAACGATGGTTATGAGGGACAGTGGGATAGAGGTGTGCCATGAGATTTGTTTAATGGTAAAAAGTGTGCCGTAGCAGAAAAAAGGTTGGGAAACACTGAGCTAGACTGTAAGGTGCATGAGAAGTGCCCGACAAGACAGCCACATCTATGGCAAGTGCTACAGGAAGAGTGGGGTGAAATGTCAACTGAGTATCTGGACAAACTGACAGCTAGAATGCCAAGGATCTTCAAAGCTGTCATTACTGCATGTGGAGGATTTTTTTGATGAGAACTCTTTGAAGTAGTTTAAGTACTTTGAATTTTTTTTTTTTTTTTTATTATTATTGTAATAGTAATTTTTCATGTTATTAATGTCCTGACTATACATTGTGATCAGCTGAATGCCACTTTCCAATTTCTTTCCATAAGAGCAAAATCTGTACATTATTCCAAACTTTTGGCCACCAGTGTATATATATATATATATATATATATATATTTGAAAACTGTATTTTGTGTTTACTCATGGTTGTCTTTGTTTTATATCTCGTTTGAAGATTTAAAACAATTTAGTATTAAAAATACACAAAATATAGAAGAAATCAGGATACTTGCAAATACTTTTTCACATACATGTATGTTTATATATATATATATATATATCATATTGTACATAAATGATATTTATATAACAAAAGCATACACAAAATACACAATACACAAAATATAGAAGAAATCAGGATACTTGCAAATACTTTTTCACATACATGTATGTTTATATATATATATATATATATATATATATATATATATATATATATATATATATATATATATATATCAATATCATATTGTACATAAATGATATTTATATAACAAAAGCATATTATCTTTATATTTCAGAATATCGTAATGGAGAACATTTAGATACACACAAAGTTTAATAATTCATGAAACATCACAAACTTTATACCTTCAACCTTACACATAACAAAATGATGGATGTGTAGAAAGATTATAATGGGCTAAGAATTTTGTAGTTTTACCATAAAGAATTATTTTTAATTCTCAAAAAAAGGAAACAGATGACTGTAAACAGTATTCTGCAAATATTCTAAAGGTGTGCAAATCAAATGCATTTGTAAAATTACTTAGTCCAGTTCTGCTTTTTTTCCCGTGAAAAGGCATCATAATCATACAATAGATTTTGTTGTCCTTGACATAACAGTATCTAGATGGGACAAAAGGGCCTTAAGGGCTTTTTAAGCAGGTTTGGTTTTTTTTACCCACATAATACTGAATACTGAAGATTTTGTTATATACCTGTGACAGACAAGCCTCTTGTTCATCGGAAAAGAAGAAGCGGAAACTGGGTTATCAACCAAAAAGACTTTTAATATACAAAACACGACATAAAACTGCTTTTCAACAACACACACACACACACACACACACACACAAATGTTGTTGCAGCTATCATTATGAGGACTCTCCATAGACATAATGATTTTTATACTGTACGAACTATAGATTCTATCTCCTAACCCTAACCCTACCCCTAAACCTAACCCTCACAAAAAACTTTCTGCATTTTTACATTTTCAATAAAACATCGTTTAGTATGTTTTTTAAGCAATTTGAATTATGGGGACACTAGAAATGTCCTCATAAACCACAATTATAATACTCTTGTAATTACCAGTTTGTAACCTAAAAAAAAAGTCTTCGTAAACCACTTAAACCTGCCCACACACACACACACACACAGCTCTGTGTATCTCCCTCTCTCTCACTGGCGTCTCCGGCTCCTCCTTATCTCTTTCTCCCGCTGATTGGGGCAACTCAGTGCCAGTCGTGCATTCTCATGGCCCGGCCATACCTCTGCACAGTTGTTGAAAACAATGAATGTATAGATGAGCACCAGACTTTTCAGATCCTTTGCATTAAAGTGTTAGTTCACCCAAAAATGAAAATTCTCTCATCATTTACTCACCTTCATGCCATTTCATATGTGTATAACTTTCTTTCTTCTTCTGAACACTAAGAATGCTTTTAAGCAGCAGAATGTCTCTGCTATGTAGGTCCATACAATGCAAGTGAATAGTGGCCAGACATTTGAAGCTCAAAAAGGCAGATTTACTGTTCTTGTTTACATGAAGTTTCACAGTGCTGCTTTCTGCTAAAACCCTGGCATAAACCATTTTCTTAAGTGCATGTAAACGTGGTCAATGTCATCTGAAGCGATCCAATCAGGTTTTGGGTGAGAACTGACCAAAATGTAAGGCAAGACACATTTATATTGTGTGTGGGAAAATAGAACTGTGACATTATCAAGACATGTTGTTGACAAAATTTATTAATTGCCTTTTATATTGTCATTGTATTGAAGCCAAAAGAAATGATTACAATATTATAAAATATTAACAAATATTATGGAAATAATGGAAAATATTTACTTTGCATTAAGAATATTCCATTCGAATTGAAATCTGAAATTATTTTTAGACTTTAGAAAGCAGAATAAAACAATAACGATCTCTTATTTTCTTTTTTAATTTTCCACGGACCCTCTAGCACCCCATTTTGGTCCCCTGGGGATCTCAAAAGACTTTCACTGAAGAACTAGCTGATAGAAACTTGTACTACCAAATCCACTTTCACCTGGATACATCCCCAAACCTGGAAAGAAGATCTCGCAACCAGTTGGTGGCACACGCCAGCTTCAATAAACCCATGATCTATGACTGGGGTAAGAACATAGTTTAAGATTAAAACTTTAAAGTGTTACAAAATAAATAACTATTCAGACTCTGTTTTGCTTCCTTACTGGACATGGAAATTTAGGCAGAATTTCTTTTATTTTCAGATCCTCTCTTTGATATGAGTCTGATCACTGGAGCTGCAGGGCTGTTGTGAGGGGTGAATTTGGCAGCTAGATGACTGCTTTACTGTGAAAGAAAACACACAGGCTAGTACTCATGTTGTTCGGTAAGGAATGAAGATAGATGTAGTGAGCTGGTGGTGTGGTGGGACTCTTCCTTTGCATTTATACATATGTAGATGATGAAAATTCATGCTGTTGTTCGTAATGCTGTCTACAGTCTTCCATCATGTTTCCAACCCAAACTATGTGCAGCACTGAAGAGCAATAATGTCTGGTCCTGCGACCCCGCCTATATGCCACCAGAGGGAGTCCTGGCCTGAGTATTAGGGCTGTGCAACAATAATGATTACGCTGCTTACCTGTGTCTCATTTTCTGTAACAGCAATCTCTGAAGTTACAGTTTATACAAATTTTGCCATATTTACCAATTTAATGAGGCAGCAAGTTTTTATATATATGTTGCACTGGTCAATATGCCAGTTGTCTTGGACTTTTTCTAACACCTAGTGGTGTGAATGCGCCATCATGCAAAAGCAATAGTTTCTGTTACAAATGTCATTGTTGAAATACACTACACACAGTCAGTTTTGATTACTATGTTCCATGAGGGAACAAGTGTCAGATAAGTGATGGGTTACTGAGACTATGTGAGTAGTAGGGTACAACAGGGCTAAAGGCTCTGCAGGGTAAAAGGTGCCACTGATTTTATTTTCTCCCAAAACACCAAATAGCATCAAACACTACCACAGCACTTTCCTAAACACCTGTTTGTCACTATACACTGCAACATTTTCCTGATCCATGAGTTCATTGCGTGTAATGTCTAATTAAGGTTGATTTTAAGGACATTTTATCTCATTTTTAATATTTTTAATATATTTATGTAGCTAATGAAAATACCTGAAATTATCACATTTATTTTGAGATCAAATACTTATTTATCATTTTCAGTTTTGTTCAAGGTCATTAAATCAAATCAAATATTTTTCAATAACTGCCCAATAAGTGAAAGGATAGTGTTTGGGGTAAACCCCCCCATTGCAGGGCTAAAGGCCCCTATTAAAGACATTATTTTGTGGGGAGAATAGATTTGTATGAAACATTTTCAAATCATAATGGAGATCAATTTGTTTACAGAATACTTGAAATGTAATAAAATGGAAAAATAAAAATAAATAAATAAAATGTAAACCCTTTTCTGAAGTGATTACTTTGAATAAGCACTATCCTAATTTGATTCTCGAAAAAGCATCTTGCTGTCTCAAAAGTATTTGCATTAGTTGACAAAATTTTGCACTATAACTATTGCCTCTACATCTACACGACATGACTTTAAACTGCCTAGGGGTCTTTTACCCAAAGTGAGGGAGCCTTTTAACCCCAAATGTGGGGTAAATGGTCCCTCACAACCTTTTTTAAAAACTGAATTTTAATCAAAACAACTTTCCATTATTGTTTATTTTCACACAAATTATGTTGCCCTTTCAGTATTCAATAAAAACACATACATTTTTTCTATCTTGATGCATTTTGTGACCTGAAAAAAACCACAGTTTCCTTAAGGAGTGCCTTTAACCCCGTTGTATCCTACTGATTGGTCATATGATCTCAACATGGCAGACCCCATGATGCAACCACCTCCATGTAGGCTACTGATATGACTGGAGTCTTACATGATTTTAAGCTTCTGTTCATTTCTTTAGGCTAAACTTACTGAGTGCACCTTTATTTGCTGTCACAATTCTTATGGTTAATTATTCTGTGTTTCTTGTTATGATTATGATTCTCAAGATCTGGTTAAGCTAGTCTTTTCAGCAGAGATGTCAACCACTGGATAACGAGTCATGTAGTTCTTACATAAATGTAAACTGATAATGTGCCCATTTAGGATATCCCCAGAGTCATTTATGGATAAAGATAAATAGTAAACACATATATTGTCTAGGAGTTAAAAAGAAAAAGCAGTAGAAAATAAAAGCCCAAACAAGAATGCTAAACATGGATGTATTGACTTTAAATGTTTAAATTTTATGTTCAGATAGGCCTACCAATCTTTAATTAAAAAGAAAATAGATCACACACATGCAAATCACATAACTTGTATCTCTCTTCACATTTGCCTATGACGACTTAAGACGTTTTACATAAAGAATAATGATCATTCTCAGTGGAGGGTGTCAAAAGCCAAACTTTAGGTTGAACATTATGTTTCCCAATAAAACAGAGCCCCCCCAGAGTTTTACTCTGTTTTACACTGTTTTACACTGGGATGCCTTTAGAAAGTAAAAAAAAAAAAAAAGTATAATTTGTAATGAGGTCACATTGAAGGCATCATTCTGTAGACCAGACGTTTGCTTAGAATAGAATAGAATAGAATAGAATAGAATAGAATAGAATAGAATAGTAGTCTGTGGTGAGGCTTTTGAAAGGCAGATGGAAAGACTGGGTTTAATTTTTTGACATATGCTTATCATAAGTTTGTTCTCTCATTCTGTCCATCAAAAGTTTTCTCCCACAGCTCTGGGACTAGTGGCGTTGGCCTTTGATTTAAATACTGAGAGCATAATTTATGTAAGATGTTTGAATAGCTTTTTGAGTGCGGTTAGATTAAAGAGAGTTCCATGCAATGGAACAAAAAAAGCATCTGCAGATTTTATTTAATTATATTTCAAGTCTCCAATGACTTTGGATAGAGTTAACAGAGAGAGAGAGAGAGAGAGAGAGAGAGAGAGAAGAGAGAGAAGAGAGAGATGAGAGAGAGAGAGAGAGAGAGAGAGAGAGAGAGAGAGAGTATTGAAAGAGGAGTGTGTGTTTGCATGCATGTTTGCTGTTTGCATGCAAAGCTTCCAGACACTCCAGATCCTCTTTACCTCAATGGTCCACAGTGTTTTTTTCCCCCCACAAACTCACTCTGTGTTCTGGGTTTTCTGTGTTCCCAGCATTTAGTAAAGACACAACACCAGCAGATGGTGATCTTTATTACATAACTTGGTTTTTTTTTCTTTTTTTACACAACATTTGAAAACTTCTTTAGTCTTTATATTATACCTGTGCTTATGCAAAAAGATGTGTTTGCTCTACTGTATATAATGTACACACAGGTATACAACATAGGGTAGAAAAATACTTTTGTGTTTCTAAGTTTAATGCTTAATAAATATTGGCAAATCTGTCCTTTAAAATTCAGCCTAGTGTTTGCTCAGTTGTCTCTTGGAATAGTTAAACAATGGTAAACATGGCAACTTGGACAGTCACTTATCCTCTATAGGGTAGATCCTCTTAGCATGAATAGTCTAGCAGGGCATCATGTGGTGTAAAAATGCAGACCCTTGCTCTCTGTGTGTATGTTTGTGTATGCATAGATGTGGGCGTCTATCTGTTTTACTAGGGTTGCATGAGTAGACACTAAGATGCCAACAAGGGTGGAAAGAATACTGAAAAATCCTACTCAAGAAAAAGTACTGTTACTTCCCAAAACATTTAGTGTGAGTAGAGTAAATATACCTGTCCTAAAAACTACTCAAGTAAGCGTAAAATAGTTGCTCATTTAAAAGTACTCATGAGTAATGAGTATTGGGTTGCGAATTCTATGCCCCCTTTAATAAATCCTGTATGCTGCAATTTCAAAATGTAGCACACATACCGTGATTTACATTCCCTTTTATGGCTGTTTGCCAGAAAGAATGAAAAACATTGGTATTTTATAGTTATTTTTGACTGCCAACTTTCAAAAACATTACTTATCTATGATAAACACTTCATGAATCTGATTCCAAAAAATAAATGGGAGAAATGATTACAGATATGAAAAGATGCAAAAGTTATTTTCAATACACTGATCACCATTTTAAATCGTAATGTATGAAACAATGACAATAAAATCAGTTTATGTGCAGGGTCTAAATTTTCTTTAATGCAGACAGAGCAAATTATTGTTGTGCATAAAAAGTATGTTCAAAACAATGCAAAGAATGCAAAACAACTAAAAAAGCAGAAAAAGACTGTCACTTGGCAGTTGGCATGTCACGTCCCGCACAATAGAGGGGGTATAGAGCAGGGGTGGGCAAAGATTTTTGGTAAAGGTGCCACATTGGGCTTTAAGTAGTACATGGGGGACCACGTAGACCTTATTCATGCTAGCGCCATCTTTGATTTTTAATGGGAATGACAAAAAGGCTGTGAGGGATAGACTTACTGTCTCTTCAATGGCACAAACGGTATAAAGCTGTATAAAGCTCCTGGATCACACCTGATTTTCCACAACTCATGTTGTCTGGAGTTCTTTGTATACTGAATGTTCTTGGACAGATATTTTATCAATGTTTTGTCCGTGGAACGATCCAAACACTCTTTAAAATGCAGTACAGCCCATTGAAGAGAATGTAAGGCCCTGTCCCAATACCCCCACTTGCGGTTTTGGTCTTGCCTACTTACACACTTGTCTTACGTATTTCCGGTGTTTGGTCACAAGTGTGCAAGTAGACGTGAAGACTGCGAGTGTGTGGATGACTTTTTTGATTGCACGTTGGGACACTCGTAGACTTAAAGATGTTGGTGCTGGTTGCGACAGCTGTTTTTGTTTTTTCCCTCAGCTAAAGACTGATTGTTTTTGGTAGCAGTGACTGCTATAGCCTACTTAAAATAACAAATAACTGAAAATGTTACCCATCTTTTCATTTATTAATACACTACTGGTTGTTGGAAGGGTATTGTGCTGTAGAAAATAAGTTAAAAGAAATTATTATTGTGTGAAAATAATTATAAAAGTTAATTAATTTTATTCATTTTGATTTTCAATACTTTGCACATTAAACAATGTTTAAATGTAAAACTGCGTCGTTCATAACTGCTGTAAAATATGAAATATAAATTTCTACCTTGTTTCTCAATACACTGCATGAAACTTAATTAGAAATAATACAGATTCCATTCTATAAACCTGTGTGATCCATTAATAGATACTAATACAAACCATTTAAATTACAGTGGATCCGGAAAGTATTTACAGCGCTTCACTTTTTGCACATTTTGTTATGTTACAGCCTTATTCCAAAATGGATTAAATTCATTATTTTCCTCAATTCTACAAACAATACCCCATAATGACAACGAGAAAGAAGTTTGTTTGAAATCTTTGCAAATTTATAAAAAATAAATAAATACATGTACATAAGTATTCACAGCCTTTGCTCAATACTTTGTTGAAGCACCTTTGGCACCAATTACAGCCTCAAGTCTTTTTGAGTATGATGCTACAAGCTTGGCACACCTATTGTTGGGCAGTTTCTCCCATTCTTCTTTGCAGGACCTCTCAAGCTCCATCAGGTTGGATGGGGAGCGTCGGTGCACAGCCATTTTCAGATCTCTCCAGAGATGTTCAATCGGGTTCAAGTCTGGGCTCTGGCTGGGCCACTCAAGGACATTCACAGAGTTGTCCCATAGCCACTCCTTTTTTATCTTGGCTGTGTGCTTAGGGTCGATGTCC
Organism: Myxocyprinus asiaticus; assembly: GCF_019703515.2. Classification (NCBI taxonomy): domain Eukaryota; kingdom Metazoa; phylum Chordata; class Actinopteri; order Cypriniformes; family Catostomidae; genus Myxocyprinus; species Myxocyprinus asiaticus. The sequence goes on along the minus strand of NC_059376.1, from coordinate 18,820,109 downwards.
TGTTGGAAGAAGAACCTTCACCCCAGTCTGAGGTCTAGAGCGCTCTGGAGCAGGTTTTCATCAAGAATGTCTCTGTACATTGCTGCATTTATCTTTCCCTCAATCCTGACTAGTCTCCCAGTTCCTGCCGCTGAAAAACATCCCCACAGCATGATGCTGCCACCACCATGCTTCACTGTAGGGATGGTATTGGCCAGGTGATGAGCGTTGCCTGGTTTCCTCCAGACATGACACTTGCCATTCAGGCCAAAGAGTTCAATCTTTGTTTCTCATGGTCTGAGAGTCCTTCAGGTGCCTTTTGGCAAACTCCAGACGGGCTGTCATGTGCCTTTTACTGAGGAGTGGCTTCCATCTGGCCACTCTACCATACAGGCCTGATTGGTGGAGTGCTGCAGAGATGGTTGTTCTTCTGGAAGGTTCTCCTCTCTCCACAGAGAAATGCTGGAGCTCTGTCAGAGTGACCATCGGGTTCTTGGTCACCTCCCTGACTAAGGCCCTTCTCCCCTGATCGCTCAGTTTGGCCAGGTGGCCAGCTCTAGGAAGAGTCCTGGTGGTTCCAAACTTCTTCCATTTATGGATGATGGAGGCCACTGTGCTCACTGGCACCTTCGATGCTGCAGAAATTTTTCTGTACCCTTCCCCAGATCTGAGCCTCGATACAATCCTGTCTCGGAGGTCTACAGACAATTCCTTGGACTTCATGACTTGGTTTGTGCTCTGACATGCATTGTTAACTGTGGGACCTTATATAGACAGGTGTGTGCCTTTCCAAATCATATCCAATCAACTGAATTTACCACAGGTGGACCCCAATCATGTTGTAGAAACATCTCAAGGATGATCAGTGGAAACAGGATGCACCTGAGCTCAATTATGAGTGTCATGGCAAAGGCTGTGAATACTTATGTACATGTGATTTTTTTCGTTTTTATTTTTAATAAATTTGCAAAGATTTCAAATAAACTTCTTTCACATTGTCATTATGGGGTATTGTTTGTAGAATTTTGAGGAAAATAATGAATTTAATCCATTTTGGAATAAGGCTGTAACATAACAAAATGTGGAAAAAGTGAAGCGCTGTGAATACTTTCCGGATGCACTGTAAATATATGCTTCACGTACATTTCCCTATCTGATTATAATAAATAACTTCTATCAAAAAGCTTCCCTTGACGTCATCATGGCGAAAATACACCGATCACTTGGGTAGGCAGGGTGTGGCTCCTGATCGTGATGAACTCTGGGATACACTTAGCCTGAAAGACCGCTCCGAAATGGTGTTCACACTAGTGTGGATGTAGTGTGTGTTAAGTGCACTGAGCTTAGGCATGTTTTAGACATGGGACAGTCTTGAACACTTACTTCCTGTCACGTGCACATGCACTCAAGTGGCCAAGACCGCAAGTGTGGGTATCCACCTTTTTCCTGACTTCTCCATGGGCAGCTCCATTACGGTGAGCTACATCCTCTCGGATGCTCTGCACTTCTGCTTAGTTGTTGTTATTGTACGCTAGAGCTAGACAAACGTTACTGGTGATGCCGATCATCGGAGGCTCTTGAGGAATATGTGTTGTTAGAGGATGTTAAAAAATGTACAGGTGGCTTAAAAAATTACTGGAAAATGAATGTTACAACAATAAACTCACCCAAAAGCTGTCAATGCGTGAAAGTTTGAGTCACACCAGATGCAATAAGCAGAGGTTGCATTAACATAATTCTCAGTCATTTGCCTATTTTTTTAAAACACTGATGGATGACAGGGCCTGGGTAGCTCAGCGAGTACTGATGCTGACTACCACCCCTGCAGTCGTGAGTTCGAATCCAGGGCATGCTGAGTGATTCCAGCCAGGTCTCCTAAGCAACCAAATTGACCCGGTTGCTAGGGAGGGTAGAGTCACATGGGGTAACCTCCTCGTGGTCGCGATTAGGGGTTCTCGCTCTCAATGGGGCATGTGGTAAGTTGTGTGTGGATCACTGAGAGTAGCATGAGCCTCCACATGCTGTGAGTCTCCGAGGTGTCATGCACAGTGAGCCACGTGATAAGATGCACGGATTGACTGTCTCAGAAGCAGAGGCAACTAAGACTTGTCCTCCGCCACCCGAATTGAGGTGAGTAACCGTGCCACCACGAGGACCTACTAAGTAGAGGGATAAAAAACCTGATGGATAATTCCAAATGATACATCCCTCAAATCTGCTGATTTTTAAATTACACCTAGGGAGACTATACGCCCTCTTTTCACATACATGTTCTCTTTTTTGGACCTTAAAAAGCATCCGGTCGGATTCAGATTCCCAGATTTGTCCGTTTTCATCCATCATCATCATACATTGTGTGTGCAACAAGAAACCGAATGAAATCTAGCGCATCATAAATGTGAATTCTCTGCGTGCTGAATTTCTATGTATCTCTCTCTCTTTTACACACACAAAGGACGTGTGCAGAAAGTGGAGAGCCCAGTGTAGTAACTTTACCATGTAAATGTGTGTGATTGTGTACTTATTTATTCAGCGATTGCCGTTGAAAGCATCCATACACAGATTTTAGTGAGAAAGGGATTTACGTTAAGTAAACAGGGAGTGTTCCAACGTTTCTGACTGTCGTTAGTGATTATTTCAATGCTTGGTAATGTGAATTAGTTGCGAACTGGAAGACTGTAGCATCCGCGTTGGGAGTACGCGCTAAGCATAATGGGTAATTTCGCCACCCGTGAAAATAGTGGATTGGGACAGGGCCTAAATCTATCCCTCATAGCCTCATTGTCATTCCCATTAAAAATCAAAGATGGCGCTAGCGTGAATAAGGTCTATTGTATTCCTTTTTAAATATAATGTTCCGCATAGATTTATTTTTGTATCTTTTAAGCCCAGATATAGTTGTGTTCTCATTCTAATGCTTGATGTAAACTTTTGTGTATTTGTGACTAATGGGAATATTTTGCCTGAAGTATTATCAGGCAATAGAAAAACTTGATAAAGGCTCAGCATAATTATAAATTATTTTATCATCTCTACTTCCCAGGTCATTAATTATTGAGACTGACATACTACACCAGCTGTTAGTATTATAATAAAATGAAAAAATAAAATAAAAATAAAAATAATAAAAAATATTATTATTAAAATGTCACTGTTTTATTATATTACATTAATAATTTTAAAGCTTCTAAAGTTATTCAGCCAAAAGCAATAAGTGGTTTTCTCGTTTTCTTGTTAATGTTGTGTGATTAATAGCCTTTTAACCCTTATGTTGTTTTCCGGTCATTTAACTCCTTTTATTTTCTTATGATTTTTTTGTTTTCTTCATCCAATTGGAATACAATTCCTTGACTTTGTTCACATATGGTATTTGAAAACATACACACACACAAATTGGACCATTTTCTTTACATATTTTTGGTTTTATTTTACTTTGTTACACTTGTGTTCCTGGTAAAAATTACTGGTCATTGGAAATGAATGGATTATTGTTAAGTGTTCAGGAGCATCCCAATCCTTTAGATGAGCACAAATGTGGATGTGCTCGGACATGTGCACACCCACCCACCCACCCACCCACACACACACACACACACACACACACACACACACACACACTATGTGTGTTGAGCGCTCTTTTATGCATCATCTTTCCATCGTCTTTGAGGAATATTTCAAGATCTACTTATAACATTATGTTGTTTGGGCTCATTTGAATCAGGATAGTGTGCTGTAAGTTACGATATGTCATTGTCTATGTTATATGTATGTTTCAGGTAATAAGGAAAAACATGACAAAAAAACACTCCTGTGTGTTATATTTATCTGTGTCTGTGGGAATTTTATACACTAAAACTCATTACAGTTTGTCCTCTGAGTGAAATAAATTTACTCATTGCATTCTACAACTGAGACATTTCCAAAGATATATAACACATGGCTATCTCCTCTTTTTTATGTTTTTACCAACTCTGATATAATTGTTGTGAAACATTTTCAAATGATGACAACTAAACAGTTCTTATTTGTCAGCAAATTAAAAAGCATGATTTAAGAATTGCATTGTAAAGTCCAGATTCTAAGCTTTAAAATTACACCTTATTTTGTTCAGATAAAGCACGTGGTTATTCATTTTTTGTATAATTATTATTATTATTGTTTTGGTTTTCTGCAGGGAAACTCTTAGTGGGCCGGTCATTTTTTGACCAGGATCACAAAATGTGTTAGCACAAATGAACACAGCACAAGGGTTAATGACACACTACTAGAGAGTGGTCTATTTGGTTGCATGTACACTTCAAGTCTGACACTTTAGCCATAACAGACTGTGTTTACATTAATATTTGCCAAGACAGGCATTTAGGCTGAATTATGAAGTGTATAAGACCATTTAGGCACCTACCTACATAAGCGCTCTCGGGACACACGCGTATATAAGCGCAGCGCACAAACATAACGCCGGGTTCACACATCCTCCGTGAGCGGAGCGTGAGCGTTGGGTGTTCACATTGCTCACATTTCTTCCATGAGAAACAGCAGCGCAGCGAAAATAAAGTTATCTATGGGGTCCTATGGCAATTGTTTTCTTAAATAAGGTCATAATAAGCTGAGGTTATTGCTGCTTTAAGCACAACAGCGGGCAGTCACGTGCACTTCATCTTTATCTGCACACTCGGTTGTGATTGGTTACTGTTGTGTTTATACTGTACACCTATATACACAGAATGGCAAACGGTCCAGCAGTTTATTATTTCTTTCCTTTATTAAGTTATTTTGTTGAGTTTACCTGCAAGCAGACATATAAACTGTAGTGTACTATAGGTTCGGTTTGAATAATTTTGATTTGCTTTTGTGTCTTTTCTATAATCCCCTGATAATTTTAGTGTTGTACTGCACCCAGAGCCTCTGAGCTCAGCGTGAGCCGTGCAGCAAAAATAGGCTCAATGCCGTGTCTGGGATGTTTCTGGGATGCACCACCTTGCGACTCATGCTTGCAGTGGGAACGTTGTAATCTGTTAATATAGGCACCAAAACGAAAACACGCCGCTCACGCCCCGCTCACGGAGGATGTGTGAACTAGTGATGTCCAGTTCATGAACAAATCATTCTTTTGTACTGGTTCTTTTTAGTGAACGAGTTGAACGAGTTCATCAAATCGGACTGAATCGTTTGAAACAGTTCGTGTCTCGAGTCAACAAGTTACTCTATCTTAACCTGTCTCTCGGATGTGCCTGACACTCCGACTCGAAATAAGCCGATAACCACAAGAAATATGATACTAGAACTGGTGATATCTGCTTTTCCTAACTCTTCTTTGCAATGAACCGCTCAAACTAGTTCACAAATAGAACTGAACGCTCCTGTCACAACAGTTCTCGTGTCAACATTACAATGAGTCGCTCGCAGCAGTTCTCGAGTGAACAATACACTGAACTTTCAGAGGTGTTTGACATATTGAGAACCAATGAGCTGCTGACATTGAGCATGCGTTGTGATTAAGGGGCGAAATGTATGTTTCTGGTCAGTAGTGGTTCTAGGTTGTATGGAGCCCTGGGCACACCCCCAAAGTTGTTGACGGGGGGTGGGGGGGTGGGGGTGTTATCATGTGTTTATGACTTGATTGTATTACTGTTTTATCAATGTATGAAGATGATCCAGTCTACAGTTCTCAAGTCAACAGTACATCAAGTCATTCGCAGCAGTTCTCGATTCAGCAGTACACTGAACTGAGAATCGCCTTTTTCAGACATAATACTGAGAACTGCTGATCAGTGAGCTGCTGATGAGCATGTGTGAAGCGAGGACATTTCAATCGAGAATGTAAATTAATTTTACAATTGAGACTTTAGATTATATCTGAAGTTGTTATGAACTGAATCATGGTTTCTAAAAAAAGGTATGAGTTGATTAAGACTAGTTTAATCACTTTATATGCTTTAGACATGTGTAGAACATCCGCGTTTGTATATCAGTGTCAGTATTGGGTGCTTTAGGTGCAAAACCTTAATTTAGGATGTATTGTAATATCACTGAATGAAACACTGATGACAATAAATACCCTTATTATTATAACTTAATTAAATAAAATGTAATAATCAGCAATATGCACTTACATATGGCTTTACTGAATGTGTTTGAGCGTGTATTCTACAACGCCGGCATATTAGCATTATGTTCAGTGACGTCATTACAAGACGACGTAAATGAACTGGTGAATCGTTTTTTTTTTTTTTTTTTTTTTTTTTTTAGCAGTTCATTGAAATTAACTGTCTAAAAGAACTGGTTCTCGGAAAAGAATCGGAATTCCCATCACTAGTGTGAACCCGGCGTAAGCCGCCTGTCAGTCAAACAGCGCACGGCTACAGAAACGAGGAAATAAAAAGTAAATCTTTCAGATTTTATCGAGATACACCAGTGGTTGTATTGTTATTGCGATCAAAGTAATGAGCACCCCTGGTCTAGATGTAGAACATAGGCTAAATACAGAAAATTACTCAAAAGTTTATCATCCATTTCAAGAATTTTTTTTATCTCCAATAAATGTCGAGATTGTTTCATCCCCCAGTCTTATAACCTAGCTAATATTTTATAAATCTCTCACAGCAGTCCAATAATCTCACTAATATATAGCTAATTTACAGCCATTATAGATACAGAAAATCTAGTAGGAAGAAATATGAAATTTACCTCAATATGTTTCTTCAAATTAGAATCAGAATCAGAATGAACTTTACTGACAAGTGTGCTCACATACACAAGGCATTTCTTTGGTGATAGGAGAAACAAGTGCACACCGAACATCACAGTGAGACACAGAATATAAAACAAGGTAAGAGTATAAATAGACATACAAAAAATAGGACATGTAACATAGAATGTCATATGCACATGTGCAAGTTGTAATATATGTGCAAGGTAGGGGTATGTACAGTAGAACGTACATTAGACGTAGAATTAATGCTGATATCATGACTGGTTTGAGCAAGCTAAACTCACATGACATGATCAAGCAACTGGCCTTCTTCATTGTGAAAAGCCTTTTAAGGTGCAGCCATGGATGTTCAGGTGTTGAACTGCTGCTTGAGGTGTCCTCCACATCCTTGATTAAAGCAGTTGTGGCCACTTAACCATTCGCGCTGCCTTTCAAATTTTCTATGTGTGATTTGATTTGACGGGAATCATGAGACTCTCGTAGCCAATCACATTGATGGATAAAAATCAAATCAGGACAGGGAAGTAGCGAACACAAATGGAGGGAAAATGGTGCAGTAAAAGTACAGTTACTGCCCTTAAAATGTACTCAAGTAAAAGAATCCAATTTTAAAACTACTTAAAAGTACAATTCCTGGGAAAAACTACTTAATTACAGTAACAAGAGCATTTTTAATTTGTTACTTTACACCCCTGTCTGTCATTTTTTTATTTTATTTTATTGGGTTTTTTTTTTTAAATACTTTCTTTTATCCCAGCTTAGTGTAGCCAAGTGGAGAAATTTCATGTATTTAAACTCTTGTCATAAATTGGACATGGCCCCTTTAATAAGCGGAGTTTTGCAACACCCGCTTTCCGGCACTCTCTCGTGTTACACATGTGTGCTGGTTAGAGACGTGAGAGCATACGTTGTGCAAGAGAGCTCCCAGTTTTGTTCGTTTGAGAATTCTTGGGAAAATATAAAATTTTAAACAAAATGCTTAGAAATTGCATTAAATGTGCGTTCAGAAGAGTTGTATGTGAACATTGAGTGTTTGCTATGGATCATTTTTGAAGGATGCATGTGGATTGCATTTGTGGAGTTTGACCTCATTTTTGGAGACATGCGAGGACTGGGTATGTAAATTTAGAATTAATCATATCTTTTTCAATTAATTATAGAGTGTTTTCCAGTTTAGTGAATAAGTGTAATAAGTGTTATATGTGAACATATGAGAGTTCTATTGTTTTGAACTGTTGTGCATGTCTTTAAAGCCTGGTTCAAATTGCATAGAATGCTTTAAGTGATTTAAGCAAGTACTTGAATGTATAAAATGCTGTGAATGATATAAGCATGTATTAAGGTAATGTATGCTAATGCCCTGTTTGTAATTTCTTTTGACATTAGCCTCTACCGTATAATTATTTATTTATATATTTATTTTTTGGAATTTCATTGTACCTTATTTCATTTCCATATTCAATTTTTTGTATTTCATTACCGTGATTCATTTTTTGTATTTTCTTTATTCCTTTTTTTTTTTTTTAAATAAACAGCCCTCAGTATAAAACCCCAAAATATATTTTTAGTATGCCAACATGATCACACAGGAAGTCAGAATGTTGCTTCTGAATGCTCCAGTACCCTGATATTGGCCCCATTATACTGAGTTACTAACAAGCGATATCTCACATTAAACATTTTTGCATCTGTTCAAGCATATTTTCCTTCTACTATGGCACAACCAGAAGTGTGTTGCATAAGCCATGTGGGAGACCTCTATGAATACATTTTAACTCCTCTGATGGTTGGGTTAAGGGTTGGAGTTTGGGGGTAGAGTTAATAATATGTATTCCCCATCACTGTAATGCATCATTTACAGATAAAAACAACTTGCTTTATAATTCACTTTTGGCGCCCCTCTCCAGGCATTTCAGCCAGAAATTGGAGCTGACACATGCTTTTACATTCAAAAACACTTCCTGCTGCGGCCACTGGGGGCAGTGCTTCGAATTTAAGCACAGATCTGTTTTGACTGACCAGTAGAAGAGAAGGGTAATGTTCGGGGAAACCTCTTTGAAAACATATTTTTGCAATTCTGTTTGGTGCCACTAGTGATGCAGAAATCACACTCCTCACCTTTAAAATTTACACTTTTATGTGGCGCTCAGTAGTTAAGTTCCACAGGATTGTTTGGATAGTGCACAGTGACCACACAGTTTATTTCATCTCATGATCTGTTAGACTACATCCACATTAATCTGAATAAATTTGAAAACAGCATTTTCGTTTTAACTCCCCATCTGTCGTTTTCAAATGTTTTCCAAAAGTTGCTCGTCCACACTGAAACGCCTAAAAGCCCTTAAATCCCCTTACTGCGCATGCGGAAAAAAAAACGTAAGAAGCGTGGCCCAGCGTCATTTACATGTATGGTCTGAAACGCATTTGTCCTTGTGTTCCACCACCGGACAGCAATTATGTGCAAACTTCCCATTGCCTTTGAAAGAATGCAATGTGAAGGTTGTACAAAGTAACATTTATCTTTAACAATGCTTTCAAAGTGGATAGCAGACACAACAACTCCACTACAACATGGGTCACCTTCTTAATTGTTTAAGGTTGAATGGATCACATGACTGTGTCACATGACAAAAAATACGTTTTTAAATATCTCCATTTTCCCTGTCCACACTAATTAACACTAAAATGCAAAGACGGTGTTTAAAATTGTATCCACTTGGTAGAGTGTTTCGAAAAATTCAGTTTTTGCTAAACAAAAATGCTTAGTTTAAAAAAAAAAAAAATCTTAGTGTGGACGGAATGGCCAAATTGTAGTGAAATTAATTCATTTTGAAACGAAAACGTATTAGTGTGGATGTGGCCAACTTGCCTAACCAAAATCACATCTGAATGACTGATAACACAAGCAAAAAAGAGGGAATGCCCTGATAAGATCATTTAAAGCATTAGAAATTAAAGATGAATGACTTTAACTTGAAATGTGCAAAGGGTTCACAATGATAATACCACATATAAACAAAGACACACATGCACACGTAATGGAGCAGGTGGAGTGCTAATCTAACATATCTGTTTTAAAGTTCATATCTGCTTTAGGTTGAGCTCTTTTGAATCAGCTTGTTTGAAGCCTGTTCATCGAGCTACTATACCTCCAAGTGTGAAGTGTCCAACTGCGGGGACCAAATGAAAAAGACACTATAAAGAGAAGGGAGGGGGGGTTCTGCAAAGAGAAATGTTGAGAAAGTTGAGGTGCTGTTCTGAGAGAGCTAGTTGAAGGGAATGTAAAAGAGTGGGAAAGAGTTACACTGTGGGGGTATGCAAGTTGTGCCGTATGGATGTGTATGACAGAGAGAGAGAGAGAGAGAGAGAGAGAATGCTGAGAGCTGTTTGCTATGACGGTTTTGTTTTTGTGACAGAGATCAGTGGCTAGTTGAATGCGCTTTATTTGCAGTGGGGCTGCTCTCCCAGGCTAATAAAATGTGAAACTCCTGCTGCCTGCAGTGGCATGCTGTGCACAGCGGGAGGCAGGTCTTTTTTGTGTTCCCTTGCCCAAATTATGGAACCGTCAATACCCTCCCTGAATCCCGTCAGTAGAACCACGCTTTGTGTCTGATGGGATACCAACTTCAAGGCTATCCTAAAAAAGAGGGGAAAGAGAGAAAAAGAGAGAGTGAGAGAGGGAAGAAAAACTTGACCTGTTTTCTTCCCCCAAATGTGGTCTATGCTCCGGCAGTCTGACATAGTGGGCTGTTTTTAGGATTGTCTGTGAAGCAATGCCTTTGTAAAGACTGAGACACTCAATAGAGCAACAAACCATAGCTATCGTTTCACTTTCCAAAACCATGTGGGAGGGAGTGCACTGCCATCATCACTGTTGTTGATTTGCCTTGATCTGAATGGTGACATGCCCCCAGGGTAAAGTCTGAGACAGCGCAGTGTTGCTATGTTAACGTTAACGTGTATTCCTTATGAAACCAAAAAGGGATTTTCCAGCATATGTAGGCTTGGGTTTTTTATAATTTTCACAAGCAAAGTGATGGAGGGGGCCTATGGGGGATAGGCCTACTTGTAGTGGATCGTAAAGCTAAATAGCAGTAAGCAGATATCTGATTGGGATAATTATCCACAATTGCACAAGTAGCATGTAAAACTTAAGAGCAGATAAGTGTGTCACCTGATACATTTAAGCTTATTTGTAGCTCTCTGGTCAATGTGAATACATTTTCTTCAAAATTAGGCCTTTCTTCAAAACGTGCCGCCACACTACACTTAAAAAAATATTAAGTAACCTAAAAATGTGCTTCATTTAGTAATATCTAAATTAACTTCAGGTCAGAGTTTGAGAATTAGAACTTAAGTGCGCAGCAAAAGATGAAACTTTGACACATATGCTTGTGTTCCCACTCTGTCAAGTTTGCATATGTATGAATGCAATGCACAGTTTATTGTGATCGCACCTTAATATCTTTAGACATGAGAGGTATAGGCTATAATTAAGTATGCCTGTGAGCATATGAAGATAATTAGTAAAGTAGAAGTCAATCAAATAGCCAGTTTAACCCTTTGATGACAGTTCAGAAGAAAATCCATCTGTTCTTTTGGATCCCTCACCGCCCAAAGAACTGTAGAGAGTGGGAGCAACATCACAGTGAATTATTAAACATCAAGTAAAGAAAAAAACAAGTAAGTACGTCTGTCCTCCTTCTCTATAACCAAAAAAGGAAGAAAAAGCAAAACTTTACTTTTTCAGCTCAGAGTTGGATTTTCAAATTATTTTTGCGGCTGTTCAAACGGACGGGAACACAGAGCATTTGCTGGATTCCTCTGTGCACATTCAAATGTCGCCTCCCTCAGAAGTGCCACCTAGCAACGAGTTAGCGCGGGAGCCTCGTGCAGTGCGACGATTCAGATATGCTAATTGATCAGCGGGGTAGCTCTGAGCATCGCTTCAACCTGCGGTAAACAGACAGCTGCTTCGCTCTGTTCCCCTAACCTCCTTCTCTCCTTTTCTCCTTCATCCTCTTCCTCTTTTCAGAAATATTCTCATACTTGTACTTGTCCATCTTCTTAAATTCTTTTCTTAACTCATAGTCAATGTCCCTCCTCCTTTGTGTTGATGATAGGAATGTGCAAAAGTCAGTGGGTTGGCTGAATGACTATTTAACTAATCAGTGTTAAAGGAATAGTTAACCCAAAAATTAAAATTTTTCAAGGGTAACATTCTACCTTAAACATCCTTCTGTGTTCCACTGAAAAAAAAAGAAAGTCATGGATTTGAAACAACAATGATAACTGAAACAAAAAGAATGAAAAAAGCTTATTTTTTGTGAACTAACCCTTTAAAGAGGCTCACTATACTTAGGTTGGTGTTGGGTCTACTCAGGGCCTCTGCTCCCTATATGCATATTACATAGTCTGCGTAGGGCACCAGCACCTTATGGAGGCCCTATCTTACCCTAGAAGGGTACCAGAAACTCCACCGGCTGCCCTTCCTAGCATGTTTTATGTTATTCAAGGACCCAATTGAATTCATGGAACACAGACGATTGCATCGTGCTCATACCACGTCAGATTTTTTTTTTTGCAAATCTGTGGCAGTAGAGGGCAATCAGCGCAACTCCAGCTGTACAGGCAACGTGCCTGGTCAGACGAGAGCAGGTAGCTGAGCCTTTTACAGATGATGCTTTCTTGCGCTCAAGGACAGTTGGCGCACTTGACAAATTTTTCAAAGTTTCAAACTACATTTAACTTCACTCTGCATCCTAAGAACACAGCTTTTAAGACTATAGATGCTGAAAACTATTTAGATGCAACACAACCAAAGGGGGGTGCTCCAAAAGCACCCATCTGATGTATGAGTACATAGACAAACAATTAAAAATAGCACAGATGGAAGTCAGCCAATAATAGGGTTTTGTTCAATGATATGGAAATAAAACAAACTATATTTTGACTTCAAAGCCACTCTTTGTATTTTCAAAATGCTTTACTTGTCTGCATCAAATAGCCATACTAGGCTATATGATGTAATGTATTTTAATTATATAAATTATAAAATTATTATATATAATATTTAAAATTATTTAATTATATTAATTAAATATTAATATAATTATCTTTATTTGGGGACTTCAATCTGTAAATATTGATTTATATGTGATTAATTAATTGTCATGTCATGTAATTAATTTGATTAAAAATTGTATTGATGGGCAGCCATTGATTTTTAACTTGACGTGGTGTGTTAAAATGGCTACACTTGTGGCTGGACACTACAAAAAACAGCTAGAGCATTTTACAGTGCAAACTGTCTACTAGCTTAAGCCCAGCACACTGTCAGCATGCTAATCAAGTAATGCCACTAAAAATAAAAATAAAAAAGCGAAAACATCTAGATAAACAAATCAACTTTACTAGAAGTTGTTGGACAACCAGTTGTCGACTATGACCCATTCCAAGCTTATGCCACTCTCTTTCAGGTAAGCATTGGAGAAAGCAGCAGTAACTTAACAGAAGCAGTGATGAATTGACTTTTGGGCAAAGCAAAAAGGAGAGCAGAGAGAAACTGACAATAAAAATGCACTGTGTTTGTCTGATAGTGAGAAAGGCCTCCGCTGTCTCTTTATGGCTGCATTAGCGCTAAGTCCTGCTCCATTCTTTTTTCTCCTTGTTCGGGGCTCATGCTGAGCAGGAACCTGAGCTGATTGGGTTTCATTGACAGGTCTTTGAGTCGGCAGTAAATTCGGCCCCTGAAGGGCCCCCTCGACACCTCATCTCCAGCTGGCTGAGAGCGATTGTTGAGGAGCTGAAGAGTCACATTAGGGTCATTCACTGTGGTACTACTAAGCTAACTCCCCTTGTTCCTTTCTCTGTCTCTTTCTTCCCCTTCTGTTTCCTTGCTCCCCTCCCGTAGGTTGCTAGGGCCTGGTATTTGCTCTCCATGGCCAGGCTGTAATGACAGCCACGGTGCCTCTGCTGGCTTTCGGCTAGCGTATCTCTTTGTGCTGATTTTGGTTATTGGGAGTGAGAGGGCAACGAAGGGGTGACAGCTTACACATACACACATAATAACACATACTCACCCACACTCCACTCTTCTTATTCACAGCTTTTGCACATGTTGTGTAGGGGACCCAACATACATATTAGGTATTAGGATATTAAATGTATAAAAACAAACATTTGCATGCAAGACATTTCAAGAACTTTAACATATTTGACAGACAATTGTTTTTGCAAACTATACTTTCACAGGGTGATCAGGACCCCGAAGCGAAGCGGACAGGTCTTGAATCAATCTGAAGGGGTTTATTTTGCAATAACAATCATCTGACTGTACACTATCATGCTTATTACATTTCTACTAACCAAATAAATAAATACATGGACATAAAATATTGATTTGCATTGAAATTATGTACAATAAACTGTATATTTGACTGTTGTCTCTGGGAACTCTGCGGTCTATTTCTTCTCTTATAATAAAATTTTTCATAAAAACCAGTTTTTCATTTATCTGGTAAGTAGCTATGTAATAAGTAGGATAATGTACAGTCAGTCGGTCTTTATTGCAAAATAGGCACACAGGGTAATCAGGACCCCGGAGGGTTATAATCCTGAAGGGGATTCAGACATTTTCCCTTACGTAAACTGAGACTTGCTCAATATTGAAAGCATTTGCACTGACAGACTGTTTTTAGACTATTGCATTCCCTTCAGGGGATCCCTACCAGGGAAATACAGTGCATCTGTGTTTCCTTTGGGAGAGGGGATGTTTATGTTCCTCAAACAGACAGATGAGACATCAGAATTTAACAGATGTACACTCAACAATCATAATCAACACAGATCATATCACACCTCCTCTAAATACTGAGGCTCTTGAAAAGGGGCAAACACCAGCCATAAAAACTCTATTGATAGCACTAATAAAACCACAAAGACATGAGCCAAAGCCCACTGTAAAGGTCTGCCCAAACCTTCCTTCCTGCTTCTGTCTCTACTGAGGACAGAAGGAACACACACAGAGAGAGAGTTTTATATTTATATAATTAGCTTTATATAGAAACAATAGGAGTCTATGGTGTGTCCCTATTAAGACAGAAAAGTAAACATGTGTATGGATATACATCCCAGCATGGACAGTTAAGAAGAAAATGTCTAAAAAATATTATTTTGTGAACATTATTATTAATAGTTCTTGGTCAGTGTATCTGCTAACTTCTTACTTAGTCTGAATGGTTCTTTCAGTGGCAACACAGTTTGTCAATTGTATGTTTTCCAAAGGATGTTTCCCCTTTGTCGATCCAGTATTAAAACTGACAAGAGCATGTGACCTCATTTAACCCTGTTTCTTCAAAAGCTGGCAGTTTGATGTCCACATTAAGTCTGATAGCTTTATAACCATCTTTATCTAAAATATATTTGTTGGCACAAATCTTTACAAATTTTCTCCTCTCCCTGTTTTAAAAAAAAAAGAAAAAAAAAAAAGGTTTTTGGACATATGCATTATGTTGAGTGTGTTCTATATCCAGAATTGGGTGTAATCCAATTACTACGTAATTAGTTACTGTAATTGAATTCCTTTTAGTCAAGATTAATATAACACATTACATTTAAAATTCTTGTAATTAGATTACTGACTTTCAAATAATTTTATTGCTTTTAAGAACATTACTAGGGTTACACACACACACTTCTAAAATGATATTACTTATGTAGAATACATTTCAACGTTAATATGTTTATGTACATTTGTTTTTGTTTTTAAAAGTGTTTTCTGATTTTTAATTTCTGTGACACCTGAAGAGTGTGTGTCCCCTAACAAGACATTGCAATGGAGAAATGTGAGGTGCTGAGTGTATGAAAAATAGACTATGTTGAATTTGGTAAGCTTTTTCAGTGAGGTTATCAGTTATCATATCACAATTAAAGATAAGCAGGCTAATAAGTAATTGTAGTGGATTATTTTTTTAGTAACTTTGTCAACACTGTAATCACATATTCCAACAGAACAACAAACAGTAACACTTAACAATAAGGTTCCATTAGTTAACAACATTAGCTAACATGAACTAAAAATGAACAGTATTTTTTGCAGCATTTGTTAATCTTAGTTAATGTTAATTTCAACATAATACATTTTTTAAATCAAAGGTTTTATATGTTAAAATTAATGCACTATGAACTAACATGAACAATTGAATGGCATGAATAATTTTATTTTTTTAATAAACATTAACAAAGATGAATAAATACTGTTAAAAATATTGTTAATTGTTTGTTCACGATACCTAATGCATTTAGTAAGGGATAATGTACAGTCAGCCGGTTGTTATCGCACAATAAACCCCGACAGGATGATCAGGACCCCAGTGCAAATTGGAGGGGTCTTGTATCACACTGAAGGGTTTTATTTAGCAATAACAACTGGCTGACTGTACATTATCCCGCTTATTACACGCCTAATAACCAAATAAATAAATACATGGACATAAAATATTGATTTGTGTTGAAATTATGTAATTTGAAAAGAAAGAAATTGCTGAAGAGCTGAAATCAACCTCCGGTTTGCATCGGATTTTGTGAAATCTATTTTGTGAAAATGACCGCCCGACTCTCAATATTCAGCATATTACAAGACTACTTGCCAAGTAAACAAATAAATGGCCATGAAACTTTGATTTAAACTGAAATTGTGTAATGATGTGAGAAGAAAGAAATCGCTAAACAGCTGAAATCCACCTCTGGTTTGCATCAGATTTCTGTTGGTGTTTACTTTGTAAAAATGACCGTCTGACTCAATATTCAGCCTATTACAAGACTACTTGCCAAATAAAAAAATAAATACATATGAAACATTGATTTGAGTTTAAATTATTTTATTAGCGTACTTGTAGAGATCACACAGTGATCCGAGAAACAGGAGAGACGGTTCGCCAAACCCGGATGAGCGGTCTGAGATATCTTAATCCCCGGATGTGCAGTTGTTACAGAGCAATATCTGACCTTTGGATGGCGCCATTGACCAATCAGAATCGAGTATTCCAGAGAGCCGTGTAACAGAAAATGTTAACGAATAGAACATCTTACATTCTGCCTAGCATCTCCTCTTGTGTTTTATGGAAGAAAGTCAATCAGGTTTGGAACAACATGAGTGTGAGTACATAATGACAAAATTTTCTTTTTGATTGAACTTACTTTAATTATCACAACTTTTCTCTGCATTTTAAGTGTGCAAAACAGCAGAAATCTGCTGAGCTATCTCCAAGTTAGTAGACTTTACCACATTGTGAATGTAGTTAGCAAGTACCCAAGGGTTACGCAATGACTGAATAACATCAAAGCAGTCCAACATATGATTTCACTTTATCTGTTTTACAGTTTAGTTTAAACGAAAGAGACATCTTTTGCACCATCTCTTTTGTCCACGATAATTTCCTCCTCCTTTGTGAAAAGAAAGAATACAAAGAACAGAACAGATGCCTTGCTGGTCTCTAAAGTGACTTCCCCCTAGTGAGTCTTCAACAAGCCTTCAAATATTAAAAAAAAGAGAGCAGTTCTTCTTGTGTCAGGCCAAGTCTTTTTGTGTCGATGGCAAAGAGCCACAGAAGCTGTGCTTTGTACCGTGAGAATGGGACAAAATTATGTGTGTGTGTCTAATGCATTGGACTGCCTTTTCTCAGAAAATATTTGCATGTCTGATAAACAACAGACATTTAGCAGCTTTCTTTCAACTTTCATTTTAAGTTTTAATTCTTCTGATGTGAGTCATTGAGGAACAATTATGCTAAAATAAAACTTTTCCCATTAGCAGTTATACAGTACTTGGCATCAATTAGCAGCGTTGGGGAGTAACAAAATACATGTAACGGGATTACGTATTTAAAATGCATAGTATAAGTAACTGTATTCCACTACAGTTACAATTTAAATAATTAGAATACAGTTACATTCAAAAAGTATTTTGATTACTGAAAAGATTACTTTGCATTTTATTGTCATTTGTTTCATTTAATATTTAGTCCTTTCAGATGGAAAACGTTTATACTTATAAATTATGCGATCCAAAGAGCGTTTGAACAGCGGTGAAACTGTGATGAGGAATGAGGATCTAAACGCAGTTTTATTAACAAAAAGGATAAACAAAGAAACTCAGAATATATAAAAATAAATAAATAAATAAAAAAAATGGGAAACCAAGCACAGAACATGACAACACATGTAAAAGACTGACAAACTAACCAGGGGAAACAAGGGTTTAAATACACAAGGGAAGACAAGGAACAACAGAGAACCAATCATGAAAAAAAAACTACAAAAAGGACTACAAAACCACAGGAAACAGGAACTAAACAAGAATTTCAACATAAAAGTCTAAACAAAAACACAGGGAATACGTGACAGAGCCCCCCTTTTAAGGAGCGGATTCCAGATGCTCCAAAAACAAAACAAAAAACTAATTGTCCATGGGGTGTGGGGGAAAACAGGTAGTTCAGGGGGGCACAAGGGGAGCAGAGGAACAAGGCAAAGTCAGGGAGGCTTGGAACCAAGGCGGAGCCAGAGGGATGTAGAGCCAAGGCGACGCTGCAGGCTCGGGGGACCAAGGAAACCAGAGCAGATCAGGCAGGTGGCCAGGAGACCAGAGCAGATCAGGCGGACAGCCAGGAGACCAGAGCAGATCAGGCGGACAGCCAGGAGACCAAAGAGACCAGAGCAGATCAGGCGGATGGCCAGGAGACCAGGCAGACCAGAGCAGATCAGGCGGGCGGCCAGGAGACCAGGGAGACCAGAGTCGATCAGGCGGATGTCCAGGAGACCAAAGAAACCAGAGCAGATCAGGCAGACAGCCAGGAGACCAGAAGAGATCAGGCGGACGGCCAGGAGACCAAGGAGACCAAGGAGACCAGAGCAGATCAGGCGGACGGCCAGGAGACCAAGGAAACCAGAGCAGATCAGGCAGACGGCCAGGAGACCAGGGAGACCAGAGCCGATCAGGCAGACGGCCAGGAGACCAAGGAAACCAGAGCAGATCAGGCAGACGGCCAGGAGACCAGGGAGACCAGAGCCGATCAGGCAGACGGCCAGGCGACCAGGGAAACCAGAGCTGATCAGGCGGAGCCGATCAGGCGGACGGCCAGGAAACCAAGGAGATGACCTCAAGGTGGGGACTGGGTCAGGAGGCCCGGGAGGCGGCCGCAGGGCCGAGACAGGGTCAGGAGGCCTGGGAGGCGGCCGCAGGGCCGAGACAGGTCATTATTCCCTCCACCAATAATAGGTTAAACCTATTTGGTATATTGCCTTGAGATGGGAGTCCTCAAAACCTGTGAGGCTGGCAATGGTGCAGAAGAAATGGAAGTATTCCCTAATGGGTAAATCCGCCCGGCTCAATTGAGTGAACATGGCTGCTAAATCCATTTTTTGGTCAGTCTTTCTGTGACGAGGCAGGTGAGGAATGAGGACCTAAACGCATCTTTATTAACAAAAGGATAAACAAAGAAACTCATACACAATATAAAAAATAAAACACAGGAAACCAAGCACAGAACATGACAACACATGTAAAGACTGACAAACTAACCAGGGAAACAAGGGCTTAAATACACAAGAGAAGACAAGGAACACATGGGGAAACAATCAGAGAGAACCAAGCATGAAAAAAACTACAAAGGACTACAAAACCACAGGAAACAGGAACTAAACAAGAATTTCAACATAAAAGTCTAAACAAAAACACAGGGAATACGTGACAGAAACACTTTCTTATGATGTGTTACATTCATACGAGCAGACAGAGAAGTAAGTTTGGAGCAGAAGAAATATAAATAAACCTTGTGTAAATTGTCAGCTTTACGCTAAGTTAAAATGCTATTTCTAGTCATTTTACATGCACGTTACCAGACACGATCATATTTTTAATCAAGAAAATTCACGTTGGATCATAATTTCTTTTTTTTCTAGTAAGACCTTTGATATTAGGGCAAAAATCATATTCTTGATAATAATTTTGTCTTGTTTTCCTGTAAAGTATCTAAAAATCCTTAAAACAAGATAAATTTGATTTATCTTGTTTTAGAAACAACACTGCATAAGATATTTAGGTTTTTCAGAGAATGTATTTTTAACGTGTATTTTGTCTTACTGTACTGGCAGAATTTTTATAGTCAAAACAAGTGAAAAAATCTACCAGTGCTGAAGAAGTAATCCAAAGTATTTAGGATACGTTACTGACCTTGAGTAATCTAACAGAATACATTACAAATTACATTTAACAGCATGTATTCTGTAATCTGTAGTGGAATACATTTCAGAAGTAACCCTCCCAACCCTGTCAATTAGATATCATATTTAAGAATATGGAAGTCTCTGACCAAAATAATATGCTTTTGATAAGGACCCACAAAATTATGAATATAATCCCACAGTGGTTCGAAAATAATTGACTGCTGAATTTTTTTAATATTGCTCAGCTGTGACCTGTTAAAGCAGCTGACCGCCAGGCTGGGAGACCAGCTAAGACCAGCAAACCATTTTTGGCTTTTTTTATTGTATTTTTTTATATATATGGAATGAGTAAGAAAATAATCTTCTGCTTTAATAGAAATGTGAACAGACACAATAACTGGGCTGCTTTTCATGTCCCTAAAGTTTTTTGCAACTCTTTCATGCAAAGAGTCAAAGCATGTAAATAAATACTGCAAAGAACTCCAAACAGAGAAATTAGCTTGAAGAGTCTCAATGGCCTGCAGCGTTGAGGCTCCTGAGAGTATTTGTGTTTATGTATGTGTCTGTGTAACATTGTTAACAAGCAGCACTTAGGAGATCAGAGAAAGAATAGATGTATGAGAGACACATAACTGATGAAAATGGAGACTGCTCAACCTAAAGGCTCATCACTTCTTCAAAGAGATGGGTATGTGGAAAGGACAGACATTTTGACCTTCCAGCTTCCACCTCTAGAGGCTAAAACACTATGTAATCAAACACTATGTAAATCAAAACAATTCAAACACCTTTTTTTTTTTTTTGGTACAGACAGTGGCCCCAAAAGTATTTAGAAACTTTACCCTTTCAGACCCCAATTATGTTTCAGAGACACAAAAAAAATTACCATTCATATATATATATAATATATATATATATATATATATATATATATATATATATATATATATATATATATATATATATTTCATCACTTAGCTCCATTACTGAACACCATTATTAGATTGAACACCATTATTAGAAAATTAAAGACTTTACACTGTCATTGGATGGATCAAATCAAAACAGCATGCTTTTAAGTGTGTCTGATGGAGTTGACACAAATTACAGTAAGATGTAAGTTATGAAGTGAAAAAATGTCAAATTTTAGAAAAGAAAAAAGGATTTTTTTTCTTTTTTAAACCTGTTCTCTTACATGGTTCGTTAGCTGAGATCTTTGTCTACAAATATATCCATTTCAAATTAATTTATATTTGTTTATATATTAATTTATATATAAACTCATATTTTAAACATGTTTTGTCCCTTATCTCAAGAATCAGTGTTTGATATTGTATTATCTAATCCACTAGAGCTTCAACTAACGATTATTTTGATAATCGACTAATCTAACAATTATTAGAACAATTTTTAGACTATTCAGGCAATTATTGCAACAATTAATCATTAGCTTTTAACCGACTATTCAGTTAGTGTCCCGAGTTAAAAGGTTGTATTAAATGTGTTTACTAACAATAAGGAGGGCAAAATTACATTCAATGAATGAAAGGGGGGAAAAAAAACCCTGTTTATTAAGTTTAATACAGTAAAAAATTCACTGCAAAAAAAAAAAAAAAAAATCGTATTGTTATCACGTGTTTTTGTCTTTAAAACAAGATACATTTACTTAAGATATAAGATATTAAGTATCACTTTCAGAGAATGTAAGTTTAATGTGTATTTTGTATATAAGAGTATTTTTTCACTTGTTTATATTTCTGCCAGTGCAGTAAAGGCGAAATATACGTACAGTATATTCAAAATATATTCTCTGAAAGCAAGTCTAAATATCTTACATGCTGCTTCTCAGGTGAATGCATCTTTTTTAAGGATTAGATATTTTAAAATATTTGAATTTTATATTATATTCAGCATTCTCAAATAACTAATTTATAAGCAATAATGTAAAATGTATATTGTTTTAAAAGAGTTTTAGATATTTCTACTGGAAAACAAGCCAAAACAAAAACAAATCAAAAACATATTTTGTTGCAGTGTATAGTAGGGCGAAGACTACCCACTTTCACCTTTCTGTTCACTTCAATCCATCTTTAACATCTTATGTTCTGCAGGATTTCTGAGCTGCCGCCTGAAATTTTTCACACTCAAATAAAAAGTTCCCTGTTCACACATACAGTGGACTGATTTCATAAAAATGGTCTCATTTTACAGATAATCCTCTAAATTTTAAGAAATGATTGCAATAATTAATAAATAAAATTGTACATGTTTACAATTTTATGATAAACATATTTTGTCATATATTTCTAAAGTTTAAAAGCATGCCATTTCAGATCTGTGACCTCTATTTTCGAGCAAAACATCTAATTTAATTCCACTGGATAGCAGCAAGTACTAAAAAAAAATCACATCACATTATACTGGTCTGAAATGTAGGTGGTGCTGTAATGCATTTTAGCTCTCACCCATAGACAAGTATTTTTTTGAAGTGCTAAGAGCTTCCACACTGTTTTGTTGAATAGCTTTGCTTCTGAGTTGTCTGTGTAATATGTAAAATGTCATCTTCAATAGATGAGAACCTATTTTGCTAATGATTTGTTTCTTATATTTTTCTACCAAACTTCATATTTTGTTCAAAGTTTTTGACACAAAATTGGATTATTCCAATGAATATTTAGCTCAATTTAAAGCTATTAACACAAGGCAAGATTTGATAAAAAGTTTGAGGCTATTTCTGGCTTACAGATCAGTGGTCAGCACAGAAAATAGAGGTTTGCATTTTATGCTTTACCGAAATAAAATTTCACTTTGTGATGTTTTTGAAAATAATTAAAACTGTGGTATTATGACAGCAAAAACTGTACAGCAAGGTTATAATCGTTTACATTTTTTATTTAGTTTTTATTTCTATGTCATTTGAAAATCTTCACTCCAGTTTAGTTTAGTTTTCATTTTGTATGTCAGTCCTTTGTTAGTTTTATTTTTGTATGTTAGTTCTTTTTTAGTTTAATTTTAGTTTAGTTTTTCAGTACTTTTAGTTTTTATTTTAGTTTTAGTTTTTATATAAGGGGTAAATGGAGAATGGAGAAAACAGGCAATTGTGTAATGAGTAATTTATTGAATGCACTGGGCATGAGAAAGTAACTCACCGCAGCTCTGAAAACTGAACGTCAAACAAAACTCTTTACCAGTTCCAAATGAAATGTAAAACACAAAAATGTAAATCACAGTTTGACAGGGTAAGACAGAATGAGTGAAAAGACTGTGTGTGTGTGTGTGTGTGTGTGTGTGTGTGTGTGTGTGTGTGTGTGTGTGTGTGTGTGTGTGTGTGTGTGTGTGTGTGCTATGTTTATACTACATTGTGGGGATCAAATGTCCCCACAAGGATAGTAAAACCTGAGATCACCTACCTTCCCCACGAGGGAAATGACTTATTAAACATACTAAACAATATTTTTTTGAAAATGTAAAAATGCAAAAAGGTTTCTGTGAGGGTTAGATTTAGGGGTAGATCTGTATAAAATCAAAAAAATGCATGGAAGTCTGTGGAAAGACCCCACAATGATAGAAAAACAAGTTTGTGTGTGTGTGTGATGGTGTGTGTGTGTGTGTGTGTGTGTGTGTGTGTTAGTGTCGTATGTATGTTGATATGTGTGTGTGTGTGGGGGGGGGGGGGGGGGGGAGAGAATAAATTGGATATTGTTATATTGTTTCTGTTTTCTTTGTTTCAAACTAATGCTTTGACAAGACAATGAACAGTCATGCCAATAAAGGTAAATTATAATAAATATTATTTTACTGGATGTTGCGGACATCTTCAGACCTGCTGTTCCCAAACTTTTTTTAAACTAATGCACCCTTTATTGTCCATCCACAACCCCCACCCCCGGCACCCCAACCACTGAAAAATAAGTAAATAAACAAATATGCTTTTGAAAACACTAAAAAAAGTTTCATATGAATATAAATGTTAACAAATTAAATAAAAAAATGTAGTATTCAAGTGTTTCTAAATTAAACATTGCTTCAAGATTTTAAAGTAGGGTACAACAGGGCTAAAGCAATCTAATGCAAAATAGTTATATTGTTAATCTTTAGTGTGTGATTATTTGATATCATTATTCTAATAGGTATTATTAGATAGTTCTGTTAAAGTTAATAGGTTATTGATTCTATGCAGAGTTTGACAGAGAAACATACCTGTCATTGACTTAAAGCTATTAAAGATATCCAGCCGAGGACAGTGATCTTTTTTCTTGTCAATATTGCTGTTTGATTAATATTAACACAATAACAGAGAGCAGCAGGTCTATTAGGCTGCATTTATACATTGCACAGATCAGAGATTTTGAGGTATAAGATCATTGTCCTGTCTGCTTACACTCATGTAATACAGTAGTTCATCAATGGCTGTGTTTACATTAATATCACTTTGACAGCAGATTTGGTCTCTTCAAGAGGGGCATTTTGACCAAGAGGCGTGTTTGACTGTTCAAGCTGCATTCACAGCGAAACACGAGTGCTCACGCGCAGACATACACATGTGAGCGTTTGAAAGCAGCCGGTAGCACTCTAACAGTACATAACTGAGTCAGTACTCAGTACTGCCGGTACTTTAAACATCGGTTGCAATTAAAATTGCTAATTAAAATTAAACTGAGTGGAGATTCCTCGGCTAGGGGGCCAGTCGTGGCGGCAACACAGGGTGTGTTCCCGCTCTGTTGCTGATGCAGTGAGGTTAATAGGCTGTCTGTTATCGCCGTCTAGTGTCATCTTCATGTTACGGTAATGGCGGGTATAAAGCTTTAAAAATATATCGTAACAAAAACTAAAACTAAATCTTTTTCAAGATTATTTTTATTTTATTTGAGTTAGTTTCAGAGCCAATAAAATTTATTTTAGATTAGTTTCAGTTTTTCCAATTATTTTTTATTTTTATTTCAGTTTTTTACATTTAGTTTCCTCTCCGTTTTCGTTTACGATAATAACCTTGCTATACAGTCACCTTCCTGAGAATGAGAGCTTTCATTTGATATATGACTAGTCTATTTATCTGCTATGTGAAAGTCTTTTACATAAAAACAATTCTACAACGTAACCTCTAGGTGGGGCCAATTTGTGACAAAAATGTTTTCAGGCCTTTTTTTGTTATTTTATGTAGCTAAATGCAAAAGTGATGGGGTTCAGATTCTAAGCTTTCAAATGATACCACATATGGCTAACTTATGCTTCCAGGGACTTCCGTATTTTAAGTGATAAAATGGCTTGCCATGTACGCCTCCCCATGGACCCGCCGTCAGAATTTATGTCACAAGCCATCACATTATAATCTAGCTGCAGCAAGTCCGCACCCAGAGTGTGCATCAGCCGGGATGTAGTTTCAATCTCTCCCCCTTAGATCATGTCACTTCACGCAACTCATATACGCGGCGCCGACCGCACAGAGAAATGCAAGTTTTGCTTAAGTGGAATGGCAGCTCTGGCACCTTTATTTCACAACGAGAGTGCTTCTCTATTTACTTATTTTGTATTTTTATACAATTCCCTCATACTCTGCGATCTACATCACCTGAAGCTTTATGGAAAGAGTGCGTCTGGACTAGGGATGTAATGGTGTCACGGTTTCACGGTACCACGGTTTTAAAAAGAGATGGTATACCACGGTTTTAAAAAGAGACAGTTATCAAACCATTGACATTTAAAATTCACGGTATTGCATTCACGGTATTACTTTGATTTATTTTTTGTTGATTTTTATTTTTTATTTTGATCCAAGTAAAGGAATAAAAGTTTCCATAGTAAGTGTCAGTTAATTTAAGATAGAATCGGCTACATTTACAAAGCATCATATAAACTTGATAAAATAAATCTCTAAATTGTGACGTGCATCTAATTTTTCACTGGACCATCACTTGATTTTAAAAGCCACACGCGTGAACTGTATGGCAGAGAGAGCGCAGCGCACTGAAATGTCAAAACCTGAAACTTTATTTCCCTCCGCCAAGCAGCTGAAGTCCAAACTGTGAGAATATTATGGTTATTTAAAAGACCCACAAGGCATCATCAATGTTGATGGTCACCCAATTTGTAAACTTTGTTGAAAGAAAGTGTGATCAGAATCGGAGCTGATCAAGATCGGAGCAGCAGCTCTCTCCCTCTCTCGTGACCTCTCGCTCACTCACTCACACGTGCGCATGTATGTGTGCATGCACGGGACGGAACATGTCTTTTGCATTCTTTGTATGGTGGAATTTAATAACCATCGTAGCTCAAAAAGATCACCTACGAGTGCAACAACAGCATGGAATGCAAACACCAGCGAAATGGTAGGTCTACTGCATCTAAACAGTTTACAGTTTTTAGAAACTTGCCAGTCAGACACAAGCCAGTCAGACTCTTGTGGATGCGCAATACAAGCAACGTATCCCGAAATTTTCATCTCGAATGTAAATCTCTATATTGTGTGAAAATATGCATAGAGATGTAGGCGCAAAACAGTCGAAAAACTAGTGGTTTTAAAGGGACACGAAACACCTCTCTTTCAGCTCAAGTTTGCCTCACAACCTTTTTGAAAAATGCAACTCAACTGGGCCTGGACAGCTGTGAGAACAAGGGCCCCTCCCTCCCTTAGTGGGTGGGGCATGTGAGAGCAGGGGAGAAAGAGGGGGATGAGCAATGTCATCTGTCAGTTACCCATGCCGGCTCTCACTAAATATCAGGATAAATTATGATGAATTGTAAGATTTGTATAGCTGGCAAAGTTAAAGTCCAACTAAATATGTCGAATGCTGTCTGACGGACTGAGGCATTAGTAAGGGCACCACAACTGTCTGAGTCACTCAGCTTTCTTTCACTAATACAGTTAACAGCATCAAAGATTATCAGTTAACACACTTACATTAAGGATGGATGTATGGATGGATAGCGTTTGTGTCTGGGACAATCAATATATACCACATCTCAAATGATCCCAAGTCAGAGACAGTCCACCTCACCGCATATCCAACACGGAGGGTGGACTCACGTCGAGGTACAATCAACTCTCTCAACTGACAGAGGCGCTTGAGAGTTTGAAGCGCTGGTCACCTGATTTAATGAAAAATCATGAGACTGCCCGTTCTCATTGGATAAGGCCACACAGTCTCAATAATAATGAGACACTGATTACGCGACAATGCACTATAGTACAGGGACACGTCATATTGTGTGACGTTTAGTGATGGGAAGATCGGATCATTTTACTGACTTGGAACTTTGTGTCTCGTTCAGCAAAATGAACAAATCTTTATTCAAGTAATTTTGTTAATTTGAGCAGAATAAAATTAAAATGTTAAATTTTCAATAGCCTCTCGAGTCATCTGGTCTGAGTCATTCGTTCTTTTGTCACGTGACAGCCTTATATGCTATGCATTCTTTTGTCACGTGACAAGAACGAACGACTTGGACAAGAAGACTCGAGGGGTGAACTAATCATTTCTGTTTCTGTGTGCACAATTCATAGTGTATACGGCTGTCACGTGACAAAAGAATGAACGACTCGGACCAAAAGAGTTGAAAGGTGAACTAATAGTAATAAAATAATAGTAATAAAAAGTGTTTCCTGTACAGCGCCTATGTGGTTTTCACGTAACAAACGAACGGAGGTTGCGCAATGCGCATGCACGGCCAACACAAAATGAACGAATCACTCTCTGAGACTACTTGTTCCTCTGAGTCACATAAAAGATTTGTTCAAAATTAATGAATCGTTCATGAATGACCCATTACTAGTGATGTTGACTCGATCTTGATTTTAAACCCGGAAGACGAAAATAGCGCAAAATAATCCCTAAATTAACCAATTTCCTCTTAAAATTTCAATTAATGCATATGGATACGGCTAATCGTTTCAGCCCTATAATAATATTATAAATAATATATGAAATTCATACATTTTTAAATGTGTCTTAAGTGTCCAAATACTTTTGGGTTAACTGTACATGCATATGTATTTGTAAAAAAAAAAAAAACATTAGAATCAATCAGAATCAATGACTATAACTCTATATGTCAAGCTGATAAAAATAATGCAGTAAAATAGCCACCAATAGTTGCCCAAAAGTTGTTGAGTGGGGGGTTCTCGGCTGTTCGGCCCCGTTCAGCCCCGTTTTGTGGCCGGCCCACCGGGAAAAGTCCCGGTTCTCCCTATGGCCAGTCGGCCCCTGGGTGGAACCCTCACCAAACAAAAATGGTGAAAGAAAATGACACCATGATCATTGTCCACAAACACGTGTCATCTACCTCTCCACTGTGAAGGATCACTATACCTTTCTCTATTCAGCTGCATTTGATGTGGCACTCACCTGTCACCTGCTCTGGACAGATGAGAGGAGAATCTCTCCTCACGAAAGCATGCCAATCAAAGTGCCTGACACGGCCCTCAAAGAGGGTTTGACAGTTGACACCCCTCAGCCGGCACCCCGGCTCTTTCAAGCCCCACTTTTCCCTAACATCTGCAGCCGAGATGAAACAGAATCATAATTGGGTGCAATCACGCAATAGGCAAAGGGAGAGAACTTCTTTTACTGACGTGCTAATATTACAACACATAACGAGTGCACTTTATTCTCAAGAGCAACTGTAACTTAACTCATAACTTGCACTTTTACTAAAAGAAGAGATGTATTTTGCTAAGCAAGCATTTTAATTGGTTTTATCAGACACTTAATAAGTATGTATCCCTTTTTGAAAGGGAATGAAATATTAAGACTTTAACTGAAAACCTGCTCTAGTGTTAAGCAGAAGGGCGTCTGTCAATGAGAGAACAGTAGTTTTAAATCAACAATTGTTTCCTACTTAATCTAGATATCAAAGCGCAGAGTTTTTCTCTGCATTCACACACGCTTATACAGATTTTTAAAGAGAATACATGGGAGAGTATGCATGCACTCGTGTTTACACAGGCTTATAAAGAGAATGCATATAAAATACGCACAAGGAACAGTAGATACAAGCACACACACTCAGTCACACTTGCAATGTCTCTGTTTTTCATTTCTCTCTCTCTCTCTCTCCGTTCCTCTATCATTGTATTTATATATTGACTGCAACCTCCTCTCCTTTCATTCCTTTCATTCATCCAGTCAGTGGCCTCACTAGTAAGCTCACACACTTCACTTTGACTCTCAAAGGGCCCCTAGAAAAGGTGTTTGTGTGTTAGGCACAAGAATCTTCCCTGTAATCACTTTCTCAGCGAGACAGAGAGAAAGAAAGAAATAAAGAAAGAGAGGGAGAAAGACAGAGAGAGAGAGAGAGAGAGAGAGAGAGAGAGAGAGAGAGAGAGAGTAAAAGAAAGAGGATTAAAACAGCAGAGTGTGTGTTTTCTCCACATGATGTTTAATCAAATACTTTTGAGAGCAGCATTTCCCAAAAGATCTCTGGGACTCAAAGAGAGTGCTTTTGAAGGATGTACTGTACCTGACCCTGTTTT
The DNA here is from genome assembly GCF_019703515.2 of Myxocyprinus asiaticus. Taxonomy (NCBI): domain Eukaryota; kingdom Metazoa; phylum Chordata; class Actinopteri; order Cypriniformes; family Catostomidae; genus Myxocyprinus; species Myxocyprinus asiaticus. Next base: position 18,790,725 of record NC_059376.1, on the reverse strand, counting down.
CTGACGAATGTCAGTGTATGATGCGTTGATGTTTGAGCACAAACAGAGAGGAAGATGGGTGTTGTCTTGCTGTGTTCTCACATCATACTTTATCATATGAATTTTTTATATATACTGTATATATCAGGTCTGTAGCATATTTTTGGGACTGCTTTGACTGCTTCTGGGAAGGATTCATAGATGTAGCCCTGTCTTCTGACTTTATGGAAGATTTTTGTTGATGTAAAAGATACACATTGAGGAGTTAATAAAGGCTATAATCTGACATTTATGTGTGCTCAGAGAAGGATATTATTGCTCAGATATTGCTCAGTGTTCTCGGTTGTTTTATTAGGTTTCAGCTTTGTTTCAGATTTTTTTCTACACTCAGAAAAATTAGCTTTTACTATTATCAGTTTTACTTAATCCTCCCAAGTTAATTTTGCTCAAACAATGTATGTATTGAGTTGATTCAATTAAAAAAGTGTCTTGTCAGCTTAACATGAAAGTTTTTTATTTTTTTTTATTATTATTTTTATTAACTGAAACTGGGCAGAGGATTAAGGGAGAGTAAATGTTAAAATTAAGTGTCATTTTATGTGTCTTTGTGCAAGATGAATATAAAGAGGAAGACTTGTTAGTGCGTAATGTTCCCTATCTGTCACTCACTTGATGTTGTGTCGATGTAGTGACACTAGGGGTCACTCTTGGGAGCCCGAAACACCTCTGGTCTTTGATAAAAGGCCAATGAAAATTGGCGAGTGGTATTTGCATACCACTCCCCCAGACATATGGGTATAAAAGGAGCTGGTATGCAACCACTCATTCAGATTTTCTCTTTGAAGCCGAACGGTCAATGTTCATTGAGCTGACTGTTCATTCACCTGCTGGATCTGATGGCGCATTTCAGCGGCTTCTCCCTCCTCTGCACTGGTGCACTACAGAGAACGCCCCAGGCGCTTCGGCAGAAATAAAAGAGTATATTTCTCTAAAAGTGCGGCACACACGGAATGTCTTTTTAAAGACGTGTCTTTTTAAAGATGCCTTTCCGTTTGTGTGTTATTCCTGGTTGCGGTCGTTATCTCACAACTTCTGATGGTCACGATCACTGTCTTTCGTGTCTGGGCGTGACCCAGGCAGAGACAGCGTTCGTGGATGGATCATGTACTCATTGCAAGAACATGACCATGGCAACATTGTGGTTGTGGCTTGCTTTCATAAGAAAGCAAGCCACCCCAGCAGCTCCCCACCTCGGTCCTTCAACCAACGGGTATGAGGCCAGCGCGGCTAGCACTGGGGGCGATTTGGGGACCCAAATGGGACCACCTCCGCCGGGTATCCCCCCACGGACCTCCCATTCCCCTGCACACTCGTCTGCCCCGATCGGGCTTCCGGATGAGTCCGCCGGCTCGTCTCACGGCGAGTTCGACCTCTTGTTCGGAGCCCGCAAAGCTGATGAGCTCTCTAGCGCAGCATCGGAGAGTGGGCTCATCCAGCCAGATGCGGAAGCCTCAGCTGGGCTCCCGCCCTCGGGTATGGTCGCCCAGTCACAGGCTGACACGGAAATGACGGAGATACTTTTCCGGGCAGCCGCAAGCATCGGGCTAGAGTTGAACCAATCCGCTCTCCCCTGAATCCTTGCGGCTCGATGATTGGTTCCTGGGCTCGCTGCACCACTCACAGCCACACCCCGCCCCAGTTCCTTTCTTCCCGGATGTGCACGAGGAGCTGACAAGGTCATGGGAGGCACCTTTTACTGCCTGGTCCCGACCTTTAAGCTCCCCTGCCCTCACTACCCTCGATGGTGGGGCGGCCAGGGGCTATTCAGCAATTCCTCTGATGGATAAGGCGCTCACGGTGCACCTATGCTCGTAGAGCGTCGCCACCTGGCACGGGCGCCCAAAGCTCCCATCCAAGGCCTGTAGGTTTACGTCATCCCTGACGGCCAAAGCCTACAGTGCTGCTGGACAAGCCACCTCCGCCCTGCACGCCATGGCTCTCATGCAAGTCCACCAAGCCAAGGGGCTAAAGGAACTGCATGAGGGTAGTTCCGCCCCTGGACTGATGCAGGAGCTGCGCTCGGCGAACGACCTCGCTCTCCGGGCAACAAATTCCCCTGGTGAATTCCCCTGAGGAAGGACCTTCTTTCTCAGGGACGGGGCACCATCTGGCACCCATGACCAGACCTCTGGAATCTCCATGTCTGGCCCCTGGACGGGACGTGGAAGACTTAAGCGGCCTACCACCCGCGGAGGTAGACACGATCACTCAGGCTAGGGCCCCCTCTACGAGGTGCCTGTATGCCTTGAAGTGCCGTCTGTTCGCTAAGTGGTGTTCTTCCCGACGCGAAGACCCCCAGAGATGCGCAGTCGGATGCGCAGTCGGATCAGTGCTTTCCTTCCTGCAGGAGAGGTTAGAAGGGCAGCTGTCCCCCTCCATATTGAAGATGTATGTAGCCGCTATAGCGGCACACCACGACACAGTGGACGGTAAGTCCTTAGGGAAGCACGACCTGATCATCATGTTCCTGAGAGGCACCAGGAGGTTGAATCCCTTCAGACCGCGCCTCATTCCCTCATGGGACCTCTCTGTAGTTCTTCAGGATCTACGGAGAGCCCCCTTTGAGCCCTTACAGTCAGCTGAGCTTAAGGCACTCTCTTTCAAGACTGCCCTCCTGACTGTGCTCACTTCCATCAAGAGCGAAACTGTCTCTGTCAGCAAAACGTGCCTGGAGTTTGGTCTGGACTACTCTCACGTGATCCTGAGACCCCGACCGGGCTATGTGCCCAAGGTTCCCACAACCCCTTTTAGGGACCAGGTGGTGAACCTGCAAGCGCTGCCCCAGGAAGAGACAGACCCAGCCCTGATGTTGCTGTGTCCAGTGCACGCTTTACGCATCTATTTGGATTGCACGCAGAGCTTAAGGGTCTTTGAGCAGCTCTTTGTCTGCTTTGGTGGACAGCGGAAAGGAAGCGCTGTCTCCAAGCAGAGGATCGCCCACTGGCTCATTGACGCCATAAAAGTGGCATATCACGCCCAGGACGTGCTGCCCTCAGCAGGGCTATGAGCTCATTCTACCAGGAGTGTAGCGGCCTCCTGGGCCTTGACCAGTGGCGCCTCTCTAACAGACATTTGCAGAGCAGCGGGCTGGGCAACACCCAACACCTTTGCGAGGTTCTACAATCTCTGGGTGGAACTGGTTTCGTCCCGTGTAGTGGCACACACAAGCAGGTAAGTCTGGGACAGCTGGCCAGGTGTATCGCTTGTACATAGCACCTTTCACCTCCCCTGAGCTGAAGACGTGCGCTGTTAACTCCCAGTAGTGTTCACAAATGGTGTTCCCTGGATGATTTCCTCCGAGCCCTGTGGCAGACGAGTTTGCGGAGAAACTCACTGACGGCTCAGTACATGTGCTAACTAAGCCCTGTACTGGGGTAGGTGCTCCGCATGTGGTGGTTCCCCATAGGTAACCCCATGCGACATATATCTTCCGCTAATTCGTTTCCCTGTTGGTAAACTGTGTCTTCCTTGGGCAGAGGCCCTCTGCCCCAATCACCATGTTTGTAGAAACTCCTCCCCCGTAGGGTAGGACTTCTCCACATGGCATACTTCCGACAAAGTTCGGCAAGACCATGTGACATATTTCCACTCAAAATAACCCCCCCCCCCCTTTCTGGGCGGGGTGTGGTTTCCACGATGTCTTCCCCTTGGGAGGGACACCCCCCCCGACGTAGACCTGGTGGGCCCAGTCGGTTAATTCCTTTTTTTTGGGGAGAGAAAAAAAAAGAGGATAAGAGGCCATGACTGGGCTAGCCTGTCTCTATATTTTGGGCAGTCGAATTGTCCCCAAAGGGCCGTTCGACACTCATAACAGCGTTGGGGAGGTTACGTGTCGGCCTGGTGCGCTGGCTACGAGGCACACAGTGGTCTGCCCATCACACACCGCCAGTTCACGTAACACAGTTCAGCCATTTGCGCCGTTTCATATAGGGACCCCTAGTGTCACTACATCAACACAACGTCGAGTGAGTGACAGATAGGGAACGTCCTGGTTACTTGCGTAACCTCCATTCCCTGATGGAGGGAACGAGACTTTGTGTCCCTCCTGCCACAATGCTGAACTACCCGCTGAAATGGCCGGGACCTTGTCTCGGCTCCTCAGCACAAAACCTGAATGAGTGGTTGCATACCAGCTCCTTTTATACCCGTATGTCCGGGGGAGTGGTATGCAAATACCTCTCGCCAATTTTCATTGGCCTTTTTTCAAAGACCAGAGGTGTTTTGGGCTCACAAGAGTGACCCCTAGTGTCACTACATCGACACAACGTCTCGTTCCCTCCATCAGGGAACGGAGGTTACGTAAGTAACCAGAACATTTTGTTATGTTGAGATTTAGAAGAATTAAGAATTACATAACACGTTATGTTGTAGTTTTGGAGTAGATTGGAGTGGAGCTTGAATCTAGGTTGAGAACCAATGCATTTTGAGTATTCTACATATTGTGTAATCCACTGAGCAATTGCTGTGCTAATCATAGCATATAGTGACCAAGTTGCACTCAATACTGCTTCCCAACAGCATGTGTTTAACATGCTAACATTTACTTTTACTAGCTAGCATATCACTAAAAGAGCTTCATTTGAATTATTTTGACATGTCAATTTTTGTTGGGTTTACTTGATTCAGTTAGGTTCCCTTTACTTGAAATATTTAAAAATTACATGATCTCATTTCAAACATGTGTAACAATCATCCATGACTGTCCATGGCTAAAAGTTCAGGTAAAGAGTTATTTATTTTATTTATTTTTTGAGTGTAAATTTTCTTAGGATATATAAAAAATAGAAGCCAGTGACACATTTGTTGACATACAGGGAGAGTAAAAATAAAATTAATGTATATTGCAAAACTCAGATTTATTTAGATGTGGAAGAATTTGATGAGAATATTAATCTGAAAATCTCTGACTTTTGATTGCAGACATTGGCATTTTGGCAAATCTGAGCACAATTTTTGACAATGCCAACATGATCTCATCAGAAGTCATAATAATATGGCAAATAGTAAGAAGTTGAATGAGTTGTTTGTACAAACATTGTTAACTGGTTATTTTTTCTACAAAAGTCCGGACTTTTGTAGAAAAAATAACCAATTAACAACGTTATTAAGATTTTTCTTAAGTTTAACACCTGATTCAAATCTAACCATAATAAGGTGTTAGATAGGAGGCTAGCTAAAATGTTATGCCTGTATTGTATTGATTTTAAATTCGGTTTGTTGATTGGTTGGTCTCTTTTGGAATAAAAGACCTTCTCAAAAAGTCCTTTTCATATGAGCAAACTCTTACCATTTCACCATCTCCAAAAAATTTTTTACAAGTTGTGATGAGACTATGTTGACAATGTTGAGATCTCTGCTGAATCTCTAGAGGAGACAAGAAAAAAATCTGAGAGACAGGTTATAAAACCAAGTCACCATTTCATCTCAATTCAAAGGAATAGGTCACCCAAAAATGTAAGACTTTCTTTTTTATGTTGAAGACAAAAGGAGAATTTTAATGAATGTCTTTTCAATACAATGGAAGTTGATAGTGACTCCCATTAAAGGTTACAAAAACATGCGGCACATGCGTCATATTCCACATTTTCTGAAAGTATACGATAGGTTTTGGTGAGAAACAACAACCCGAATATTATGTAATTTTTCAGTGAACATCTTGACGTACATTGCATGTTTATTGCATTGCTCACTGTTGTCTAGAAAAAAAACAATTGAGATTTTTAAAGATATCTAATTTAGGTTTTTCCTTTCCTAAAAGAAGTAACCAATTGCAGGTTGAGGTCTGTGAAATATCTGTAAAGGTCCTCTTTCTTTCTTGCACTTCAGGAATGGGGAAAGCGCCATAGGCTTTTCCTACTCTGGGTGTGTGCGTCTGACTGTGTGCAGAGTGGCAGGTGATTTAAGGGTGTTTTGATATTAGAGATGGAGGAATGTGCATGGGTACAGTAATCTTTGCATGCATGAGAGTGTCGGAAGGGGGTCGGATAGGTAAAGATAAGGTAAGTGCTCACAGCTATGAAACCATATCTTGGACAGATTAAAAGGCATTTTCCTCTGTTCCTTTCAACTTGTCCAGGTGTTAAGTCCTTGACATGTTCTTCCATATGTAAGGTTTCTTAGTGTGTGTGTGTGTGAGCATCCTCTTTGAGATTTCAGGCAAATATAATGAAATATGTGTATAATTAGTTTTATTATTTATATTTTTATTATTATCTATGTCTTGCTTTTTTTTGTATTGTTATTGTATTGTTGTACACTGGAAGCTCCTGTCACCAAGACAAATTCCTTGTACAGAGCATCCGGAAAGTATTCACAGCGCTTCACTTTTTCCACATTTTGTTATGTTACAGCCTTATTCCAAAATGGATTAAATTCATTATTTTCCTCAAAATTCTACAAACAATACCCCATAATGACAACGTGAAAGAAGTTTGTTTGAAATCTTTAAATAAATAAAAAACGATAACAAAATTTTTTTAAAAATCACATGTACATAAGTATTCACAGCCTTTGCCATGACACTCAAAATTGAGCTCAGGTGCATCCTGTTTCCACTGATCATCCTTGAGATGTTTCTGCAACTTGATTGGAGTCCACCTGTGGTAAATTCAGTTGATTGGACATGATTTGGAAAGGCACACACCTGTCTATATAAGGTCCCACAGTTATCAGTGCATGCCAGAGCACAAACCAAGCCATGAAGTCCAAGGAATTGTCTGTAGACCTCCGAGACAGGATTGTATCGAGGCACAGATCTGGGGGAAGGGTACAGAAAGATTTCTGCAGCATTGAAGGTCCCAATGAGCACAGTGGCCTCCATCATCCGTAAATGGAAGAAGTTTGGAACCACCAGGACTCTTCCAAGAGCTGGCCGCCCAGTCAAACAGAGCGATCGGGGGAGAAGGGCCTTAGTCAGGGAGGTGACCAAGAACCCGATGGTCACTCTGATAGAGCTCCAGCGTTTCTCTATGGAGAGAGGAGAACCTTCCAGAAGAACAACCATCTCTGCAGCACTCCACCAATCAGGCCTGTATGGTAGAGTGGCCAGACGGAAGCCACTCCTCAGTAAAAGGCACATGACAGCCCGCCTGGAGTTTGCCAAAAGGCACCTGAAGGACTCTGACCATGAGAAACAAAATTCTCTGGTCTATTGAAACAAAGATTGAACTCTTTGGCCTGAATGGCAAGCGTCATATCTGGAGGAAACCAGGCACCGCTCATCACCTGGCCAATACCATCACTAAAGTGAAGCATGGTGGTGGCAGCATCATGCTTTGGGGATGTTTTTAAGCAGCAGGAACTGGGAGACTAGTCAGGATCGAGGGAAAGATGAATGCAGCAATATACAGAGACATCCTTGATGAAAACCTGTTCCAGAGCGCTCTGGACCTCAGACTGGGGTGAAGGTTCATCTTCCAACAGGACAACAACCCTAAGCACACAGCCAAGATAACAAAGGAGTGGCTCCGGGACAACTCTGTGAATGTCCTTGAGTGGCCCAGCCAGAGCCCAGACTTGAACCCGATTGAACTTCTCTGGAGAGATCTGAAAATGGCTGTGCACCGACGCTCCCCATCCAACCTGGTGGAGCTTGAGAGGTCCTGCAAAGAAGAATGGGAGAAACTGCGCAAAAATAGGTGTGCCAAGCTTGTAGCATCATACTCAAAAAGACTTGAGGCTGTAATTGGTGCCAAAGGTGCTTTAACAAAGTATTGAGCAAAGGCTGTGAATACTTATGTACATGTGATTTTTTTTTTTTTTTTTTTTTTTTTTTTTTTTAATAAATTTGCAAAGATTTCAAACAAACTTCTTTCACTTTGTCATTATGGTGTATTGTTTGTAGAATTTTGAGGAAAATAATGAATTTAATCCATTTTGGAATAAGGCTGTAACATAACAAAATGTGGAAAAAGTGAAGCGCTGTGAATACTTTCCAGTTGCACTGTATGTGTAAGCATACTTGGCAATAAAGCTAATTCTGATTCTGAAACACTTTTACTGTTAATGAAACCTTTGAACTGTAATATACTGTAGTTTATTTTCTGAATAAATGATACAAAAGGTATATTTAACCTATGTGTGGCCTTAAAACCATTTTTATGGTTTGTCATTTGTGTGTTACTCAAAAACAATATTGTGCATTAATTGAAACACAAAGCAATTTGGCTATGTAGTGAATACATTTCAAGATTATTGTGTATCAGGATAAACAGATTTGTGTCAAACAGTTTTAAAATTGCATGTGAAAATTTCTAGCCCATCATTTTTCAAAGTGAAAATTACAGACAGAAAAGTATAGGTGGTTTTGAAGCATTTGTTGCTGTGTGATGACTGGAGTTGCAGTAATGTTATCCAGTTTTTCCACACAACCACTGATTAGTGGAACCAAGGCTGTTCCTGCTTGTCTTCATACCTGTGAAAGTAATGCTGTTAAAGACACCAGCGGCTCTCAAACTTCTATGATGAAATCTCTCACACACAAACTTGCATTCTCTCTCTCTCTCTCTCTCTCTCTCTCTCTCTCTCTCTCTCTCTCTCTCTCTCTCTCTCTCTCTCTCTCTCTCTCTCTCTCTCGCTCTCTCTCTCTCTCTCAGTTCTTAGTATGATCTGCACTTAATTGCACATAATTACCAATTCCATGAAAGGGCTTGTTTGTTTCTGTTTCATATTTTCCTGGAAGATGAGCTTAAGTGTTTCTTTTTAATTTGAAATCACACTTAATAAAACTTGAATTATCTTAAGGAATTCTTAGAAGGTGAAATTAATTTCCATTAATGGTTGTTTCTCCAATTTTGGGCACTTTCATGTCCCAGGGGTTGATTTTCATTCACATGAACTAAACATTTTAACAGGCCTGTATCCTTTATTTTTCAAATGCCTTTTCAAATGCTACTTTGCTTTTACAAAGCTACCTTTTTTGTATAGATTTTATTTTTTCTGCCTTGTTTCACACCCAGACTTTCAATCTTAAAATATGAAGATCCATTATAAAGATACAAAGATACATTTTTACATGCTTAAAACTACGATAATCTAAACAAAGAGTTAAATAAACATGAACCATTTCAATGTTTATTGTGTACATTTATTTTTCATCATTTTCAAAACACTAAACAATTTTGGTGCTAATAAAGCTTTTTCAAAAGTTAGTGTATGTCTGCTTGTTAACCAAGTTGAAAAAAGTGTTGGTTAAGAGCATGCTTGAGATGAAATATAAGACAAGGTATATTTGAAGATCACAAGGAAAATTAAAAAATATATATTTTCCTTGTGAATATTTTAATTGAGTGTGATTTCCAATCAAGCTGTAATTTTACCAGATTATGCACAAAGTGTGAAAAAAATTACATAAAGTTAACTTTAGAGTTGCTATTTTATTAAAAAAGATGTCATTTTCATCAGTGTCATTTCCACCACATAATTCTATTAAACACAATATAGAATTTGAAATGTGGTGGAAATGACACTGTGATGGGAATTTATGTGACTTTCAGAATTTTTTTTTTTACAGTAAACAACATAAATGTCTTGTGTTGCATGTATATGCACTGTTGGACATTGTTACTAGACACGTTTTAAAAAGAAAATAGTGAACATTTTAAATTGAGACTTTCAAGAAATCCGAAGAGCAAAAAGTTTTAGAAGTTGAAGAATATATATATAATATAATATATTATTTTTTTTTTTATTATTATTTTTTTTTTTGCACATTATCTTCCTGTTTTTTGCTATTCCCCTTTCTACTGTCTATTTTTCCATTCTACACTTCTGCTGACACCCCATTTATTTATTTTTTGTTCCATTCTCTACTTCTCTTCCTCTCATAGTGTGTGTGTGGTGTGTGTGTGTGTGTGTGTGTGTGTGTGTGTGTGTGTGTAATTGTTTAATTTCTGTGAGAGGTTTAGCCAAACACAGAGTTCCCTTCTCCTGTCCTGGCTAATCCAAACACAACTTCAGAGGAAGAGACACTCCACATGTGGCTGCATGAAAGGAAACGCTGAACCTCGGGTGAAAAGACAACATGCAAGTGAAAATATCAGGTCCCTCCATCTTATCCTGCGCAGTTTCACTGAAAAAAACATCTCTCTTATGCTAAAAAAAAATTGTTAACTGCAAGTGTTACCTCAAGGATCTATTTCTACTTGATCTAACCCACAAAAATTACTCTTTTTTTTTTTTTTAACTCAGACGAAATAACATTTTTGAATGATAAATAAAGCCGGTTAATTTAGATGTTACCATATAAAGTACATTTTTTAAGTTACCTGACCTGTAAAAACATTTTTACAATGTATTTAAGAAAATCTACCAATTAATACAAAAAACAATTACAACTTCCACAGAATTAATGAATTAATTAATTACAATACTTCTTTTATAATAAAATTTTCCTGTGCAGAGAAAAGGCGATACTTTTGCAGTGGGGGCACCACAATAAACTTACAGCTTAGACCAGTATGAATTTACATGTTTTTCACTATCAAATCAAATCATTGATTAAGTTAACAGCACTGAATCCAATATGGTGGCAACGTCAATAACATCAAACCTCATTGGTTCTTGTGCGTCTCGTGACCAAATGTCATGATGTAATGACACAAGGATCACTAAGGTTTGATGTTATTGATGCAGATACCATATTAAAGAGTTATTTGCTCTCTCAACTCCAGTTTGAATTTAAGGTGATTTAACAGTGTGCTGTTTTGTATGTTGTAATGTTGTGGTGTTTTGTCTTGGCTGTCTTTTAGGGTTTTGTATTGTTTGTTCAGTCATTCTAACTGCTGTAGGACTTTTTAAGCCTTTTCCTCTTAGAAGGAAGTCCCAAAGATCGCATGAGAAGGAGAGTGCACGGATGAAGGAGAGAGTGAAGGAGGAAGGAATCAATGTAGAAAATGTTGCTGCGGGCTCACTTAGTTTTATCTGCCTTTGAACGAGTCAGCTTTAATTTGACTTTGATCTCAATTTGCTGCTGCATGAATTGGCTTCCATGCACTATAATGAATGGAGAAGAAAGTTTTCTAGAGGATTTTCTTTTCCAAAGCTCTCTCTCTCTCTCTCTCCCTCTTTCTTTCATCATCTCCCTTTTCCCTCCCTCTGTCTCTCATACTCAACCCCAAAAATAAACCCTCCAAAAGTGCCCTTTCTAGTTGTAATTTGCTCAGATGGATAGAGACGGCCCTAAATCATCAAATTTAGACTACTGAAGAGTCACATTATATATTTTGGCCAACAGAAAACTCTCCTTGAAGCCAGTGATTAGATTTGTTTATCCTTGAGTGCTACAAACTCAAGTTAGGTTTCAGTCCACTGAAAGTTTTCCCTGAACGCCTTTAGAAATACTACAGATAGTCTTACTTAGGACATAAGAGACTAAATGAAAGCAGCTTAGTGCTTGAAGCTTAGGGAAAAGTACTTCTTTTTAATCTAGCTTTTCACTCACTCTCTCACACTTTCATCAGACTTTAAAGGCAACTGGTTCACAGTTCTGAAGCATGAAACAGTTATATACTTTGTTGAGATAGTCATAATTCACATATTCATGTCTTTCCACAGCTTCCCATTTTCAGAGGTTTCTAATGACCATGGGCAATTAAACACAGTGCTAGTTTGGGATTACAGTCAGTCCATTCAATCTTCCTAAATCAAAAGACTATGACAAGATGTTTTAGATCAGTCTTCAGCTTTTGAGAGTCAAAACATGCATGGACACTCTTTCAGGAGGATGCACATTAATCTTTACTGAGGCCCACTGCAAACAGAAAGGTGTAAATGCATTAGCGAGAGGTTTCATGGCTGAATAGAGTGAAGAATGAGAGACAAAATGTGGTGATGGTGGTAATAAAGAGATCGTCTCTCTCAGATTCTCTGATACACACACACAGACACCACTTCCTTTCTCAAGGGAAGTAACAGGTTGACACAAAGAACAGCTGGCCGAGTTCTCACTGACAACCCCCCACCCCCCCAAACACACACAAGCACACACACATAGTGAATCGCACACACTCTGCTCTTGCCCTTTCAGTTTTCCCTACTAGACTTCATACAATCATTGTATGGTAAGGTAATGAACTTACTTTGGCATGTAACTCGTCCCACACCATTTGTACTACAGACATGAATGAAACTCCAAATTGCTTATTTAGGAGATGTGTATATTTTTTTTTGCCACGATAAAATGGGACTTACAATTGAAAGAGGGACCAAGCCATATCTAGAGAAATAGAGACACGTGTGTGGATTCTTTTGATTGAGCCAGTTGTGCATCTTGATGTGTGCCCATCTTGTATTACATGTAAAGTGTTAATGTAATACCCTTGTGCATGTGTGTTTGTGTTAGGAAGATGTTAACGAGTGAGTTTATTTAAGAGAGGAGTTAGGGGTCGATGGCAATGAAAAGGCCAGCATTTCAGTGGGGAAAGAAGAGGACTTTCATCTGATCTGACTGGAGTGTGTGTGTGTGTGTGTGTGTGTGTGTGTGTGTGTGTGTGCGTGTGCGCGCGCGCGCTCAGTATGAGAGTACTGTGGGAATAGTGCAAGTAGGCCTTCTGTGTGAATGGTGCCTCCTGAGCCAAAACCAGTGGGGTGTCCCCATATCCTCTTTTTTCATCCCTCTCTCTTTCCATCACCCCTCCTCTGTCTTCATAGCCCCCAACCCAAAGACTGCTGATTCCAGCCTAGCCACTCAGAGGCAGATTAACCCTAGATGGCAAAAGGGGGTGAGAGCAAGGAACATCAGGGAGTCCGCCCGATTATTGACTGACACTCAAGGGCCCCGACAAGAACACTGGGTAATTTTCAGTAACTGCACTGCATCTCAAAAAAGTACTTTGTCTAGTTTGTGCACTTCAATTTTCTTCTAAAATGTAAATATTTAGCAAGTATTGAAGAACTTCACTCCCAAATACAGTGCTTGCAAGGCACTGTCTTGGAATTTATATTCCTCAAACATTCTGGTACGGGTTTTTTTTAAACCCTTAACAATAAAATTGTACTTCTGCAATTAGTTCAGCCCAAACACATTAACATACAGGCTCATAGATAATTTCAGCCTAATCTACTTTGTAAACTTTATTCATTTTAAGAAATATAAGATTAAAGTTTGAAAATCTCTCTTTGATTTACATAGAATGTACAGTGTTCAAAATGTCTGACTGATTTCACAGTGAAATCGGAAACAGGAGGTTGACTTTTCTTTAGCTGAAATTGGTGTGCTTACCGAAATGGAAACACTGTCCCCAGTGGCCAAAGCGGTAACTATTGTTGGGCATATGGGCAAAAGCGAGTTGTGAAGCGAGTTGTTTTCAGTAGTACAGACTGTAATACAGTAAAGATGAAAGCATATTTTATAAAATGAACCCCACCCAAAAACCAACTGAAGATCAGCTTGGCTAGGCTGGAAGACCAGTAAATCAGCTTTCGTTTGCAGCAGGTGTTATTGTTTTTCTCATAATCCACATTTAACCATTTAGTCTATATATCTATAACTTATAAGCACATTTTCCTCAGCTGACACCATAAGTCTCTTTGAAAGTGATTGGGTTGTGAGGGATGTCTTTTCACTGTTTGGTTTGGTTCAGTGTGACAGAGTTTTGTTAAAAGATGGCCACTTGAAAGCTGGATGAGGTCAGAGCAAAGCACGGCTCTGAAGACAGGCTCTCAAAAAGAGCTTCTGACACTTTCATTACTAACACAACACATGAAGTCATCTGTGTTTACAGCACATCTCAGCCACATCAGAGCTCTCTGTCAGCTCAAACCCACAAATCAGCCCATCCACAAGAACTACAGAGTTTTGATGTTGTTGCTGAGGCCTTTTGTTTATTTATCATCTCTATGATGTGATCCAATTTAAGGGTTATAAAAACAAAACAAATGCTTAACATGTGGGTTATGAATGTAATGAATTACAATAGTATGTTAACTAATCCAAAGGATAGCTAATCGCTAAACCAAATTAGTTAATGCCCAGTGGAGGTAATAGAATGGAAGTTTGTAATGAATATTTTGAAATATAATCATTCTCCTCCCACCTTTGATATTTAAACTCATATATCACAAATTTGTTCACAATTCAGTGTTATATTGAATGTACACAATCATTTTCGACTGTCAGTGATAATTCTCAGATACAACAATGGAATATCTGCATGTTTTCAAAGTGGGCCTAGATGATCATGTGATTGTGGTAGTTCCCTTTCTCCCTTATGAAGAAACCCTCGGCTCTCTCTCTCTCTCACTCCTCTGGCAGTCTGGGCTGCCCTTATATCCCTTTCCAGCTCTCACTGCAACACAAAACAGCTGTTAGAGATAATTATCCACAGGTGTCAATCCTTACCTCTCTACCTCTCCCGGACTCGCTCAGCCATGCCCCCATCTCCACATACCCCCATCGCCCGACTCAGGCCAGGTAGCCATCCTGTCACCTACTCCCCCCATTTCTGGAAAGGAAATCCACAATGTCTGCAAGATAAAAGGGAGAGAGAAGTCAGGAGAGTGTAATAACAGCCCACTGCAAAGTGTAACTTTCACTTGCGTGAACGCCTGCTGGCACGGTTCCGTCCACTGGACCGGAACTGGTACCCCCTTTTTAGTCAGATCAGTCAGCAGGCTGGTGAAGGTTGAATAGTTAGGCACAAACCTACGATAATAGCCAGCCAGCCCCAGGAACTGTCTCACCTCCTTTTTGGTCTTTGGTCTCGTGCAGGCTGCAATCGCTGCAGTCTTATCACTTTGGGGCCGCACCTGCCATAACCCAAGTGGAAGCCCAGATACTATACTTCCACCCGCCCAATTGCGCACTTCTTTGGGTTTACCGTGAGTCCCACCCATTCAACGACCTCAGGACAGCCCTCAGATGCCGCAGGTGCCGCTGCCAATCATTACTGTAAATAATGATGTCATCCATATAGGCAGCGGCATAAGCAGCGTGAAATCTGAGGATTCTGTCTATGAGCTGCTGAAACGTAGCTGGGGCCCCGAACAAACCGAACAGAAGGGTCACGAACTGGTGTAATCCAAATAGTATGGAAAATGGCATCTTTTCACGGGACATGGGAGTTAAGGGGATCTGCCAATATCCCTTCATCAAATCCAGTGTCGATTAAAAGCAAGCCGCGTCTAACCAATCGAGCAGTTCATCAGTCCGAGGCATTGCGTACGCATCAAATTTGACACCACATTGCGTTCCCTATCTGTCACTCACTCGACGTTGTGTCGACGTAGTGACACTAGGGGTCACTCTTGGGAGCCCTAAACACCTTTTTGAAAAAAGGCCAATGGGAATTGGCGAGTGGAATTTGCATGCCACTCCCCCGGACATACGGGTATAAAAGGAGCTGGCATACAACCAATCATTCAGATTTTCTCTTCGAAGCCGAGCTATTGCATTCAGTGCACTGAATTCAATTCACCACAAACTGCTGGATTTTACGGCGCATTTCAGTGGCTTCTCCCCCTCTGCACCCGTGGAGTGCAGAGAACGCCCCTGGGCACTTCGGCAGAGCAAAACAAAAGAGTATATTCTAAAAAGAGTATATTTTCAATCCTAATAGAGCAGCACACACGGAACGTCTTTTTAAAGATGACTTTCCGTATGTATGTTATTCCTGGTTGCGGTCGTTATCTCTCCGCTTCTGACAGCCACGATCGCTGCCTTACGTGTCTGGGCGCTGCCCATGTGGAGACATTTTTCGTGGATGGGTCTTGTCCTCATTGCTAGAACATGATCATGGCAACGTTGTGGTCGCGGCTTGCCTTTGTAAGAAAGCAAGCCACCCCAGCGGCTCCCCACCTCGGTCCTTATACCTACGGGTATGAGGCCACGTCGGCTAGCACTGGGGGCAATTTGGGGACTTCAATGGGAGCACCTCCGCCGGGTAACCTCCAACGGACATCCCATTCCTCAGCACACTCACCTTCCCCGGTCGGGCTCTTGGATGAGACTGCCAGCTCGTCTCAGGGCAAATTCGACCTCTTATTCGGGGCCTGGGAAGACAATGAGTTATCGAGCGCAGCATCAGAGAGCGGGCTCGTCCATTCTGACGCAGAGGCTTCGGCTGGGCTTCCTCCTTCGGGTGTGGTCACCCAGTCTCAGGCCAACGCGGAGATGATGGACATGCTTTCCCGGGCAGCCGCGAGCATCGGGTTAGAGTGGAACCCTCCACTCTCCCCTGGCCGCTCACGGCCGTGCCCCGCCCCAGTCCCTTTCTTCCCGGAAGTGCATGAGGAGCTGACAAGGGGGCACCTTTTACTGCCCGATCCTGATCTTTCAGCTCCCCTGCTCTCACTACCATCGATGGTGGGGCGGCCAAGTGGTATTCGGTGATTCTCCCGGTGGATAAGGCGCTCGCGGTGCACTTGTGCCCGCCAAGCGCCACCACCTGGCGTGGGCGCCCGAAGCTCCCGTCCAGGGCTTGTAGGTTTACGTCATCTCTGACGGCGAAGGCCTACAGTGCCGCTGGACAAGCCACCTCCGCCCTGCACGCCGTGGCTCTCCTGCAGGTACACCAAGCCAAGGCACTAAAAGAGCTGCACGAGGGGAGTTCTGACCCAGGATTGATGCAGGAACTGCACTCGGCGACCGATCTCGCTCTCCGGGCGATGAAGGTCACGGCGTGGTCTCTCGGGCAGGCGATGTCCACTCTGGTGGTCCAGGAACGCCACCTTTGGCTCAACCTGGTCGAGATGAGAGAGGCTGACAAGGCATGGTTCCTTGACACCCCCATTTCCCAGGTTGGCCTGTTCGGCAACACCGACGAGGACTTTGCCCAGCAGTACTCGGCGGTGAAGCAGCAGACGGAGGCTATTCAACACATCATGTCCCGGCACGGCTCAAGACCCCGCACCCCATCTGCTCATCGCCAAGGGCGTCCTCCTGCAACAAAAGCACCGGCACCGCCGCAGCCCGCCCCCGGCGTGGAGCCCACCACAGGAAACAGACGCCACCCGTCTCATGGCCGGCTGCCAAGAACCCAAGGAAGGCTTCGAAGTGCCCCTGAGACGGACGACCCAGGGACGAGGAGACCCGTTTCTATGGAGCTGGTAGACAGACCACTCCATCCCCCGGTGGAGGGCCGGGAGGAGAATCTTTTGTTTAATTTTCGCCACACGCCTAAGAGGCTGCGGTACCCAAAACTTCAATAAAAAAGTGGTTTTCTTGTTCCCTGGGTCACATGTCAGGTGTGCACGGCCGTCGTCACGACCGCCGTCCACCGTCCCATTTCGGCAGGATCGGCGCACCAGCGGCAGACCCCCCGCCCCTGCGCACCCAGCTGTAGCATCAGGAGCCAGGTAAGTGCTTCAATGTCTCTGGACTCAGCACGGCCACGGGGTTCGAGCCCCCTGGACATGGCACCTCGGGCTCCGCCCCACCACAAGGCCCCACCCGCCGGTACATCTGACGTAATTGTGCCCTTGGTCCCCCTCGCCCCGAGTTTGGACGCGTGGCTCACGATTTGGTCAGATGGCTGACCAGGACCGTCCGACTTGGCTACGCGATTCAGTTTGCCAGGCACCCGCCCAGGTTCAGCAGCATCCACTTCACCTCGGTGAAGGGCGAGAACACCGCTACCTTACATGCGGAGATCGCTACCCTTCTACAGAAAGGTGCGATAGAGCCTGTCCCTCCGGCCGAGATGAAAAAAGGGTTTTACAGCCCCTACTTCATCGTACAGAAGAAAGGCGGTGGGTTGCGGCCAATCTTGGACCTGCGAGTACTGAACCGGGCTTTGCACAGACTCCCGTTCAAGATGCTGATGCAAAAACGCATTTTAGCGAGCATCCAGCATCAAGATTGGTTTGCAGCGGTAGACCTGAAGGATGCATACTTCCACGTCTCGGCTTTACCTCGACACAGACCCTTCCTGCGGTTTGCTTTTGAGGGCCAGTCGTACCAGTACAAGGTCCTCCCCTTTGGCCTGTCCTGGACTCAGTCTCGATGACAGCGCACCTCATGAACGAGCGCGCACAGTCAGTGCTGAACTGTCTGAAGGCGTTCAGACAGAAGACAGCGGTTCCACTGAAACTTTTTCAAAGGCTCCTGGGGCATATGGCATCCTCAGCGGTGGCCACACCGCTTGGGTTGATGCATATGAGACTGCTTCAGCACTGGCTTCAGACTTGAGTCCCGAGATGGGCATGGTGCCATGGGACACATTGCGTGGTCATCACGCCGATCTGTCACCGCCTTTTCAGCCCTTGGACCGACCTTGCATTTCTATGGGCAGGGGTTCCCCTGGAGCAGGTCTCCAGGCACGTCGTGGTTACGACGGACACCTCCAAGATGGGCTGGGGCACCGTATGCAACGGGCACACAGCCGCCGGCTCCTGGACTGGCCCGCGGCTGTGTTGGCAACTGCCTCGAGTTGTTGGCAGTACTGCTCGCCCTGCAGAGGTTCCAGCCATTGATCCAGGGCAAGCACCTGTTGGTCCGGACGGACAACATGGCGACGGTAGCGTACATCAACCATCAAGGTGGTCTATGCTCCCGTTGCATGTCACAACTCGCCAGCTGTCTCCTCCTCTGGAGTCAGCAGAGCCTCAAGTCGCTATGAGCCACTCACATCCCGGGCGACCTCAACACCGCAGCGGACATGCTGTCACGACAGATTACGCTCAGGGGAGAGTGGAGACTCCACCCCCAGGTGGTCCAGCTGATTTAGAGTCGATTCGGTCGAGCACAGGTATACCTGTTTGCTTCCTGGGAATCCTCCAACTGCCCTCGGTATAGACGTGCAGGCACACAGCTGGCCCCTGGGACTGCGCAAATACGCATTTCCCCCAGTAAGCCTACTTGAACAGACCCTGTGCAAGGTCAGGGAGGATGAGGAGCAGGTCGTCCTAGTAGCACCTTACTGGCCCACCCAGACGTTGTTCTCTGACCTCACGCTCCTCATGAAAGCCCCCCCCCCGGCAAATTCCCCTGAGGAAGGACCTTCTTTCTAAGGGACGGGGCACCAACGGGCACCCACGACCAGACCTCTGGAATCTCCACGTCTGGCCCTTGGACAGGACGTGGAAGACTTAAGTGGCCTACCACCCACGGTGGTAGACACGATCACTCAGGCTAGGGCTCCCTCTACAAGGCGCCTGTATGTCTTGAAGTGGCGTCTGTTCGCTAAGAGGTGTTCTTCCCGACATGAAGACCCCCAGAGATGTGCAGTCGAATCGGTGCTTTCCTTCCTGCAGGAGAGGCTGGAGGGGCGGCTGTCCCCCTCTACCTTGAAGGTGTATGTAGCCGCCATTTCGGCACATCATGATGCAGTGGATGGTAAGTATTTGGGGAAGCACGACTTGATCACCAGGTTCCTTATAGGCGCTAGGAGGTTGAATCCCTCCAGACCACGCCTCATCCCCTTGTGGGACCTCTCTGTAGTCCTTCGGGGTCTACGGGGAGCTCCCTTTGGGCCCTTGGAGTCAGTTGAGCTTAAGGCACTCTTTTTGAAGACTGCCCTCCTGACTGCGCTCACTTCCATCAAGAGGGTAGGGGACCTGCAGGCGTTCTCTATCAGAGAATCGTGCCTGGAGTTCGGTCCGGGTTACTCTCATGTGATCCTGAGACCCCGACTGGGCTATGTGCCCAAGGTTCCCACAACTCCTTTTAGGGATCAGATTGTGAACCTGCAAGTGCTGCCTCAGGAGGAGGCAGACCCAGCTTTGGCGTTGCTGTGTCCGGTACATGCTTTACGCATCTATTTGGATTGCACGCAGGGCTTTAGAAGCTCTGAGCAGCTCATTGTCTGCTTTGGTGGACAGCGGAAAGGAAGCGCTGTCAGTGCAGCTAGTTGTATAGGGACCCCTAGTGTCACTACATTGAGACAACGTTGAGTGAGTGACAGATAGGGAACGTCCTGGTTACTTTCGTAACCTTCGTTCCCTGACAGAGCTTCGTTCTACCTGCTGAAATGGCTGGGACCTTGTATCGGCTCCTCAGCACAAAACCTGAATGAGTGGTTGCATGCCAGCTCCTTTTATACCCGTATGTCTGGGGGAGTGGCATGCAAATTCCACTCGCCAATTCTCATTGGCCTTTTTTCAAAAATCAGAGGTGTTTAGGGCTCCCAAGAGTAACCCCTAGTGTCACTACATCAACACAACATCTTGTTTCCTCCATCAGGGAATGGAGGTTACAAAAAGTAACCAGGACGTTTTCTATAATCCACACAGAACCGGACCAAGCCATCACTCTTAGGAACCAGAACCACCGGGCTGGCCCAGTCACTGTGGGATTCTTTTATTACCCCTATACCTAGCATGACCTTCAATTCTTCCTGTACCACTTCTTTTTTGTGTTCAGGTAATCGGTAGGGATGGCTGCATATCACTACCCCTGGGGTCATTTCGATATGTTGCTCTATGAGATTCGTAGGACTGGGGAGGGGTGAGAACACGTCAGAGAAATCTCCTTGCAACCTGGAATCCTCCATGACTTGGTATGGTGAGAGGTGGTCTCCACAAATGACTGGGGTGACTCGATCGGTGGCTTTTCAGTTCACCTCTGGCCCGAGCTCCTTCCTTTCCAGAACCACTGTTGCCAAAGTCATGGGGACTGCCTCTCTCCATGGTTTTAGGAGGTTGAGGTGGTTAATCTGAAGTGCTTTGCCTCTATCTGTTCATTTCACCTCATAATCGTTTTCCCCAACTCGCCGTGTGACCTCAAAGGGCCTTTGCCACTTGGCGAGTAATTTAGAGCTCGATGTGGGGAGCAATACAAGGACTTTATCTCCCGGTGCAAATTCCCATAGTCGAGTGCCCCTATTATACAGATGGCTTTGACGTTCTTGAGCCTGAAGCAAATTCTCCTGTGTTAGTTGCCCCATTGTGTGGAGTTTTGCTCTCAGGTCAAGAATGTATTGAATTTTCTTTATACTGTTTGAAGGTACCTCCTCCCAATTTTCCCATAGGACGTCAAGCACGCCGTGTGGTCAATGCCCATACAGTAATTCAAATGGGGAAAACCCCATGGAGGCTTGGGGGACCTCTCGAACTGCAAATAATAGGGGTTTGAGCCACTTGTCTCAATTCCGAGCGTCATCGTACACGAACTTACAAATCATGTTCTTTAGAGTTTGAATAAATCGTTCGACCAAGCCGTCTGTTTGTGGGTGACAGACGCTGGTACGAATCGATTTAATCCCCAATAATTCATTCATTTCGGGTAGGGTGCATGACATAAACATATTGCCCTGATCAGTGAGGATTCCTTTCGGAATACCCACTCGGGAGATAATTCTGAAGAGTGCCTCCACAACACTTCACACTGAGATGTTGCGCAGAGACACTGCTTCCGGATATCGCATTGCGTAGTCCACCAGAACCAACACAAAGTGATGCCTGCGTGCCATCCGTTCTAATAGCCCAACGAGGTCCATACCAATTCTTTCGAAGGGGATCTCGATCAATGGAAGGGGGCGCAATGGTGCTTTTGGGATGGCCGGCGGATTCACCTGCTGACATTCACGGCACCACCTGCGAACATCCCCATGAATGCCTGGCCAATAGAAACAGGCCATTAGATGGTTTGGTGTTTTCTCCTGCCCTAAGTGACCTGCTATCAGATTATAAAAAGCCGTCTGGAATAACATTTCCCGATGGCTCTTCGGTACAAACAATTGGGTTGTATCCTCCTTTATCTGAGTGTCCTGCATCACTCAGTACAACTAATCCTTGATAATCAAAACATACGGGTATGAGATTGCAATGTCGTGTCGGTAGAATCCCCCTGGGGTATCAAGCTCCGTAGCACCTGTCGATTATGAGCTTGAAGGAAGGCCTGGAAGCGCTGCTCCTGTTCCTGCCGCAGCTCAAGCAGAGACTGATGTTGAGTTTGGTGGATGTTGGCGAGGGTCTTGAAAAGTTCGGCGAAGGGAGCAGACTCCATGATGGCGTATCTTCCTTCCAAAATCCTGGGATTCGGCAGCACTGTGGTAGCTCACTTTCTCTCTTATGAAGCGGGGGCCAGGTGAACAGTCCACGTAATTCTTTTATTGAGTACAATTTCACACACACAGTTTTCTTTTCAGCCAAACACACACACACTGTTTCAAGCTCAGCTCTCTCTCCTCCGGCAGTCTGGACTGCCCTTGTATCCCTCTCCAGCTCTCACTGCAACACAAAAGCTGTTAGAACTAATTTCCCACAGGTGTCAATCCTTAGTGCTCTACCTCTCCCGGCCTCGCTCTCCACAGACGTCACTTGGCCATGCCCCCATCTCCACAAAGATATATAAAGGGACACATTAACATTCATTAATAAATTATTTGTTAGTGAACCATTAAAACCATATGTGCACAAAACACAGCAGGCTTTGAAGTAGTAGAGAGCTTAAATTATTAATCGAAGAGCTCACAAGCCTTTCCTCAAATCATCTGACCCTTTAGAGAAGTGAGGCGAGGTTTTAAAGAGGGATGAAATTGAGGGGGATCTATGCAATGAGGGGATTCATCTTGCTGTCTCTAAATCAGAATACTTATTCAGACAGAAATGTCTGTATTGCCTTAGAACTTTTATCCCTTGCTAGTCAGTCAAGAATGTATTTTGCAATTTGCACATTCTCACGCAATCACAGGGAGATCTGACTTGAAATAATTTTAATACATTTTAGTTAAAACTGGAGACCCTCAATTTTACAGAAAATTCTGATAATTGCAATATTATCAAGGGCGCCTACACACAAGTTAACGCTGCATCAGAGAATGCTGCAAATGCATTGATTTCAATGGGTATGGTGCGTTGGAAGGATGGAGAGGGAAAACACAAGGGTTTCCAAAAGTGTAAAAACATTTCCACTTTTGCTGCAAAGCACTCTGGTGTTGGCATCCGATGACCAATGGGAATCTCGGCGAGGTGGGACTAGTTGTGCTGTGAAATCAGAAAAAAAGGCGGACAAACTCAAACATGCGGTGTATTCATTCCATGTCCTCTATTATCTTTCTCTGTCAGACTAAAAAGACAGTTATTGTGGAGAGAGAGCATGGAGAAAATGTTCAATGTTTACTGGTACAATGTTAAAAAGATACATTTGAAATGGCCATTCTATCCGTGACCACCTCTACCCCCTGTGGTACACACCTTCCAAACAGACCTATCACAGTCTCATGCGTCAAACGCTCCATTAGAGCTTTCCCAATTATGTAAGCACCCTAAAAATGATCTTAACTTAAGGGGTTGGTTGAAACCAGCTTTCAATTTCTTAAATAGATACATTGCATAGGCATTCTAATGTAGAACTACATGCATAAGTAAACAATCCTAAAGCATGCTGGTAAATTTAGTTGAGACTGAAAATACCAACCTAATCACATAGAATCATATTACTATACCTACATTTCTGTAACATTATTTTACATGGCTTGCAATAAATTTCACCACAGTTGCCTGGTGAAAAAAAAAAATTTGTGTTGCTAAAACAGCAACTCTTATTCCCTTTCACAGAAATCACAAAAACAACGGCGGATTTTTATTTTTATGCTTAAGTTTTGCCCTGTTCTTCACACAGTGCTATCGTATGGCATTAAAACCCTTTTACTATAGTGCATGACTTGTAGGTGATACATTTTAATATTTGCATTACTGTACATAAACAACTTAATTTACAAGCTTGTTCAAATGTGATCAAACTGAGTGGCATTTAACCTCCTGAGATCCGAGCGTGACTGCTGTGGGCATTTATGATTTCCTTTTTTTATTTTTAACTAGTAGCACCTGATAAACATGTAAAAAAAAAATATGGGGACAGCGGGACTAAGCTGTGAAATTTTAAATAATACCAAGCTATTGAATGTAAGTGTTTCAAGGACTGTTGGTTAGTCATGTTTTTGAGACATTACAGACAATACAGCTGATTTTCCGTAAAACAGCTGTGGTACAATGTGTACTGGGAAAAGCACAAATAAAAAAAAGAATAAAAACTATACAAATAAAAATGATTTGAATTGATTTGACTTTTCATTTTTTTTTTCTTTTTTATTTTTTACTTTGGCAACAAAATCTCAATGTTGAGTGGTCCAAACATCATTTGCAGGTCAGATGTTAGATGCACTCTATAGGATAAGCTATAGGATGCTCCATTGCTCCCTATTTAGTGAATTTAGTTTACTATTAGAACAGTTCGAAATGCACCTTATTTTCATCCTAACTCCATATAAAGCCTTTGAAAGCAAAAATAAAATAAAATTCTCAATATGAAATGATTTCTAATTAAAAACTAGCACTGTTGTCCACTATAGTGGGCATTGTATTTAACAGCGTGCTGTTTCACAGTAAATCGCTCAAATTTTATTGGATATATCGGCTGAAACTAGAGACTCCCAAAGACAAACCCTGCATTCCAAATGGGATAAATCTGCATCCAAAGGGCACAGCGAAGGGGGAACAATCATGGCTGCCATGTTGAATGGTCGTTCCAAACCGAAGGGCTCATAAATAGCTATTTCGAAGGGCACTTCAAAAGAGGCATTTCCATAGGGTTTAACTGATGGACACTTCGCTGCCAAGTGGACCGGAGTCAGACCATACGTCATAAATCTACAGGTTTGTTGTAAATTAAACCAGCTGCACCTCTAAACACACTCTGGTTCTATAAACAAAAATCTGTGGTTTATAAAGTATTTTAATTATTATAATGAACTTTTTAAAAACATTTAAACCCCTGGCTTTCTGTTTGAAACTGGCTTTTACTTGTGTTATTTTCCTGTAAATTAGCTTGATCTGTTATTCTAATAAAGGAGCTGAAATAAAAGAAATATACACAGTGGCATTTTATTTATTTAATAATTGAACATATATTGTACATTTGTATACTGGTTAATTTTTTTGGTTCATATTTTTTAAATAAAACATATATTTAAACATGAATTTGACGAGGAGGAGGGTGAGGCCGGGCCATGAGGACACACAGCCAGCACTGAATCGGGCTAATCAGCCGAGAGGGGGATAAAGATGATCTGGAGGCACCAGTTCGAGAGAGAAAGAGACACACGCGGCCGTGTTGTGTGTGTCTGTGTTCATGTTTGTTTTATGTTGTTTTAGGTTGAGTTTCACCATTAAACTTTATGTTTACTGTTCAGCTGGTTCCCGCTTCCTCCTTGCCCATCCTTTAACTGTTACAGTGGCCATCCACCAGGGGAGCAGCTGCGGCCATCTGCCTGGGGATGGAGAGGTCGCTGCCGGCCACAGAGAGCAGGAGGAACCGCTGCTGTCCGCCGATGAAGGGGAGGAGCAGTTCTGTCTGCCAGGGTCCGGAGGACTCGCTGCTGTCTGCCGAGGAAGGAGTGAGCTGTCATCCACCAGAGGGTGGAGGAGCTGTTGAGGACCAGGCGACAGCGTGTCCAGGAACCGGTGAGCAAGTTTTTCTCTCTCTCCTTTTTGTCTCTCTCTCTCTCTGTCATTCCGCCTTGCTCTTTCCCTCCCCTTGTCTCTCCCAGGGCTCCAGAAAGGTGGGGAAGACTTGCCGGCAGGCATAGCCAGAAGGGCAACGCCCCCCCTCCAGGAAGGGAGGGAAGAGGAGTCTGTCATACCGGGGGTTTCCCCGACCTAAGTCGGGCAATGAAGGAGTGTGACAAGGAGGAGGGTGGGGCCAGGCCGTGAGGACACATGGTGTCAATCGGGCCAATCAGCTGGGAGGGGGATAAAGACAATCCATAGGCACCAGTTCGAGAGAGAGAGAGACGCACGTGACTGTGTTGTGTGTGTGTCTGTGTTCATGTTTGTTTTAGGTTGTTTTAGGTTGAGTTTTGACATTAAACTTTATGTTTACTGTTCAGCCTGTTCCCGCTTCCTCCTTACCCGTCCTTTAACTGTTACAATGAATCTTACATTTCTTCATAAAGTCTAATAGTAAGGCAAAATCAAAATCATGTATAAACATTTCTGATTAGGTGCAGGTGATGGTCATTAGCGTCTGCCTTTGTGCGACGGCAGCAGCTCCTTTGGCTTAGATAGATGATGCTGAAGTGCTTTCCGAATGACTGGTATTTTTGAGCCCTACACCCCTCAACCCTCCAAAGCTCTCACTCTGGAGGGCAAAACCTCTGAAGGGATTAGGGCATAGGGATGAGCCCTTCAGAAAGGAATGCACCCAAACTCTGCTGTGATCGTTGCCATATTGTTTTGTCACATGACCCGGTGTATCAAAGTTTTAACCCTTTACTGACAGCCCAGAGTGTTCTGAACTGAGATGTGTCAGTTTAAATTAAATTAAATTATGCATAGAGTATAAAGAAGATGAAACACAATGTCCACACAGAAGGACACGGGTTCGCACGAGGTTAAGATGAAAAGGACTGTGGTGCGAGTCCTAAGAGCATGAGTCGAAATGTGAGCCAAAAGTGTTATAAGTACCACAAAATGATATGGTTGCTTTCAAATTCATCACATTTGCTTTTATGACACTACTGGTATTAAATTACATGCCTTATTAAAAGTTTCACTGCAGTTTCCCAGTGAAATGTCCAGCGGGGGCCACCAAAAGCATGTGAAATGGTGTCATAATCACATGAGGTTTTTAAGGTGAATATTAGATGAAGGATTTAATGAGTAAAATGTGCCTCCCTAACCTAAAACTTGAACCTAAACCTAACCAATAGTGATCTAAAATCAAATGAGAGGTAAACACAAAACAGACATCTTTAACCAATGCCTAAACCTAACCAAAAACCAAATGAGAAATGAAAAGCACACTTTCTGAAGCAACCAAGTCATTTTGTGTCACTTCTCATCTCACATGTTAGCATGCGTGGTTGAATGGTCTTGAACCGTGTACTTCCATCCAAGTCCAAAGTCCAACACTCTACCGCGGAAGCTAATCATGTTGGAATAAATGTATAAAGGTAGGGGAGTCTGTAATACAAGCGTTAAAATGTATCGTTTTTCAAATTATGGGTTATAGTAAAAGTGTTTCAATATCATAACATAGCAGTGTTTGAGTAATAGTGCAAAAAATAAGTATTTAGAAATTCAGAATCTGCCACTGTACTCTTGATTTGTGTGAAAGTGAAAAAAACGCTAAATTTTTGTACCATCTCTAGTGTTAATTTCACCAGGAAACTGCGACGAAACATTGAATTCAGCACATAAAAGTCAGTTTGCAAAAATGTAGTTATAGTAACATTCATTCAATGAGACTAGGTTGGGTTAGGTTTACATTTTGTTACTTGTTTTTTTTTGTTTTCATCTTGAAACTGTCACAATACGTCTCATGAACCAAAATCAAGTAATTGTCGAGATCAGGTTGGAGCTTACCTGTTTCCAAAAGAGAAACAAAGCATTATGCAAATGCACCTGATAATATGAAGCACATCCATACATTTGATGTCACAGACATGGGTGGTTCAGTGGTTAAAGCTTTGGGTTACTGACCAGAAGGTCAGGGGTTCAAGCCCCAGCACTACCAAGATGCCACTGTTGGGCCCTTGAGCAAGGCCCTTGACCCTATCTGCTCTGGGGGCATTGTATCATGGCTGGCTCTGGGATATGCAAAAAAAAAAAAAAAAAAAAAAAAAGAAGAATTTCACTGTATATGTGCAAAATGTATAATGTGTGACAAAAATAAAAGATGAATAGTGGTGGACCACAAAACATGTCCCAAATCTACCAAGATGAGCAGCTTGTTTACTCAGACACACTATTTAAATACATGCACACACATACTCCAATATAAAAATAGGTTGGACAAATTTGAGTTGATACTTGATATTTTACCCAACACACTTTTTGAGGTTTGCTGTTGGAGGATCAGTGTGAAAAAAAAAAAAAAAAAAAGATATTTCGTTCAAGAGAATGAAAGTTTAGGTTGGATGACCCAAAACAGGATGACCTTTGTGTCCACCTAATCTCAGATTTAGGATTTTCCTGTTGTACGACTTTCTCGGCATGTAAAATGTCACAAAAAAATAAAATAAATAAATAAAATAAAAAAAAACAAGCTTTGATTCTTAGAAAAAAATAGCTAATAAGATTTCTATTCATTTAAACTTATCAAAATTCCCACTAGAGCCCTGGGAGCTTTCTTTCTCACAACCCTCTTTTCTTTTATCCA
The DNA here is from genome assembly GCF_019703515.2 of Myxocyprinus asiaticus. Classification (NCBI taxonomy): domain Eukaryota; kingdom Metazoa; phylum Chordata; class Actinopteri; order Cypriniformes; family Catostomidae; genus Myxocyprinus; species Myxocyprinus asiaticus. The sequence continues at coordinate 18,762,650 of NC_059376.1, read as the reverse complement.
TGGTTAAATATGTAAATAAAATGTCTAAAGTCATTCTTCAAAGGGGAACAAAAGAAAAAAGGGGGGCTGAGGGAAGGGGGGTGCAGCCCTAAAATGCCTTCCTTTCTCCATAACATTAGCCAGAGGGGGGGCAGCATCTAGGCAGAGAGGAACAGCAGGGGAGCGTGCAGGCTCCTTAGAATCACACATCTCTCCAATCCCTCACACACAAAAAAACATGAAATATCTTTTCAGCCTGAGCCATCAAAGGGCCTCCCTTCTCTTTATTAGTTACAGAATTATCTCACACTTTCTGATTTTCACCAAGATGGAACCCAGCTAGCTGCGGTTGCTTTGCTTTGGAAAAGATAAAGTCCAAGTATGTGTGGGTGTAAAGGATAACTGTAGAACTGGATGAGTATGAAATGGCGAGGGTGGTGGATGCTAGACACAGAAATAAACAAACACAAAACATGAAAGGGAAAATAGTGACTGCCGAACCCACTGATGATAAAGATTGAATGGTCATGATTCTCCGCTCTGTTCTTTTGCCTTTCTTCAAAGTGATATCCTCACAGCCTGCACAAAAATCACAGAACAGAAGAGTGCAAAATAAGAGAAACAGGAAAGAACAAATAAGCGGAGACGGAGCGCACAATGGCACAGGTGTCCCGATTAAATGCCGTCTCAATATTATCATATACTGTATGTTTTTTTGGAACTTAGAGTGCTGTGATATGTTACACATCCTGAAACGCTTCATTAATAGTGAAAGAAAAAGATGTTGACATATCAAAGTGTGGGGAAATGGTGATTATGTACATGCATCTTAGCATCATTATTAGCATTTCAAACTGATATTTTATAAATGAAACAGCCTTTTTATTAGAAGAACTGGCTCCGTAGGGGGGAATTTTAATGTATTTCTATATACTATGAATTTGTACTTTGAGTTAACGATCAGACGATCAGACATTACAATTTGAGTAGTTTCAGATAAGTCTATTATATTGACTGGGTTAACTGCCCTAGGGCATATGAAGAGTGCAGGTCTAGGTGAAACTGTTGCTGGAGTCAGTTAGTGATAACAGTTAGTGATTGAAGAGGCTGATACTATCTCAGTCTTGTAAAATGTCCCAGACACCACACAGAGCACCAGTAGGGCCAACCTCTTAGCGGGAATACGTTTCTAAAATATGTTGAAAAGCATCTTTACAAGCTGCCATAAAAACGCTCTTAGAGTGTTCAGTCAAAAACCTCAAGAAAACCAAAGATATCTGGTATTGCAAAGATAAATCACAGTGTTACTGGATAACATGAGAGACCGCCAAGATATCTGGTATGTCTTGCTCCATGAGACCCTCCACTATACTTGACAACAACAGGCAGTTCATGCAAAGTGACTTTTCATACACTAACTACACATTAAACATCTAGTACTTGCTAAATATTTATTATTTAAGGGTTGAATTGAAATAATAAATTGCAAGCATTGAAGCCAGTGGACAAACTAGTGGTACTCTTTTCAGATCTTCAACAATATGCTTATCAAATTATAAAGTCCAGCATACTGTAACTGCATTACTGCACATAGAAGAAAAACATAATTAAAGGGATGTTAAGCAGAATGTTAACATCTGTCATCATTCACTTACATTGCAACTTCTTTCCATTCAATTAAAGTGAATGGTTATTGAGGCTAACATTCTGCCTTATGTCTCCTTTAGTGTTTCACTGAAGAAAAGAAGTCATATGGGTTTGGAACAATAAGAGGTGAGTAAATAATGACAGAATTTTCATTTTAGGGTGAACTATCCCTTTAAGAGATGTTTTTTGCACTCAAGCATGCTAATCACTCTGCTTAATCTCAAGCTTCGTTTTACTTGCTTCACGGGTCAAGTCCAACTCATGAGTTTATGTTAAGCTACATTTTCTCTGCTACACTTATGGGCACAAGAGCCACCTGAATAAGGACTTTATAACTTCTCAAGTCTCACAAAATAGCCTTACACAAAACTGTAAGTGCACACTACGAGTTGAAAAATATCACCTCTTTTCTTAGTAATTACCTGAAGTTTGGACTCTCAGTTAGCTGTACACCTGACGCAGTTTTCTGCAACCAAAATAAAATGTATTTATACCCCTGCTTGGAAAAATCTCAAGAATTCATAAACACCTGCATTAGTGCACTGTAAAAATTGAAAATGTAGATGTTACCACATGAAGCACACTTTTTCGGTTTCCTGGCAAAACATTTAAACAGTGAATGTGCAATCACATTTTTAACTATTATGCTGTTATGCTGACATCCCTTGCATTTCATTCACTGTTTTTATAGACTTTGTTAGATTTTTATGCTTAAATACACCTTGAATCCTCAACCCTAATAACATTTCCATAGACAGTCAAACTCTCACCTTTCACCTCCACAGTACAAATACTTTTATGCAGTGTTGGCATGCATAGATGCCCCTAAGGGGCATGTCATAGTTATGGTGCTGACAGCAAAGCCTTAACTTTGCCAACCCTTAGCACCAGCATGATTTGAAGATGGATCCATTAAAACAACACTGAAAAGCCCTTTGTCTAAGAGTTCATCCTTAAGGCAATTTTCTCCTGTACTCATGCAAGTATTTACGACTGAGAGCAGGGGGTGAAGAATGGAAACTCGCATAAGTTAAGAATGTCTTTTATGTCATTGCACTCCCACATCTGCTTACAATGGCACTTGTTCTATGCATGTCATGGAGGACAAAATTTTACATATTCATTTGATGCACTGCAAAGGGCATAAGATTTATAAAAGCACTCAGTGTTATGTGCAAAACTTAGGAATGAATGTGATTGTTCAATTGATTGCAAGCATAACGTAGTCTTTGTTAAATGAGCATTGTAGTAGGGTGCAATCTGGTGCCTTTTTGGCTTTTGAAAAATGAAACATGCTTTTATAATTATCTTTATGTTTCTTCATCAAAAGGACATGTTAAAGATTTGATAAATCACACAGGTCAAGCTAAATGACTTTAAAAAAAGTAGATGTCCATCCAGGGTGGACATTCAGTGGGTATAATCAGCCACTACATGGTCTGTTTATAATATGTAACATATCTGCAAACACATATTATTTTTTTTCTGTTAACATAATATATATTGGAATTTTACAATGACATTCATTTTCCAAATATCTTTCCATAACAGAGTGAACTTGTTATGCTTACCAAATATGACTTTCATCACAAAATAAAGGGAAACATAAATAAGACAGACAAGTTATTAACTTTATTTTGCTGAATGGCTGATGTCACCTCAAAAGTGTGATGTCATTTTGTGACATGGATCTTCAATTAAAGGTCACAGTATCATGACAAAACAGGGTGGACAATAAAAAACAACAACAAAACCTTCACTATTAGTGTTAAAAGTACACATTAACCACAAATTAATGCATATTAGTGATAGAATCTCATACTAAACACTTAATTGTATGTGGGGGGAAAAAACAGAAATAGCACTTATTTTTGTCAAAGATGTCTGATGTGCAGCTCTGGGAACATGAGGAATTGACACTAGTGGCCAAAATTTAATTATTTTAGTTATTTAAATATTTACTTTTAGGCCCACAGGAGTGTGTAAGATTATACATAGTCTTTATTCTTTTTAACAAGCTTATTAAAATTGTAATCAGATTAAATAAAACATTATAAAAAGCCTACCATAACTTGTACATGGGACTTTAAAGGAAGGAATGACCCAGTAATTATTCATTTTATTTGTAACAAGCAATACGTCAAAACAACTTAGGGACTTCATGTACAATAACGTACATTAAAGGAATAGTTCACCCAAAAATGATAATTCTCTCATCATTTACTCACCCTCATGCATTCTCAGATGTGTATGACTTTCTTTCATCTCCTGAAAGATTTTTAGAAGAATATCTCAGCTCTGTAGGTCCATACAGTGTAAGTGAATAGTGACCAAAATTTGAAGTTCTGAAAAGCACTTAAAGGCAGCATAAATGTAATCTATATAGCTCCAGAGGTTACATTTATGTCTTCAGAAGCAATATGATAGGTTTAAGTGAGAAACAGAACAATATTTATTTATTTATTTATTTTACTTATAAGCCCTCCTAAGCATTCTCTTCTCTGTTGTTTTTAACAATTTGCATTCTTTGTGCATATCACCACCTATTGGGTAGGGAGGAGAATTTATAGTAAAAAAAAAGGACTTAAATATTGATCTGTTTCTCAACCACAACTATCATATAGCTTCAGAAGACATGTATTTAACTACTGGAGTCGGATGGATTATGTTTATGCTGCCTTTATGTGCTTTTTGGAGCTTCAAAGTTCTGCCCAACATTCACTTGTATTGTATGGACCTACAGATCTGAGATATTCTTCTAAAAATCTTAATTTGATTTCTGCAGAAGAAAGAAAGTCATGCACATGGATGGCATGAGGGAGAGTAAATGATGGGAGAAACTTTTCATTTTTGGTTGAACTATTCATTTAGTAGTAGGCTACATGACATCTCATTAAAGTCTGCCTTCGAAATTAAAGTTCACAATGTTTTTAATCATAAACTATCCATTATTAGGCTACAGTACGTGTTTAAATGTATTAATATTAAAAATTGTTGCGTAAACAGCCTCACAGTTTCATTTTTGTCACATACAGACGAATGAGCGTAAAGACACAACAGTTTCAGTTTAGTGAACAATAAAAAGCAAGGGGAATTTGAGGGAATAAAAACTCTCCTCTCTCTGTTCCCACAATGGCCGGACCGTGAAAATCGCCAGTTGTGGAGAGAATAGGGACACATCTCGACTGGAAAGTCGCTGAATCCTTTTGGTCGTCCTCCGTGATAAATTTCTCGCCCACTTGCGCGAGAAAAGTGTGAATTTCTGACACGCTTTTGTAAACCATCAGAGGGATTTCTTCGCGGGAGAAAACAACAACAAAAACAATAAATGGCGAGTGAGCAATTTACTGTGATCTTGTGGTAAAACTTTTAAGAGGATTTGAGGTCTACACGGGCAGTTCCGCACGGTTTAAGGATAATCAGTGTGTCAGTTTGGGCTTTCTTATGTAAAGCAGCTGTCTTTGAAGGCGGATCTCTAAGCAGGTTAGATCAGGACGGAGCAGAGGAGCTGAGACTCAGACAGCGCGTGAGGCAGCGAGCACGAAACTCTTGACGGAGAAAGTGTGTCTGTAGACAAGTTGAAGTGGATTTTCACCGGTTTACAGAGCGGATTCATTCATTCATATTCACGTGTGCTTAGAGGCTGCGTTAAAGCGACGCTGTGGACGTTTTGATGTATGCAAACGGTTTGAGTTGGCTCAGTTGGGATACCTCGCGGAGGATAAATGTGGGAAGTAGCGCAATCACGAGTTGAAGAGTAAACTACTTTGGTGAGGGAAAGACCGTCAACATCTCAGCAGCGGTGCATATGAGCTTTTGAAGGAGGAATTATCATCTGCGGGATGGGAATTGAACGTAAACTGTGAACAAAGTTTTCTAATATGTCTTAAAATCTAAGAATTTTTCACAGAATCACATTTCTTGGTTGAATTGAAACCTGTTACTAACTCTATTTGACTGACTCACATATTCTCTACAACAGAGAAAGATGTGTTTGCATCTTCATTGAGGCTGTTTCATTGTTTTCTTCTACTTTTATGGAATGCAGTGACAACAAAGCAACTTTTGTAGAACAAATACAGTTTAACACCTTTTTTGAAATACATTTATGCAATTCCTTTTTCATTCCTGCTACATGAGTTAATATAGAAAGACAATGTTTGTTGCCACTGTTGGACTTGGTATTGTTCTGCTGTGTGTGGCTGGGTTTTGTTCCGCGATCAGTTCCATTGACCCTGACCGGCCGGGCGAAGGAAGATGCCAGGAGATCGCCATTCCTCTTTGCAAAGACATTGGCTACAACTTGACAGTTATGCCAAACTTAATGGGACATGAGGATCAAAGTGAGGCGGCCATTAAACTGCATGAGTTTGCGCCGCTTATTGAGTTTGGCTGCCACAGCCATCTGAAGTTTTTCCTGTGCTCACTCTATGCGCCCATGTGCACCGAACAGGTATCCACACCTATTCCGGCATGCCGTGTAATGTGCGAGCAGGCTAGGCAGAAGTGTTCGCCCATCATGGAGCATTTTAACTTCCACTGGCCTGACTCACTGGACTGTTCCAGGCTGCCAAACAAGAATGATCCCAATTATCTTTGTATGGAGGCCCCTAACAATGGCACCGATGAGCCCCCAAAGGGGTCCCACACTCAGTCGCCAGACTCCCGACCCCCTCGGCCAGGTAACAACCAAGAACTTCCTATTAAGGAAAGGGTGGGTAAGACATCGTGCAGCAATCCTGGAAAGTTTCATTATGTGCAGAAGAGCGAGTCCTGTGCCCCCAAGTGTTACTCCAATGTTGATGTGTACTGGAGCCAGGGTGACAAGCGCTTCTCTATGGTGTGGATTGCTGTCTGGTCCATCCTGTGCTTTATCTCCAGTGCCTTTACCGTACTCACCTTCCTCATTGATCCTCAGCGCTTTAAGTACCCTGAGCGGCCCATCATATTCCTCTCTATGTCCTACTGTGTTTACTCGGTGGGCTTTCTCATAAGACTTTTTGTGGGGGTGGAAAATGTGGCTTGTGACCGCGATAGTGGTGTGCAGTACATCATCCAGGAAGGCTTGGAGAGCACCGGATGCACTATAGTCTTCCTTATTCTCTACTACTTTGGAATGGCCAGTTCATTGTGGTGGGTCATTCTTACCCTAACGTGGTTCCTGGCAGCTGGAAAGAAATGGGGGCATGAGGCCATTGAAGCCAACAGCAGCTACTTCCATCTGGCAGCATGGGCTATACCGGCCATCAAGACCATCGTGATCCTGGTTATGAGGAAGGTGGCGGGAGACGAGCTTTCAGGGGTGTGCTATGTTGGCAGCATGGACGTCAAAGCCTTGACCGGTTTCGTCCTTATTCCCCTCTCTTGCTACCTCATCATTGGCACTTCCTTTCTGCTCTCTGGGTTCGTTGCACTCTTTCACATCCGTAAAGTTATGAAGACTGAAGGAGAGAACACGGATAAGCTGGAGAAGCTGATGGTGCGGATCGGCATCTTCTCAGTTCTTTACACGGTCCCCGCCACTTGTGTCATCGCATGCTATTTTTATGAGCGACTCAACTTGGATTATTGGAAGATATTAGCAAGTGAGCAGAAGTGCCTAGAAGGTGGTAAGAGTGGCGAGGAGTGTGTGATGAAGAGCTCTATCCCAGCCGTGGAGATCTTCATGGTTAAAATTTTCATGTTGTTGGTGGTGGGCATCACCAGCGGCATGTGGATCTGGACATCCAAAACGCTGCAGTCTTGGCAGAATGTTTTCAGCCGCAAACTGAAGAAGAAGACGAGGAGAAAGGCTGCATGTGTTTTCACAGGCACTGGACCTTATCTCAAGCCTCATCCCACACTGAAAGGACATAAAACCAAGTACGAACCAGCAGGTCCTCCTGCAACATGTGTATGAGCCTGGCCTCTGTACACACACACACACAGCCAAGAAACTAAATAAATGCTGGACTCTGACCAAACAAAAACTGCTATATACAGAGAGGAGCCAGCAAAGGACACAACAATGCTTGTATTTATTTTATGCAAACTTAAGTTGTTAAAATGATGCAACAACCCCAACAAGTTTTTTTATTTGAAGCTATGAGATAAATCTCTGCTTAGTCTTTAGTTCTTAGTCCTTATACTACATCTAAAACTTTGCAGAGTTTGGGGAGTGTTTGTTTTCTGAAGCAAAGAAAAAAAGCAAATCCCTGTTGCCATTTCTATATGTCATTGGGATGCCTGTATCATGTGCAATAGTTGTTTCCCTTAGTGACAGAGAGAAAGGGGCTCTTACACTGTAGGGCTGTGATTAAAGACAATGAAAGGACTCGACAAACAATGGGCGTGAATGGATCGGGGAAAAGCAGCTCCTCCGTGGCATAGTCGTGTGGCTTTTCTATGGAAATGAAGGCCGTGTCATACACAACTGCATTGACATTGGAGTGCAGCTGCTCAATAAGGCCTGAGCAGAGAATGAACTGCCTATTGTTAGGCCTTTTCATGGAACAAAGTAAATCTTAAAGCACTAAATATTGCAGACACAAAGAGATGACTTGTATTTGAGTTGTTTTGTACAGTGAGTTCATGCCCCCTGGTTTGTTGTGTTATGCCAAGCTCTTTTTATGTCCTACAGATATTTGTGTATATGTCTAAAGGTTCATATTTTATAAGAATAAATAAAAAAGCATTTTAGTTTTTAATGTTTTGAAACTAATGCTGTGAACCACAAAGCCCTTTTATTATTTGTGTTGTGTGTGGATGTGGTGCAAATGTTTTTCCTTTGCCTTTTGGGAATTACTAGACTCATGAGGCCCCATTTGAGGAATATTGCAGGTTCAATACAAGTTACGCTCAGCTGACAGCATTTGTGGCAAAATGTTGATTACCACAAAAAATTATTTACACTCCTCCCTCCCTTTCTTAAAGAAAAAAAATCTTAATTTTTGCAGGGTTTAAAGGCAGAAATGTGAAGCTTATAATTTTATAAAAGCACAAGCTATTATTTGAGCTGTAAAGCTGTTTAAATAATCGTTTTTACAGTTTAGGTTTTACGGCATGGCAACAAAGTTGTAAAATTGGATATAACTTTACACAGAAAAGGGACGTGGCACATAGTATAGTAGGTTCATATTTTTTTATTGTTATTATTATTTTTTTAAAATATACCTGTGCATATTGTTTATATCATATGGCTATACTTTTGAAACAGTGAGAATTTTAACATTTACAGATTGGTCCCATTTATTTCCATTGGTACGCCTCTCTGTAACACACATTTTTTATTTATTTATTTATTTTTGTTTTTTAAGAAAAGGAGGGAGAAGTTGAAATTATTTTTTGTGGTATTCAACATTATGCCACAAATTGTGTCAATTCGACTGAACTTGTTTTGAACCCAGAATATTCCTTTAATATCCTTCATAGTCATACTTTTCCAAACATCCCCAAGATCATCTCAGACCTTTTCTGTAGAAATAGTTATGATTGATCCATTGGATGAAATTGAAAGGATGAGCAGATAACGATCATTAATGATCTGGCAGTTTCCTTATTCTTTTACAACCATTATAATCAGAGCAAACACTCTAGACCCAACCTCAAGCCTCAGTCACTTCTTACATGTTCTGTCATGTTCTTTGGGATTCATCTTTTGTGCTTACGTGTTTGTGACTTTAAAGCAGTCTTTGTGTAAAAACACACACGCACCTTCTGATCCCACAACGCCTATTGAAAAGAGAACAAAGGAGATCACTAATATATAAAAAAAAAAAAAAAAAAAAAATTATGGCATCAAAGATTATGAAGAGAGGTGTATTTTAGGACTTTTTTCTCTCTTTATCACTTTTAAAAAGTCCTGGCTTTCATCTATCTTATTAGAATCAATCTATTCACTTCCATGTTAGATTCATAAACAATACTGAAGCAGAAGGCTTTAAAGTTTGTTTTGTTTTAGTCTACAGGTTTAAGTTTTTTCTGCTTTGTTACATCAAAATGGGTCATTTTTGAAGTGTAGCCTTTGATTTAAGAGCTGCTTTTTTCACTGTTTCAGAGTAGAAAGTTCAAAAAGTCTTATTAATAATCACATATGAATCTGCTTTTTAATTTTAATACTAACCTTTTGAGACCACATGTTTCATAGTTTCAAAGCAGCTTCAGAGAAAACAGTGCCTATTATTGAGGAAGTCTAAGGCAGCAGTGGCAAGAAAAACTCCCTAAGATGTTTAGGTCGAAGAGGAAGAAACGTTGGGAGGAACCAGACTCAGCTAGGGGAGACTTCTTCCTCTGGCAGGCACACATTTAAATAATTGTCCATATGCCAGATATTAACAAGTTACATAAGATGTCTAATATTAGTAATCGGTTTGTTTAATAAGTTATTTAATCTGGGATAGTTCACCCAAAAATGAGAATTCAGTCTTGATTTACTTACCCTCATGTTGTTCTAAACCAGTATGGCTTAATTTCTTACGTGGAACACAAAAGGAGATATTAGGCAAAATGACAGCCTCAGTCACCATTCAGTTTATCTGCACTTTTAGATGCAATGAAAGTGAATGGTGTCTGAGGCTACCACATTACTAAACATCTCCTTTTGTGTTCCACAGAAAAAAGAAAGTAATAAATGGGGACATGAGTAAATGATGACAGAATTGTAATTTAGTCTAAACTGCAGTATTCCTTTAAGATGATGAGTAGATTGTAAGGTTGTACATTTGTTGGGGTGCATCCTATCCGCCTTATTTTTCAGCGTGACTAGTGGACCTCTTTCGGTATAAGCCACCTCCAGCTATATTAGCGATACAAAAATACTACATTATTTGGCTTTATATTGCAGGCTGGCAGTATGTGTCATCATATTCTTATGATTAATCATTATTTTCATAAACACAAAGGTTTGTAGCGCAAATAGTTTTACCGTTTATCGCATTTTGCCATAGTTTCATCACACGCTGTTTCACAGGCAGAATGAATGAGAGATCAGGCGCTGATCGCCTTTTGAAATTAATAAATAAAGGCAACATCAGATGTTTTGCAGATAAATATGAATGGAGGTTTACATGGAGACATTAAAAAACTGCATCGGCATGCTCTCAGTAAAGTGAGAGTCAGATTTTTTTATTATCTCTTCAATAACAACACAGCAACAAGTGAATACTTACAGGTACTCTTTTACCATAAATGCTGACGTTAGAAATGTATCCGACATAAGGATATTATTCTGCTGTACATTCTGCGGTTGTGTATTACTGTAATTTATAGGCCCATATCACTAATTCTGGTCTTATTATCCTTCTAGTTATTTACATTGCGGTCAATGACAGCGGAACTTTGTCACATTTACCAGAAATGCAGCCGCTTGCTTACTTCCGCATTGCAAAATAAGGCGGATAAGACAATGTCCTGAAATCCCAAACACATTTGATAAGATTTTACTATTGTGTTGGTATTACATACTGTATTTAAGTCAGAATGTAAGAGTTTTCAAAAGTTTACTAAGTGTTATGTGTTAACACATTGTATAGGAATAAGGTGCTATACATATAAAAACAAATGCAAGAAATTACAAAAATCAAATGATCAGCTATTGGAAAAGATTTTTTTAGCTTGCTGCTGTAAGCATTTTGATTGGTGGAAATATTTTTCTTTATATTTGTTCTTCCTTAGTACATCAAAACCAATCTAATCATCATTTTATTAATCACGTTAACACCTGAACATGGCTTGACCTGAAACTCAATTTTCAAAATCCACAGACAACGATCTACAAGGCTGTGTCTTGAAAATGCATAATATTTAAATTAGGGCTAATTATGCCCTTTAGTAGTTTAATTACATTTGTCAATAGCTTGAATACAGGTGAGGCTCATCTTTAGTTGTTGCTCGGTCAGCTTAACACTTTAACAAGCAAGGCAACAAAAAGGAAAGTGCATCTCTCTCATTACATGCCCTGTTATGTTCTTTTAGCTTCTGCTTATCTTAATGTGTGTTTCTGGTTCAATTTCATGTGATTTGTAGTAATGGGATGAGAAATATCAGTAAGGGATCAAACGTTCACTTAAATAAAATGATGCTGAGCACTATCCTTACTGCATTTGTAAGAAGCAAGTTGTTTCACACAATCACACACACTCAAATTCCTCGCCAGGTGTCTTTTGAAGTACAGCAAAATCTTTCTTTTTTTGTGTGAATCTGTATTGAAAATTTCCTTAGGTATTTAAAGTTCAATTTCATGTTATCTTTAATCTCCTTAAACGCTCATCTTGTATACAGGGAACGCACAAACATAAACGTAAAAAAAGTTATTACTATTGGCTAAAAATTTGAAGATGTTTTTGTTTAAAATATTGAAACATTCCTTGAGCCCTTATATGCAGTATACACAATGTACAGTCATTATAAAATTATGGTATGTTTTGAAGATTTCTCTGCCCTTTAAAAGCTCACTTTGGGTGTCAAGTGCTGTGTGTGTGTGTGTGTGTGTGTGGGCGGGTTTGGGTGGTTTACGAGGACTTTTTTTTTTAGATTACAAACTGGTAATTACAAGGGTATTATGCTATAAATGTGGTTTATGAGGACATTTCTAGTGTCCCCATAATTCTAATTGCTTAAAAACCATACTAAACAAGGGCCTGGGTAGCTCAGCGAGTAAAGATTCTGACTACCACCCCTGGAGTCGCGAGTTTGAATCCAGGGCGTTCTGAGTGACTCCAGCCAGGTCTCCTAAGCAACCAAATTGTCCCGGTTGCTAGGGAGGGTATAGTCACATGGGGTAACCTCCTCATGGTCACTATAATGTGTGGTTCTCGCTCTCGCTGGGGCACGTGGTGTGTTGTGCATGGATGCCGTGGAGAATAGTATGAAGCCTCCACAGGCGCTATGTCTCTGCGGTTATGCGCTCAACACGCCACTTGATAAGATGCATGGATTGACATTCTCAGACGCGGACACAACTGAGATAGTGACTGGCGAGTCACTACGCCACCACGAGGACTTAGAGTGCATTGGGAATTGGGCATTCCAAATTGGGGAGAAAAGGGGAGAAAAAGAAAAAAAAAGAAAGAAAAGAAAAACCACACTAAACAATGTTTCTTTGAAAATGTAAAAATGCAGAAAGTTTTTTGTGAGGGTTAGGTTTAGGGGTAGGGTTAGAGTTAGGGGATATAATCTATAGTTCGTACAATATAAAAATCATTATGTCTATGGAGAGTCCTCATAATGATAGCTGCACCAACGTGTGTGTGCGTGTGTGTGGGTGGGTGGGTGTGTGTGTGTGTGTGTGTGTGTGTGTGTGTGTGTGTGTGTGTGAAAGATCTAAAACAGGTCTGATCTGATGAGAAGGACTGAAGTGTGTGTTCTGTACTTTGCTCAGGGGTATTCAAGTCTCTACAAAGTCCTTATAGTGTTTCAAAATTCAGGCACATGAATCAGAAAGGCCTCATTTGACACACACACACACACACACACACACACTCCTCTGTCACACCACCTTTTACTCTCCTCTCGCTCTTTCTACCTCACACACATACACATACTTGTGTACACACAAGGCTGTTTAAGGGCCACCTGGACTCTGGACCCCGAGGTGTGTTAGTCAAAATGTTAATATCAATACAGTTCCCACTTTAGCTTTATCTTATTTGTACCTTTTCCATTTTTTTTTTTTTTCTTATTTGCTTTGTCTGTATTTGCAACTTAAAGGTGGGTTCACCACGTCAAGATGGAGTGTGTTTTTGAAGTGAGGTAAGAGCTGAAGTGTAAAGGACAGCAGTCCCATTTCCATTTAATGCCAATTCCAGATCTAAAGGGCTGTTTGCTTGGCAAGTGTACTAAAAGCTTTACAGAGGTGTTTGCTTGCTCTGTGGTTGGTAAATATTAATTACATAGTTTCTTAGATATTCAGTTTCAGGTAAGTGGAATGAACCGGCACATATTCCGCATAAAATCTTACTTCCTTGATTTTACACTATAAAAATGTCCACCTGTTGCATAAGTCATTCATTCATTCACCAATCAAATCAACAGGTAGGTGTTCTGACTCATCAGTTATTTTAGAGCTGGGTTTGTCAAACTGATTCATGTCATCTTCTGTGTATCACCAACCATTACACATACAGTAAGCGTCATAGTGGCCACATCTGTCAAGCTCCAAAAAGAAAAAAAAAATGAAACTTTTTGGCCGATACTGATTTTAACAAAAAGCTATACGCTGGTGATTTTGTACTTTCAAATTTTTTTTTAACTTTTGTTTTTGCAGTTCAAAAAAACAGAACTCACATTTTACATGTATGCACTGTATATGACAGAAAATTACAAATCCATATTATGGATATGTTGGGCAATTCCATGGAAATTGTATTTATTCATGGAAAAATAATTTATAACCAAAGGAACAAACATTTGCTATATTTAAGGTTTATCGGCAAGACCATATTGCGATTTTAACCTTAACTCAATCAATCATGCAGCCTTAATGGATACCATACCAGTGTCTTAGAAGTCAAAGTTAGTCAAAGCGTAAGTGCCACTTTCACAGCTGTCACATCTGTAATGATGGATTGTCCTCATTAATGTGAGAAGGAGAAAGAATAAAATGTTTATATTACATGTTCTTAGTAGTGCCAACCCTTATACATTTTTATTTTTATTTTATTTTTTTATTTTTTTTGGCCTTTCATTATTTCTGGATTGTGCATTTGAACAAAACAAAGACTTTTAGAAGGATATTTCAGCTCTGTAGGTCCACACAGTGCAAGTGAATGGTGACCAAAACTCTGAAGCTCCAAAAAGAATATAAAGGCAGCATAAAAGTAATCCATACAACTCCAGTAGTTAAATCCAGTCTTCAGAAGTGATATGATAGGTGTAGGTGAGAAGCAGATCAATACTGAAGTCCTTTCTTACTATAAATCTCCACCTTTGACCAGCCCCAACCAGTAGGTGGCAATATATATGAAGAATGTGAATCACCAAAAAACAAAAGAAGAAGAAGAATGTGAAAGTGAAAGTAGAGATTTATAATAAAAAAGGTCTTAAATATTGATCTGTTTCTCACTCACACCTATCCTATCGCTTCAGAAGACATGGATTTTACCACTGGAGTCTTATAGATTACTTTTTTGCTGCCTTAATGTGCTTTTTGGACCTTCAGAGTTCTGCCCGCCATTCACTTGTATTGTATGGACCTACAGAGCTGAGATATTTCACTAAAAATCTTTATTTGTGTTCTGCAGAAGAAAGAAAGACATGCATATCTGGGATGGCAAGAGGGTGAGTAAATGATGAGATAATTTTTTTTGTTTGTTTTTTGTTTTTTGTTTTTTGTTTTGTTTGTTTTTTGCGTGGAAACTATCCCTTTAAGCCCAACCTTTAGTGTCATAAAAAGCAAATGTGTGATGGAAAAACTTCATTGCTGAAGAAACCATGTGAACTGGTGGTGCTTTTATGACACTTTTGGATCATATGTTGACTTACATGTTCAGCGAGATGCTGGTTTTTCGAGTTCAGTAAATCAATCAATCAATTACCTTGTAAATGTAGTTGGTTATGTAATGCAAATTTTATGATAGCATTGTGTGAGGAACAGGGGAAAAATTGAAAATGTATTAATTGAATATCTGCAGTTTTAAGTTTTTAATTTTTTGTGAAAGTGAATAAAAGTCATTGTTGAAGTGCCTCTAGTGTTTACTTCACCTGGAATCTGCTGCTGTATGTACAACGTGCCATGTAAAAATCATTTTGCAAAAATGTAGGAATAGTAACGTTATTCTACTGTATTAGACTAGGCAGAAAAAGTACCATAAAAATAGTACATATGACTTTTGTGCTATAGTCCAGTTTACATTAGCTTTGTATGAGAAACAGACCCAATTTTACATTACTATTCACAGATAATCGTCCTATTTTGTGTTCCATTGAAAAATAACTGCATACATACCGGGAACAACATGAGAGTGAGTAAACAACCCCTTTGAGTAAACAGGCCTTTACTATGTAATCCTGCACTAACTGTCTTTCCGTGCCAGAAACACATAATGATAAGATATACCTGTACTTCTGTGTGGTGTTGGTCTCAGTTGTGCGTTAATAACATAAATCTGTAGGCTGGCTGACTGCAGGCAGGGTTGGCCGTCTTTGATCAGATCTTTTTTTAAGACGCCCGTACACTCATCACCACAGGCCCCTCACCACCTGTTTTCCAGTCAGGACCTGTTCAAGAAGAGCCCTGCTTTGGTCCGCTCACACACAAAACAGGCCGGAACACACACTCTCACAATAGCTTGATTTCTTGATGTCAGTTGTCAACATCTTTTATTACCTTTCTATAACTTTCTACAACTCTCAAGTCCTTTCATAGGCTTTCTCTCTTATCTCCTGTCAGATTGCTTTTGAAAATTGTGCCTGTGAAATGGCTTGAAATAACAGCGCATGAAAGAGATTAGAGTGGAGACGCTCAGAAGGAGTCACTATAAAGAAGCTGTGTAAGCACCTTCCTGTTCCCCCAACGGCAGATCTCTCCATTTGAAGATCCAAGATCTCCATTGAAATGTTTGATAGAAATGAGCCTATGCTTTATCGCAATGGAAATCTTCATAATCACAGCTTAATGTCTTTTGGGAAAGGCTTTCTGTTCATAGTGTTTTTTTATGTTGCTCTTTGATTCAGCATCATTGTGAGGATTTTTACTCAGAACAGAGACACAATAAATTCTTTTTTACAGAGTTTTTTTGTTTTTTTTTGTTTTGCAATTTGGGCAAGTTACTTGGTTGTGATTGATCAGTCGCAGTATAATGACTGCTAAGCTGTATATTTGATTGCTGTCCCTGGCAAAAAATCTCCTACAGTGCACTGTGCTATAGTTACAGTATATGTGCCTCTTTCTTCTCACATAATAACCTAATTTCAACCCAAAATCAATATTTCATGTCAATTTATTTATTTGGTAAATAGCCATTTAAAAGGTGGCTAAAGTACATAATGTACAGTGAGTCATTATCGCAAAATAAACCTTGACAGGGCAATCAAGACCCAGACGTGAAGCAGACTGTGCGTTATTCCTTACATAACATCTATCACTGAATTTTTCATAATGCGAGTCAAATGAAATTCAGCAACACTGTTGCAGTCTCTGAAAAGTTTTTCCACTGGATAAACTGCATTGACAACCATGTGATTAAACCATTATTGCTGCATTACTAATAGTTATGTGTGAGTTTTGGTTTAAGACAAGTTGAAGCTCACTTATATATTTTCATTTATATAGGTACAGTATATATACATATATTTTGCATATACCTACTGGTTTTGTTATACCTATTTTGTGATTGCTTTATGGGGTAAAGTGAACATTGATGTGAACTCTGGATTATGCAGTTGTGTTTGTTGATAACACTTTACAAGGTTGTATACATAAACATTAATTAATGCTAAAGGAATGTTTCACACAAAAATGAAAGTTCTCTCATCATTTACTCGCTCCCTTTAGGCCATCCCAGATGTGTATGACTTTCTTTCTTCTGCTGAACACAAATGAAGATTTTTAGAAGAATATCTCAGCTCTGTAGGTCCATACAATGAAAGTGAATAGTGACCTGAACTTTGAAGCACTAAAAAGCACATAAAGGCAGCATAAAAGTAATCTATATGACTCCAGTGGTTAAATGGTCTTCAGAAGCACCATGATATGTGTGGGTGCGAAACAGATCAATATTTAAGTCTTTTTTTCCTACAGATCTTCACTTTCACTTCCACATTCTTCTTCTTTTGTTTTTTTGGTGATTCACATTCTTCGTGTATATCGCCACCTACTGGTTGGGGCTGGTCAAAGGTTGAGATTTATGGTAAAAAAAAAAAAAAGGACTAAAATATTTATCTGTTTCTCTCCCACACCTATCATATATCTTCTGAAGACATGGATTAAAACACTGGAGTTGTATGGATTGCTTTTATGCTGCCTTTTGTGCTTTTTGGTGCTTCAAAATTCTGACCACCATTTACTTGCATTTTGTGGACCTACAGAGCTTAAATATTCTTCTAAAAATCTTTAAAAGAAATCTGTTCTACAGAAGAAAGGAAGTCATACACATCTGGGATGGCATGTTAACATGTTAACAATCTTACTGATAGTGTTACTGTAAAATGTTTGTTGCAAAACGATGCACCAAAAAATAAAAATAATGGCCTACCGGCCATGTACACAGGCATGCACATACAGGTGTGAGCATTGTGTGATTACAAGAGAAGAGGTTAAAGAGGCAAAATGGCCTTCACATACAAGCACTTCTTATTTTCATGTGAGAGTATTTTGGAGAAAAGTGGTCCTTTGCAATTATCAGTTGTGAGAGTCATTACAGAAGAATCTGGAACAATGGCAACACTCCCATCTGCCCTGTAGCAGGGGCACATTTTTCTCTCTTTAAATACTTTCTCACTTTTTTCAGTCACTTGAACACACACACACACACACACACACACCTTACAACCTCAGACGAGGCCACCTGCAATCAAAAGAAAGATAAGATCTACAAAGGAAATAAAAAAATAAACAACAACAACATCAGATGTGTTTATATTTCTGTGTACGCCTGAGTGCTTGATGTGTGCCTGTGTTTGTATTAGTAAGTGTGTGAGTGAGAGTGTGCATGATTTGCGTGTCTGAAAATTGCCCTTTGATGTCTGCACCTTGTACCAGAGGTGGAGGACTTCTTGGGAGAAAGTAAACACCAAGAGAAGCGTCACTTTTGTAAACACTCAGATCACACTCAAACTAAGCACACCCACCTAGGCGGCTAAATAGGCAGCTCTATTTTTACCTTGCATTTTGATCCTTATGGCATACTTTAGAGTTATTATCTTTCTTTGTGTAGGTTTTGTGTGCCTTGAAAATGATGTAGACAGTAATATTAGAACTGATTTTGATTAAAACACTGATTAATTGGGTTAATTAATTCTATATGAATACAAACTGATCGCACTGTGAATTTGGCAACAGGTGACCGAAAGTTCTGCTGCTGAAATTGGTCTGTGCTTACCAAAATTTGAACCACTGCCCCCAGTGGCCAAAACTGAAAGTGTTGTTGAGGTGAAATATCCACAGGGATTTTCCAAATGCAAGTCAGTTGTAAACTATGCAATACAATCAATAGGAATGCATATTTTGTTTACTTTACTCCCTAACCTTAACTCCAACCCTAAACCCTACTGGCAGGGTAGTAAAAATGTAATTTTAGAGCAATATTACAACCTCCGATTCACACTCACCATTTTTTATGTAAACTAAAACCCATAATCCCGGATTGAATGTGATTACTTCCTGGTTTCCACAGTACCGGAACCCACGTCTCAGAGATTTCTTGTGCAACATGCTATCAGTAGCGCCACAGGCAAAGGTAAACATTTTGGAATTGGTGCAAAAATGTCTGATGGAGAATGGTGATTGTCAGTAATTTGTGAGAAGGGGAATGACGCTTGTCAATAATTCGACAGAATGGGGTTGATTTCAGTATACATGAACATTTGGAAGCAACATGTCGATTTCTTTTGCAATCATGGAGATCAATACATTGCGAAAACCCTTTTATTTATCAGAATCTCCATCTTGTGTGCAAGTAAAAAATGTTTAGAAATAATTTTTGGAGCTTTACAGTTTCTATATCGATTCACTTTTTCTTTTCTTTTCTTTATTTCTTTTATTTTATTTATTTATTTTATGGGACTTTATACAAAACATCTCCTTTTGTTTGCCACAGGAGAAATAAAGTCATACAGTTTGGAAGGAGGGTGAGTAAATAATTAAAATGATGACATAATTTTCACTTTTACATAATTCTCAAGATAAAAACAAGATAAATCTACATAAGAAGCAAAATTCCCAACTTTTGAGACTTAATTTTGAGATAATATAATAATATAGTATAATCCTAATAAAATCTTAACAGATATTTTAGCTGAATATACACAGGAGATGGTTTGAATAATGTCCAAACTGTTCCTATATATATATTGTATTGTTCCATTGACAATTTAGCTTTTCTGACTTGTTTTATGAAGAGAACATAATGATACTCCAGTGAGGGAGAGTTGTGAGTAGAGCATCCTCTGTTTGTTGTAACAGGTTAATAACATGGTTTATCCAGTGTGTTGGAGATCATAGGAAAGGAAATATTGCAATATTTAGCACACAGATAATATACAGTATTTGTGTGTGTGTGTGTGTGTGTGTGTGTGTGTGTGTGTGTGTGTCAGATAGCAGCAGGATGTCTTCCATGGTGATTTAGCAGAGCATGATTGTTGGATTGTAAAGGTCTTATCTGCCCCCTCTATAATCCTCCCAAAACACACACACACACACACACACACACACACACACACTAATCTGCCCCTCTTTCTAATCCTCACTGCAAAGTGCCCTGATAATAAAAAGCCATCTGAATTCCAGAGCTGAGGAGCTCAATTGTTGCTTACTGTTGAGATGAGTCTCCATGCTATACTCACACATGCACACACACACACACACACACACACACACACACACACACACACACACACATACACACATACACACACACAAAGAAAGGGCCTTATATGTTCACCAAAACACTTTCTCCCACAAAGCATCTTCAAGAAAACCCACACATCCCTCTGACCATATAATCTGTGCTCCACCACTCATAGAGCTAACAGACACCTCAAAGAATCTGTGATATCGAGACAGGAGCAAGTAGCCTTGTAGTATGTGTGATTTACTGCCAATTTCTGCAGTGTTTCTATTCTTTTTGTCATGCTTTAGAACACCCTGTACTTACAGACAGAGATACAGATGTGCTGAGTGGGCTCTGACTGACATGCTGTTTACCTGAAACTCCACTCCCCTCAGGTCACATGATGGTAGTCCTCAGTGATACCTTTGAGTGACCCATATTTTTGTATGGAAAAAGTATGCAGTGGCAGGGTCACATCTTACATAAGTAACAGTGATTGCTAAGGCAAGCATTAGTATTACATTAGAGTTAAGGATTTTTCTAAACTTTTTATTAAACTTCGGTGCATAACTTGTCCTACACTGTGTTCGCTATGGACACCTTGTTGAGTAGAGCTGTGCTTTTACTTTTCTAAGTGAACAGACTTATGATTTTCCCCTGCATGGTGAATGCGAGGGCTGGGTAATAAATTAGATTTTCAAATTTATTGTGATCTGCACTTGAACAATCCCGATATTGACTCTTAAAATCCCAAGATCTATCTTTTTCTTTTACTTTAAAATTTACATCAGTTTTGGTTGTGTTAATTATTATATCTTTTAAATAAATAGCAATTAAACTGCACAGTTTTGGCCCTGTTGTTAATTTTAAATTTAATGTTTTCGGAATCAAGTTAGAAGGTTCCCTGTTTAATTTACAGCAATAGCTGAGAAAGAATTTCCTTTGTAGGTAAAGAAAATGGATGTTATAACTGAAATATACCCAAATGACTTAAAATCGAATCTAATTGAATTAAGAGCCTTTGATTTGGAATTAAACTGGCACTGGCAACCATTCTATCATTGTGGCAGCAGACTGCAAACAGGTAAACACCACTCACATTTTCTTTAAGAAAGAATGAGAATGTAGTTCCTTTCCTGTTTTTTTGAATCATCTGTCAGTCTGTTTCAGTTCACATCAAGATGTTGGCTCTTGCTATAGTTTAGGGCATGTGATCATGTTTGCACACTGTAAACTGTAAATGCTTGATGTCAGTGATTGTAGAATTGTAGATTGTAGAATGCTGTTGTGACAGCTTATTTGAATATGTTTTGAAAAGTTTGCACATACCAAAGGGTTAACATGTCAGAGACATTTGAGAGTGAGAGATCAAAGCCACTTGTAAATTGCGTAAGTAGACATTAGGGAAAGAGGTAAATATTTTTGATAACATCAAAATCATTATATCATACATGCTCACATACTGTGAAACGGTAATGTGTTCAGAGGAAAAAAAAAATGTTGTGTGACAATACTCACAATTCAGTTCTACAACCAAATATGAAACATGACTCAATTTAATTTGGTGTAACCTCCTACCCACCGATGTGCCTCTCCCAAAATCAACAACCACAAAGTTAAAACCTCCAGGACATGTTTTGTTTCTCATGACAGTATAGCCATGAAAGCATTGTAACGGATGAAAAATTATTTGCCATTCGTGCTTGGGGGGTGTTGTCTTCATTGTGTCTCCAAAAAAAGAGTATCATTTAGATATAGCATCAACCACAAACAGAGGAAATCTGTACTAAGGGCAAAATTTGCCGCCCATTTACACAAAGAGAACACCTGCTTCCCCTTTCTTCAAATCAAAACAGTCTCAAGTGCAGTCCAAAAAAAAAAGTTTGGTTAACATTGAAGTAGTGGCAGGCTTTCACATGCCGACCAGGTTGTGTCATAACCCTAGTGTGAAAAACAGTCAAAACTCAGACATAATTTTTAAAGACATAATTAATGTTTAAGGCTAAGGAGAGATGAGACAGTTCATAAGGTCGAGAACAGCTTATTGTTAAGTTCGAGTGTATTACCTGAAAACAATGGAGGAATTATAGGCTTAAAAGTCTATAATTCCAAACAAACTACTATGTATGAATTAATAATATTTCATTCTCTATTTCTCTTTCCCTTGAAGTAATAAAAACATTCTGGTGAGATACATCCAATAAGGATTTATTGAAATTATTATACAGTGACCCCAATAATTATTTTGGCACTAAAAAGGACAATTCACCCAAAGATGAAAATTCTGTCATTATTTACTCACTTATGTAGTTCCAAACTCATATAATTTTCTTTCTTTTATGGAACATGGAATTCATGGAAAAAAGAGCATCATCAACTGTTTCCAAAAAGTTCCATGGAAAAAAGAAAGTCATATGGGTGTGAGTAAATGATGACAAAATAGTAATTTTGAGGTGAACTATCCCTTTGAGTCACTCAAAATGTATTTCAGTCAAGACAACTCCGAAATCATTTAACATGTTAATGTGAGTATGACATTTTGATAGGATTTGGTCTTGGCAGACTGGATCTGCTACGATGCTGCTGCTGCAGAGCAAGTACGAAGACTTGCTACTTCTAAAACATACACAGACATACTGTGTTAGCATTTAGACATGCTGCACAATTAGATAAACATACAATCCCCATGTAGCAGATCTAGACATGTGATGGTGGGGAGGAGGAGGGTTTCAGAGAAAAACTCTCGCAGCATACTGCAGTGAAGCTGACTTATCTGCAAAACGGAGCAATGTAAATGTTTGACGAGGAGAGAATACACAAGTTGATTGGCTAACTGTGATAGGGACCAAGATGTCACAAGGATAATCACACCGTAGAGAAGGAATGGCGTTCCTAAAGATGTTTTTTTGTTGGAGGTGCAAAATGTGCAAATAAATAAGTGTTTAAAAGCAATCATAAAAACAAGGTTACATAAAAAACAGACTAAAAACTAGACCTGTTTTAGGTACTAAAACAGTACCAACCCCACTCTCTCAACTATGGAGGCCGGAGTTCTTTGCACTCAAGCAGTGCTAGCATAACCTTGTCCATGTGCTCAAACACTCACCATCCATCTTGTCTAGCGCCTCTAGTGACGGCAGGCCTAAATATACAAATTGTTCCTGCCTCTGCAAATTGGAGCATACAGTTTTTTTTTTTGTTTTACAGAAAATTAACTCTCACCTCCCCAGTTTTTTTTTTTTTTTTTTACACCCTTTCTCCCCAATCTGGAATGCCCAATTCCCAATGCGCTCTAAGTCCTCGTGGTGGTGTAGTGACTTGCCTCAATCCAGGTGGCAGAGGACGAATCTCAGTTGCCTCCGCGTTTGAGACCGTCAATCTTATCTTAGGTTTCATTTGATTACTTCCTTCAACAAATCCACGAAGTCTTCGAGTATCCAGTGGGCGGCCAAGAAATCTCTGTTCAGCTACTACATCTACGCCAGGGTCATCGATCAGCAGTGGATTATGCAGTTCTGTTCAGGACACTAGCAGCTCAGAGTGGGTGGAATGATGTCGCTCTGAAGACTGTTTTCCACGAAGGGCTTAACCTGAAACTCAGGACGGAACTGACCTGCAAGGGTGAAGTTACGAATCTTTCTGAATACATAACTATGGCCATCAAGATTGATGCTTCAGAATGCTTCAGAATGCTTCACGGCCTCAGTTTCACTTCACCTCGAATTCTACAGTCTCAGTACAGGCCCAGACATCCACTGTATCACCCAAACCCATGCAAGTTGCATACAATCATGTTTCCATGGAGGAACACCAACGTCAACGCAATGAAAACCTTTGCTTTTACTGTGGTTCAACAAGTCATTTCAATGCTGCGTGTCCACACAAGAAATCAAGTTCAAGAATCAAGAGTCAAGGCAGCACGTGAGTACTATGAACA
This sequence comes from Myxocyprinus asiaticus, assembly GCF_019703515.2. NCBI lineage: Eukaryota > Metazoa > Chordata > Actinopteri > Cypriniformes > Catostomidae > Myxocyprinus > Myxocyprinus asiaticus. The sequence goes on along the minus strand of NC_059376.1, from coordinate 18,738,623 downwards.
TTATATCACCCATCTCACATAATTTTCTGTTGCCTGTAGAGATCTCCATTGGTTATCATGTAAGATGTGTTACAGCATTAGTGGATTCTGGGGCTGCTGTTAATCTCATTAATCAGGAGATTGTTCAAGAACTTAACATACCCACCACTGAATGCTTTCCTAAGATTAACATCACTGTTGACAACGAACCTATTGGTACTGGTATAACACAAAAGACTTTTCCTATAACCATCAAAATTGGACTTTTTCATGTAGAGAATATCTCACTATATGTCATCAACTCACCCAAGCACACTCTTATCCTGGGTCATCCCTGGCTGGCCATCCACGACCCATCGATATTCTGGAATCAAGGTGAGCTCACACATTGGTCAAGTTTCTGTCATAAACATTGTCTCCATGTTGCTGTTTCCAGGCCTTGCCTTATCATCAGTATTGAGAGTCCTGAATCACAGAAGGAGACCACGATTCCCAAGGAGTATGCAGAGTTCAGTGAAGTGTTTAGTAAGATTAAAGCTATACAACTTCCTCCTCATCATCCATGGGACTGTGCTATTGAACTTCTATCCAATACAGCTCCACCAAGAAGCAAGGCCTATGCATTGTCACGCCCCAAAACCCTCGCCATGGAGAATTACATTGAGGAAGCCCTTGCCTCCGGTTACATCTGGCCCTCCACCTCCCCAGCTGCTGCAGGTTTCTTTTTTGTAGAGAAGAGGGATGGAGGTCTTCGTCCCTGTATCGACTATCGAGACCTGAACTCTGTCACCATAAAATATCGTTACCCATTATCACTTATCCCCTCAGCCAACATCTATACCAAACTTGATCTAAGGAGTGCTTATAACCTCGTCAGGATTCAAGAAGGGGATGAGTGGAAGACTGCTTTCATCACCACCAGGGGGCACTATGAATATCTGGTCATGCCGTATGGACTTGCTAACGTCCCCTCAGTTTTCCAGTCGTTTATCAATGAAATATTCAGAGACTTACTGAATCATTGTGTGGTGGCCTACATTGACGACATCCTCATTTACTCACAAAACATGGAACAACATATCCAGCAGGTCAAGACAGTCTTATCACGTCTCCAGGAACACCAACTATTTGTCAAGGCAGAAAAGCGTGAGTTCCATTCCTCTCATACCACTTTCCTGGGTTACAATATCAGCAATCAAGGTGTGGAGATGGATGTCTCAAAGGTAACAGCAGTCACCGAATGGCCTCGACCTTCTAAAATCAAGGAACTACAGTGGTTCCTGGGCTTTGCCAACTTCTATCGCGTTTCATTAGGAATTACAGTACCATTGCAGCACCACTCACGTCGTTGCTCAAGGGAAAGCCAAGCAAGTTGCCATAGAACGATGCCGCACACCAAGCATTCATCTCCCTCAAGTCAAGCTTCACGACTGCTCCGATACTGAAACATCCTGACCCCAATCTTCCCTTTGTCGTTGAGGTAGATGCTTCAGATTGTGGGATTGGAGCTGTCCTGTCACAATGTCATGGAACACCAAGCAAGCTTTACCCTTGTGCCTTTTTCTCCAGGAAGTTGAACTCAGCTGAACGTAACTATGATGTGAGGAATAAAGAATTATTTTCCATGAAAGCGGCACTTGAGGAATGATGTCACTGGTTAGAGGGGACAGTCAACCCATTCCAAGTTATCACCGATCACAAGAATCTTGAATATATCAAGGCAGCCAAGAGATTGAACCCAGGTCAAACACGATGGTCATTGTTTTTCACCAGGTTCAATTTTACAGTCACTTACCATCCTGGCAGCAAGAACAGCAAGGCAGATGCACTATCACGCAGACATGATCCACCTCACCTCCAACCTCACCCTGGGTCCATCCTGCCACCATCTGTCATCATAGCACAGATTAGCTGGGACATCATGGAGGAGATACAATGAGCACAACAGCATGAACCATCACCACCTAACTGCCCCCCTACCAAGCACTATGTACCCCAAGCTCTATGTCAGAGGACTATCCAATGAGTCCACACTTCCCTGAGCACAGGACACCCTGGTATCCAAAGAACTGTTACCCTTGTACGTAATTCTTTCTGGTGGCCATCGTTGATTCATGATGTGACTAAATATGTGAAGTCTTGTCAGGTGTGTGCCCAATCCAAGACCCCCAGAGAACTGCTCACGGGGTTGCTTCAACCACTGCCCATACCACAATGACCATGGTCTCACCTGTCCATCGACTTCGTCACAGACCTGCCAAACTCCCATGGATATACTATCATTCTGGTAATAATTGATTGATTTTCTAAATCATGTAGACTTGTCCCTCTCAAGGGTTTACCCACTGCCGTGGAAACCGCTAATGCTTTGTTCCACCAAGTGTTTAGGATCTATGGATTACCAGAGGACATCGTGTCTGATCAAGGTCCACAGTTCACGTCCCAAGTTTGGCAGGCGTTCTGCAAACAACTGGACATTAATGTGAGTCTCACCTCTGGTTATCACCCTCAGGCAAATGAACAGGTGGAACGTCTAAACCAAGAGATTGGCAGATATCTTCAGAGCTATTGTAGCCGTGAACTGGAGAAGTGGAGCGACTTCCTGCCCTGCACCGAATATGCACAGAATTCCCTCACTCATACCTCTACAGGTTTAACCTGCTTCCAATGCATGCTGGGATACCAACCCACAATGTTCCCTTGGTCAGGAGAACCTTCTATGGTGCCAGCGGTGGATGACTGGATTAGGCAAAGCGAGAGGGTGTGGGACAGCACACATGTCCGGCTACAGCGAGCAGTCTGAGCACAACGCTTCCAGGCTGACCGATGGAGGTGCCCCCATCCCAACTATCAGCCAGGACAGAGGGTCTGGTTGTCCACAAGGGATCTCAAGTTGCAGCTACCCTGCAGGAAGCTCAGTCCAAGGTATGTGGGTCCTTTAAGAATTATCTGTCAAATAAACCCAGTTACTTAACGTTTAGAGCTTCCTGCTAATTACCGCATCTCTCCTTCCTTCCATGTGTCCTTGCTGAAACCCATCCACCCGGCGTCTTGCTCTGGAACCACGGATTCTGAGCCTCCACCTCCATTGGAGGTAGATGGAGCCCCAGCGTATATGGTCAGAGAGATCATGGACTCAAGACGATGAGGGAGCCAGACGCAATACTTGGTGGACTGGGAGGGCTACGGACCAGAGAAGAGATCACTGGTAGCCGCCAAGGACATATTGGACCCATCCCTGATCCAAGAATTTCATCATGCCCATCCTAATCATCCAGCACCACGACCAAGGGGACGTCCCAGCAGAAGAACACCAGGAGTTGTTCGTGGGTGGGGGGGGTCCTGTAACATCCAAGGTTGTTACCCCTCCTACCAACCACCAGAGGGAGCCTTCTCCCGAATACTAACTCTGTACCATTTCTTCTTTGGTGACTTCCTGTTTAAACTATATAAATACCATGCTGTTTCATTTTGACTTTGTGAAGTATTGCCAGTTTACCCTGCCTTACCAAGTGTTTTTCCATTGCCATTGCTGATTGTTCTCTTGTTATGACCATTGCCTGTTTTCCTGGATTTACTGCCTTTGGATACCCCTTTGTTTTGTTTGCTTTGTTGGACTGTCTTTTTGGTTTATTGGATTATACCGCCTGCTTAACAACTACCTCTGTTTGCCTGCCGATTTGGATTGTTTGCTTGTGTACTTTAATAAACTTCCTGCACATGGATCCTAACACCATCTCCATGGCCAGTTCATTACACATAGTAAAATTCCATGATGGGAGACTGCTCCACAGGTTCGCCATCACACTAACTGATAACATGTCAAAGGACCAATCAGCTTACACCATGTGAGCCGATTGGCTTCAAGGAATATTCCAGGTTCAATACAAGTTAAGCTCAATCAAAAGCATTTGTGTAGGGATGGTTCTAAATTATTTTTTGTGGTAATCAACATTATGCCATAAATGTCAACTGAGAAAGATAACATAAAGTAGGTTCAAAGAATCTAACAGCTTGCGCCATGACTTTGCATTATATAAGAAAATATCAAACCAAGTGGCATTTCTTTAAAAGAAATATAGAATAAAAACTGTAAAAAGTTTTACTGCTGTATGTAAAGCAGACTTTTGATTTTAAACCCACATAAAAACGGCAGTGTTTTCTCACAAATGTTTAACACTTACGTAGTTACATCTAAATGTGATTTTTATATTAGCCTATTGAGAATTTTATTTTGCAGTATACTGCAGCTCTTTATATACACCATTGGCATTCAGTTATGTGTTTTTTTAATTTTTATTTTTTTTAGATGCCCTTGTTGATTTATACTGCTTAAAAAGGATTTGATTCCCCTCGAGAACAGCGAAAGCATTTGGTGGGAAGATTAGTACACTTACATTGACACACAAACAAAACAAACCATGCGTTCCCTTGCAGTGGTCCATGACTGTCCCCTTTCCTCTTCTGGAGACAATTAAGAGAAAATGCTATGAGCAATATCAGACTTAACAAATGGTCTTTGTTTCATGCTCTTTGTCTTTCCATGTCACTGCCTATGTTTGGGATGAAATGTTAGCTTGTTACTTACTGAATACTGTGCAGTATATCTGTATACATGTCTACTAAAAAAAATGGTATGTTAAACAAAATGCATTGCACTATATATATGTATATATATATATATATATATATATATATATATATATATATATATATATATATATATATATAGTATATTTAAGCAATATCACGCGAGCAAGAGTGCGATATGGCCTTACATCAGCACTGCTGTGATTCGGCCGTAGGTAATCACAGCAGTGCTGATTTAGGGCCAGATAGCATGATTGCGAGTGTGATATTGCTTATATACAACAGTTCAATGAACAAGTAAATTTTAAAAAATTAGGAAACACTGAGTACAGTCATAAAAACGCATTTGTGCATGGAACTACTTTCTTATGCGACGGATCAGAATCTGCCATTGCTGGTTCAAACCAAATGATGCGTCCAAGCCTTCATTAGTATTTCAAAAATGTCACTTCAGAAATAGTATCACGGCTTGTGCTGTTTCTAACACGTTATTGGATAAACAAGGACGGATGTGTGTGTGTGTGAGAGAGAGAGAGATAGAGAGAGAGACGGAGTGTGTGCGATCACCTGTTACCACTCCCAAGCAGAGATGTTGTCAGCTTTCTGAAGATCAGCTTTCTCAGTGGAAAAATAGCTGTCCAAGCGGGGTATTTCTCCCTATTTCACGGTAGCCGGTGCGCAAGAGTCATTCACAGTAGAAACCGCAGTCTCCTCTGCCATTTTGTCCTCTCCGATGTGGAAAGTCAGGTAAGAGGTAAGCACCTTGAGTTTGTGTAATTAATTAGTCTGTTGTGTCTCTCAGCTGTGATGAGCCGTAATGCTGAAGTTGTTCGTTTAAAGCCGTTTAAAGCTATTTCCTAGCTTTAGTAGTGCAGTAACAAGTAGAGCTGTTGTATGTAAACGCTGGCTGATGCGGATTCACTTCACGTCACCTAACTGGCTCATATTACAGACAAAAAAGATCTTTTGCCACCACCTGCTGGCTAACATATGTAATGTCAAAACAAAAAATACATGTAAAAAGAGACATACAGTAGCTCTTAACACGTATGCACTGCTCTTACACTTTAGTTTAGAATGGCACAAACACAAGCAGAGTGATACACACACAGTGAAGCATTGGAATGCTGATGGTGTGAGACCATCAGTGCTCATGGAACGTCTCTCGTCCAATCAGATTCGAAGACCGGAATTAACTGTTGTATATATATATATATATATATATATATATATATATATATATATATATATATATATATATACACTGTGAAGTGTGCGATTTGGGACGCACTTTTAGACTTAGATCTGTTCTGTGACATACAGGTTTGGCTTAACTGTGCTCAGATTGCAGTAACTACAAAGTCCACACTAAAACAGTGTTAGTTAATGCTTTTTGTCATTGTAGCGCAGTTAGTGTGTATCTGTTGGTCATCATCACACACTAGACACCACAAAAATGTGTGTTAACTAAATTGGTGTTTTGAGTGTGTTTTTATTTTTATATATATTCAGGTTTCAGAGTTCAGATTGATAGCAATGGCAATATGGTGGCAAGCTTTTGTCTCTGATGGTCCTGCTCTTGAGTTCAAGCATGTGGGAGCAGATTTGTTGTTTGTAGGTCAGCAAATTTCAGAGGAGGGAGATGAACTTGGAAGAAGTGTCAAATGGGACTGCATGGTACTTTTGGGGTTTTCTCAAAAGGGACAATTTGGACAGATCAAGTTCATTGATATTCAAGGATTTGACCTTTTAACTAGTGGAGGGTCAGTAAGGTTGAAATTACCATGCATCTGTTTGGAATGTGTCTACTCACACACACACACAAATGGTGTGTGAATCAAAACAAAAGGCAATACTTTGTCACTGTCATATTAGACCCTTCATTATCCCCCTCTCACTCTTTCTACGTCAATAACAAGAACCATGCATATTGTTTAGTTCATGTCAGATGCATCCCTTGAAGAAAACTATTGATTCAAAAACATTTTGGTAAAATAGTGATGCAACAAAAAAAATAAATAAAAAAAAAACAGTACTTAAAAATGACTAAAAAGAAAATACTGTAAATTAATACAAAAATGGAATAATCGCTAATAAAATAGTGCACAAGTGTTCTAATTGTTGCAGATTCAATGGCAGATTCTGGGCAGATTCAACTGAGCTAATACTTTGCAAAGATTGTAGGTTATCCTGTGCAGATGTGGCTTTCTTCTTAATAATCTTGATTATTTTAGATGTAAATATAGGTGTGCTGAGTGACTCCAGCCAGGTCTCCTAAGCAACCAAATTGGCCCAGTTGCTAGGGAGGGTAGAGTCACATGGGGTAACCTCCTCGTGGTCGCTATAATGTGGTTTGTTCTCGGTGGGGGGCATGGTGAATTGAGTGTGGTTGCCGCGGTGGATGGCGTGAAGCCTCCACACGCGCTATGTCCCCGTGGCAACGCGCTCAACAAGCCACGTGATAAGATGCGCGGGTTGACTGTCTCAGACGCGGAGGCAACTGGGATTCGTCCTCCGCCACCCAGACTGAGGCGAATCACTACACCACCACGAGGACTTAGAGCGCATTGGGAATTGGGCATTCCAAATTGGGAGAAAAAGGGGAAAAATCCAGAAAGTGTGATAAAATTAGTAGAAATACTAAAGTCATAAACCTGTGGCCTTGATTAGTTTTAAGGATAGCCTACAAATGCACACTCACATATACACATACAAACACGTTTCACTAACAGAGCTGGCAATTGTTAAGAAGAAACCGTAACAGCTGCTGCTGTGTCATCTGTCACTGTATTCTATTTTTCACATTTTTCAGTTGATTAATTTCTCCTCACCGTGGACACAATGCAAACCACACACACACACACACACACATACACATACACACACACACACACACACAGAGACTAATTTTTCTGCTCTGTAATTTAGACTGCCGGTAGCTTAATTGCTGTTCATATGAAAATGTAAAACAATCAGGTTCAAGTTTTTAAGCTTCATTTAGGTGATGTTTTATCTATTAAAGATTGTTTCACATAAGGAATGCATTGTAACTTTTACACTTGGTTTTATTTGTTCAATGTAATAATATAATCCGATTCAACACCTGTTCAGTGCTCAACAGAAATTTTAACGCATTATTGTGGCTCTCAATTTCCTAGACCAGTGCTCACTTGAGTAGGAAACGGACCTTGAAGGAGATGTGTTTAAAACACTGTAGACTCAGCTGTTGTGTCATGTCATATCAAATTCTGTAGAATATTTCATAGCACTCCACAGGTGTCAGTTTAGCAAATGTGTTTCTCCATTAAACAGAAATCTATGCTCAATATCACTATTGTGAACTGTTGTGGTCATCCTGTTCAGTCCTTTGTGATCTTAGATCTGCTAGCTGACTAATATTGCTGTGTAATGTGTTAATACGTTTAAATGTATAAAGTCGAGAGTAATGGTACGTATGCACAAGTGCAAAGTTGTCCGAAAGTGCTGGAGTTTCTGATGTTTAAATTACATTGTTAGATTAACTGTATAACTACAGTATATTTGATTTAGAATTTATATGCCGTTTGTATGATTTATTGTAGCTAGCATTGTCGGGGAGTAACTAACTAAAAGTAATGAACTGAACTACATTTGTAGCATGTAACTGGTTAAAATAATGATTCCTTATATTAAGCGTAGGGAACAATTGTAGAGTAACAATTAATTTCAGTGAGTCGGTTTGTTCGCACGGTTCATGTAAATGAACTAGTTCACAATAATGATTCACTAATTCATTTGAGCCCCAGTGCAGCCTTAAAGTGACTTTGGCAGAAATTACTTTCTTCTTTTTTGAAGCAAAATATTTAGTCAGTTGCAGCTGTTTATTACTATGATTCGATTCATTTATATAAAATATGAAGCTTTCTATTAGTGTATATATTTAGCAAACTTATCATGCTCAATTTCATGTTGTTACCCTAATTGTTTAATATTACCCTATAATTAAAGAACTATATAACTATCAGTTGATAATATTTCAATAAATGAATAATAATGGATCATATAATCTGATTATAAAAACTTTAAATATTTTCTTCTTTAAATAGCTACAAAGCTGTTTTCTACTTTTTGTTTGTAATGTGTAGTGTAACTACTTTTATAAAAGTCTAGCTTCATTGTTGTTTAACATCTTTACGTTATGAGTAGCTTGTAGTTTGGGAAGCTACAGTTTCAAAGTAGCTTTAACAAAAGTGTATTGAATTGACATGGATTAGAACAGGATATTTGAGATAATTTCATTCAATTTTTCTCTTGTGGAATATACTAAATATCTCTTATGGATCTCCATTAAAAAAAAGAAAATTACAATTTTTATGATCTCTCATTTTAAAATGCTAAACTTCTTACAGATTCTGCAAGGGGTGTAAGAGCACACCTATAAATATTTTTTTTTTTTGACTGTGTAATCATAGACCATACTTAAGACAACCACACTTGCTGTACATTTTATATAAACACCCTCCAAAGCAGCATTAAGCATATTTCTTCCAGTGGATACGTCCAGTCGACACATACCGTAATTATTCCTCAGGAAACATGACACAAATATTAATCGAAAGCAGCGTGCCATCTACTTACACACAAACACACACACACAAGTCAAAACAACACCTATGACTTTCTCCTTTGTGTGTACAAAAGATGAGAGCCCAATTGATCCATAAAATCATTACAGCTTCTGCCAAGGAGCATTTTAACAGGTTCCAAGGACCACGGCTTACTTTTTAAATAAAACATAAACAAGGAAAATATCAAACCCATTAATCTTTCATTAAGCTAGCCTGGATAAAAAAGAATCACTTAAAGTATCATTCGTTACCATCACTGCGAGAGCACATGCCCCCCTGCTAACTTCAAAGGTTTTCTCAAAGAAAAAAATAGAGGAATGAAAGCATGGATGAGAGAAAAAGAGAGAGAGAGACAGTTAGCTAGCTGCTTGCTACTTTGTGTTTGGTAGCGAACCAGCTTGTGGCTGCGTTTTTATCTTCTGTGAGCGAGCAAGCGATAGAGACAGAGACAGACAGAGGGTGAGATTGTTAGCCCCATAGGAACATTATCAATGGCACACACCCACCATAAATATAGCATAGGCTTTAGCTCCCAACAGCTAAAGACAATCTGCCTGGCAATGCCACCGCAGCAATGAGGAGTCTTTGACACTAAAGGAGATATCATTTCTTGGCTTGGTGAACTACTTAATGGTGACCTGCTGAAAAGACCAGCTTAGACCAGCATGAATTTCCATGCAGGTCCAAGCTGGTTTATGCTGGTTTGGTGCTGGTCTAGCAGGTGGACAAGCAAATCCATGTTGTTCAAAATGTATATCAACTGGCATGGTCAACCTGATGAAGCTGGTTGACTAAGCTTTCTGATTAAGCTAGTTAAAAAGCCCAGCTTCTTATGCTAAAAACCAGCATCCAAAACACGACATTCAAAACATATGCTGGTGACCCAACACTATCACACAGGAAATGTTGCTTCATATCGACATGTTGCTTCATGTTAAGTTCATAAACCCTGAATTAAAGTCCAAATGACAAGCAGCATCCCCCATCAGACATTTTTGCATCAATTCAAGCTTTAATACTTTCTTCCTATTACTCCTGATAGCACATTGCACATGCAATCTTCAAGACACAGGTTGGTCCTCTGGAAACCTGGAAATAATCGTGTTCACATAAACAATGATGAGCGTGATTCGGACTCGGAGGTTGCATTTTTACTCTAAAATTATATTTTACTCAACTGACGGTTAGGTTTTGGGTTAGGGAGTAGGGTTAGTAAAATGCATTTGTAACAGGGTTAAAGATGGGCAATGAGGAGGCTGAAGCATCAAAGTAATATTTTAATGAAAACTTAAACAAAAAGACAGAAACACAAATGCACATACGGCAGCTGCGTGTGGCACTCTCTCTCCCGAACTGCTGCATCCGGCTCGGCCATATCCCTCTCCTCGGCTGATTAGCCCGATTGGGGGCTGGCCGTGTGCATTCATGGCCCGGCAACGCCCCCCTCATCACAACATTCTTGTCAACTGTTTAACATCATTTACAACTAAAAATACAAATCACTTTTAGCACCACTCTAGACTATGGACATTTCACCCAGAAATTGGAGCGGACCCACTTTATATTAGGTGGCCTTAACTACTATGTACTTAACCATTTGAAACAATGTACTTATTATGGACATACATGTTGTTGCATTGTAATTACATTTAAAGTACTTGCATTTAATTACATTTGTAGTTACACTGTTAATCTTACCCCTAACACAACCCTTACCCCAAAACCTAACTCTAGCCCTAATACTAACCCTACCCTTACTCCTAAACCTACCCGTTACCTCAACCTCAGTAGCAGCAAATGTGGGAATTTTGAAGAACAACATGTAGTTACACAGTAAAAACATAGTCTTGTATGTATTTAATGTTATGACATAGTAGTTAAGGCCACCTAATATAAAGTGTGACCATTGGAGCTTACTTCCAGCTTTGACCAATGGAGGGCAGTGATTCAAATTTCAGTAAGCGCAGACCGACCTCAGCAGCAAAACTTTCAACCTAGTGTTGCCGAATTCACAGTGTGATCAGTCTGCAATACTGGTCTTTTCAACAGGGTTGGTGTGTAATTTCTGCAGCACTAGTGGCATCAAATTGCACAAATATTGAGTGTTTTTTAAACAGTTTTTCCAAAAAATGCCATTTTTTTTAAACAAACAAATAGTCCAGCCCCAAAGTCACGCCATTGGTTGAGCCACTTTGGCTGACATTTTTTGGGGTAATCAACCTATGAACTGCTTCCTTATATTGCCCTACAAAATCAAAACACAATACAAACACTGAAACTGAGAAAAATGACTTCAAAGCTTTTTATTTGTCCTGCAAATGTAGATTATCAAATTGTCACACTCTGTTTTCTCTGAATCTGAGCGTAGTTGAGCCAAATCCATCAGTCACAGGACAATTCATATTCTAAGACCCCATTTACATTTGCATTAACATCACTATTGGATAGCAATTTACGACATTAAATGACAGGTGTAAATGCACCCAAAACACATTCACTGTAAACCCTAATGTTGTCATTACTGACCTAGAATCGGTTATAAACTTTTTTTATTTGAGCTGTGTTATTGTAATATCTAAATTTGAGTCAATTCAACTAAAATTATTAAGCAGAAACAACAATATTTGAATAGCAAATCTGAGTTAAGTCTATTTGCATCTAGTTACCTTAACTTAATTAGTTAAGTTCATTCTAAGTGAACACCAAGTTAAGTGAACTTAATTACACAGGTTTTGGAGATGCTACTCAATTCAATTGAGGGAATGAGTTTACTCAATCAATTGAGTAAACTTATTAGGGGTTTCAGTGTTGCTATCAGATCGTGATCGGATCACTGAAACTACATTTGGAGGTGGTCAAGGACAGATTCTGACCACATTCAAAGAAAGTGTAAATGCAAATGCGTTTTCGTTATCATAAATATTGAATTATATGATGAGGTTACGCTACAGTCCTCCTTTGTTTAATTTTCTGTGTTGCGGGTTCTTCCCTTTTTCTGTTTATTCTACCATTGCAATTTGAAAAACACAACAGACACTGCTGCCTTGCAATCTTGTTACCTGAACAACAAACAAAATACCCAATACACATGCAATATCTCGTCTCTCGCCTCATTTTTGACTAAATGTGTAGTTACTGTGTTTTGCCTTTGTATTACAGTATAGTTTTCTCTGTGTATTAAGCTGGGATAGGAAAAAGTATTTAACAGTAGGATTTTTTTAAAAAAAAGAGAGACATAAATCACCTCTACACTGAATGTAGTGTAATCTCACCATTTTACAATTGATGTGTACACTTAACACTATAATGTAAACCTAAATCTTGCTTCAAGAACAGCTTGAATTTAGTAGCATCAAGCCATACCTCTCTCTCTCTCTCTCTCTTTCACTCTCTCTCTCTCTCTCTCTCTCTCTCTCCACAATGCTTGCCTTTGAACCTTTGTCTCCATGTATCATTAAAAATGTAAATCAGACCCCCATACTCACATGATTCTCACACACCTCTCAACATGTTATGAGTTGCAGCTGTAATGGACTGGAAACTGGGATTCTTGCTTTGATTTGGCTCACAGACCAGAGAATGGGCAAATGCTCCAGCTATCACACCTGTGCCAGTCTGATACGAGCTGCTTAGAGTGCCCGCTTTGTAGCTGTGCCAGCCTGGGAGAGATAGTGGCTAATGCAGCAGTGGTCTATGCTGGTTAAGCGGGTCAGGTTTTGATGCTCCTAGGGTGCCAAGTAGAGCAAAAGTGCAATAAGATGATCATTGGATGAGTTGTCATCCATGTCAAGTATTGTACAATGTCAATTTAGTAAGTTTTTTTAAATCTTAAATGTCAGTCTAAATTACACCATTTAGGACACCATAAAGGACATATTCAGTACCATATTGTTTATATAGGAATACATACAGTAAAGCATACAGAATAGGTTATACAGGTACCAAAAAACAAGTCAGTTTTCTTTCTCCTGTCCACTAAGTTGTGAGGAGAATATTGATTTGTTATGAACAAAGCTTTGTTTTCATATGTCAGTGAATCGGACTAAATCTTTGGTAGAGTAAGATATAGCCTGCCTGTGAGCAAGATTGCCCACCTGTAAATTAGAACTACAATTTTCTTATGGATTTTTGTGATTAATTTTTAACCAACTGGCCCCAAAGTAATTTTTAGTAGACATAAGTCAGTTAACCTCAAGATCACACTAGCAGAGGAACCACAGGTGTATTTCATCACATTAACTATGGACATGTTCCATTAAGTTCGACAACCAGAAAGCATCCAAATACTAATCTCTTAATTTTGAATAGTGTGTATATATATATATATATATATATATATATATATATATATATATATATATATATATATATATATATATATAAGCAGGGTTGGGGAGTAATGAAATACATGTAATGGGATTACATATTTAAAAATAAAATATAAGTAACTGTATTCCCACTACAGTTACAATTTAAATAATTGGTATTTAAAATACATTCAAAAAGTATTTTGATTTATATTGTTTTAGAAACAACACTGCATAAGATATTTAGGTTTTTCAGAGAATGTATTTTTAACGTGTATTTTGTCTTACTGTACTGGCAGAGTTTTTATAGTCAAAACAAGTGAAAAAATCTACCAGTGCTGAAGAAGTAATCCAAAGTATTTAGAATATGTTACTGACCTTGAGTAATCTAACGGAATACATTACAAATTACATTTTACCACATGTATTCTGTAATCTGTAGTGGAATACATTTCAAAAGTAACCCTCCCAACCCTGAATATATATATACTGTATATATATAGTATATACAGCATATACACTGGTGGCCAAAAGTTTGGAATAATGTACAGATTTTGCACTTATGGAAAGAAATTGGTACTTTTATTTACCAACGTGGCATTCAACTGATCACAATGTATAGTCAGGACATTAATAACATGAAAAATTACTATTACAATTTGAAAAAAAAAATAAACTACTTCAAAGAGTTCTCATCAAAACAATCCTCCACGTGCAGCAATGACAGCTTTGCAGATCCTTGGCATTCTAGCTGTCAGTTTGTCCAGATACTCAGGTGACATTTTATCCCACGCTTCCTGTCTTGTTGGGCACTTCTCACACACCTTACAGTCTAGCTGATCCCACAAAATCTCAATGGGGTTAAGATCCATGACATTCTTTTCCAATTATCTGTTGTCCAATGTCTGTGTTTCTTTGCCCACTCTAACCTTTTCTTTTTGTTTTTCTGTTTCAAAAGTGGCTTTTTCTTTGCAATTCTTCCCATAAGGCCTGCACCCCTGAGTCTTCTCTTTACTGTTGTACATGAAACTGGTGTTGAGCGGGTAGAATTCAATGAAGCTGTCAGCTGAGGACATGTGAGGCGTCTATTTCTCAAACTAGAGCCTCTGATGTACTTCTCCTCTTGTTTAGTTGTACATCTGGCCTTCCACATCTCTTTCTGTCCTTGTTAGAGTCAGTTGTCCTTTGTCTTTGAAGACTGTAGCACCTTTGTATGAAATCTTCAGTATTTGGCTATTTCAAGAATTGTATAGCCTTCATTCCTTAAAACAATTATTGACTGTCAAGTTTCTAGAGAAAGCTGTTTCTTTTTTGCGATTTTTGACCTAATATTGACCTTAAGACATGCCAGTCTATTGCATACTGTGGCAACTCAAAAACAAAGACAATGTTAAGCTTCATTTAACGAACCAAATAGCTTTCAGCAGTATTTAATATAATGGCAAGTGATTTTCTAGAACCAAATTAGCAATTTAGCATGATTACTCAAGGATAAGGTGTTGGAGTGATGGCTGCTGGAAATGGGGCCTGTCTAGATTTGATAAAAAATTGCTTTTTTCAAATAGTGATGGTACTGTTTTTACATCAGTAATGTCCTGACTATACTTTGTGGACTCATCAGTGCTTACTAGATACTGTATTTCCTGTTGCTGATGGAGTTGAGAGTGAAAATATTATTTGTGATGGATGCCCAACCTCCATTTCAACACTATATAAAGTAATTAGGCCAGGGATGCCCCAGTATTAGGTTTGGTCCATCATGGTCCCTTTTTGTGTCAGAGTGAGGATGGTTTTTGTGGATGTATGGGTGAAGGGATGGAGGGATGAAAATGGAAGGGTGCTGAGATTTAATGAGATGCTGAAGCAGTGGGGGAGATGGTTTTAATTACTGCTGAGGACTTGTCCAGAGGGGTGGAGAAGGAGATGTGTGTGTGCCTCTCTGTGCAAATGGGCTATACTGTGTGTCTTAGGGTGGGAGTTCATACACTGCTACAAGCGCATGCTGAGATTCACTGCCTTTGATGCTCACTTCTCTGTGGCCCTTCGCCACTCTCTCCCACACTTTCTTCTCTTTTGCCCTGTCCTTCGTACCCTGTCTCATTACAGCCCATTGTAACTGTACAGTTCTTTCTACACCTTTATTAAGGCTGTGGTTTTGACTAAGAGAAGAGACATTAAACGGCTTTACTTCAGTGACCTACAGTTTCAGTCGGATCTGTGGAAGGCAAGTTTGTATGTGTGTAGAAAAAGAAATCCTATTGATTACTTTTAAAGAACTTAGGAAAAAGTGTGTATTTTTTTCCCCCTATCTCAGCTTAATATGCAGAGTGAGAACTATAAGTAAGCCATTCGAATGGATTCCCACAAAAGTGTGAACACTGTGGCTCTGCAGTGCTATCAAATCATTTTAATGTTTGTTTTAGCACAACAACAAGCTCGACAAAACGACATTGACTCAACCAATGATGTAAGTTTGGGCCGGGACTGTATTTTTATCCAACACTGCAAAAATGTTAACCTAAAAATGTGCTTAATGATGTGGTAACATCTAAATTGACTGGTTTGATTCAAGTCTTCAGAGTTTTTATTTACCATACTAAACTAACTGGACTACATTAAGTTGCATCAATAAAACTAATTTTAAAGGTAAGATCAAGTAGAAATAACTCCTTTGGCTAACAATTGCAGGTTACCACTTTTTACAGTGAACCAACAGAAGATGTGGCAGTGTTCGGGAAACCTGTTTGAAAACAGTGCCTGTGTCTGAGTATGTGTACTTTCTTATTAAATAATGTGCAAAAAGCATTACATTAATGGAGAAGTATTCATAAAACTCTCTGTGAGAAATACCGGAGGACCTACAGAGATTCTGAACTGCGCATCCACTGGACACTTTACTATTCTATAGTAAATCACAATTAAAACACTCAATTTAAGAAAACGCAGCAGAAACGCAAATCGAGCAGATCTTTTCAACTGTAAAAGCAATGTATACCAAGAAACTTGTTTCTTGTGTTTAAACTGAACTTGGTGAACAAAACCCACTGTATATTATATTATTATTTATGTATATTATTTTCTCGGTTACTAATACACATGTTCCCAGATGAAGTATGTCCAAGAATGCAATTCACCTGCATATAAAGAATGTATATTTTTAACGGCCGAGAAGTACAGTATGTTATTTATCAAGTGCTGTCTGAATGTACACAAATATGGAAGCAGCCGGTGATTATTTTTGAAATTGAAAACTGAATGGTGATGCTATAATGGTGCATAAGTTACACACTATGTAGAAATTACACACTTCATCTTTAAAAAGTGTAGAAGTAAAAACATTTTCATGCTTCGAAGTAACAATTCCAGTACAATTAATTAAATATTTTGAACTATGCCCGCACACACCATAATCAAATTCAGTGAGCCATTTCAGATGAATCAAACTGTCTCCTGTTGGACCAAAATCTCCCTAAACAATTTAGCTGACAGTTGATTCATGTGAATTTATTGAGTAGTTCAGTCCCAGTGCCCACAGCAGGAGTCTGTTGCTATGCTCCAACCCTCTGTTCCCCTTTGCCACCCAGCTGTGTCCCCACTCTTTTGTTGACTTTGAAAAAAGATCACATAGTTTCCCTGCTCAGCTCAGGGGGGTTGGGGGGCACGGCAGGGCTCCGCTATGGTCAACATGAGATCCCCAATCCAAACCAAAAACTCTTACTCCTGCCCCTTTACACAAAAGAATAACAGTGGAGTAAGCTAATGCTTGTGCATGCGGGCCTCTTTTTTGAGGTTAGAGAAGGCAGGGTAGATAGAGATCAGAATCATGCTCTAAGGTGAGGGTCACATGACTCTTTCTTAAAGTTCTGAATTGGAAAGGGCACAGGTGCCTGTGTGTGTTAACAAAACTTGATGGCAATTAAAGGGTGCGTTCTATTCAGAAGTGATCATCCCTATGTCCTAATCCCTTCGAAGACTTTAAAGGGGTCATGACATTTATTTTTATTTTTTATTCTTTGAGGTTCACCTATAATGTTAGTAAAATTTTTCATGCAAAAAAGTCATAATGTTGTATTACATTAGTTTTTATACCCTGTCTTTGGCCCTCTGTTTGAAACACTCTGTTTTCTGTGTTCTTCACCTTTAAGACATGTCCACTGTTATAATTGGTTTACATAATTTAAAAATAACCCTGTTTGATCTCCCGGCTTTAATACTGTGTCAGCAAATAAGTGATGTTTGCTGAATGGGGAATCAGAGTCACCCTCCAATTATTCGTGGGTTGACCAGTGATGGGGTCTTCCTCGGACATCGTGTCTTTAACGAGACAGATGAGAAAGCAGGCAGCCTTACTACCATTTACTTCACAACTGTTTTTCGTTGTGCTCTGCGTTCTTCTGCCATATTTAAATAATTTAAACTCAAACCAATATTTCGTTAAGAATTATACATTTCTTTGTTAAGTAGCATTGTAATAAGTATAATCTGCTCCCCTTTGGAGTCATGATCCTGGTTTATTTTGCGATAAAAATGGCTGTCTGTACAAATCCTTATCTATCAAACAAACAACAGGCAGATGAAACATTAGAATTACACTTGTTACTCACCTGCATTACTGTCAGGTTTCATTATTGTTCCCACTGCTACATCTTTCGATACAAGTTTCTTTGCAAAGCCTGAATCCTTGGTTCTCAGAAGAATTCATTTAATCTATGATTCCAAATGATCCAAACATTTGAATCCGAACTTCGTTTGATTTAGCCACTCAGGCTATGCAGGGATGCAGTTTTTCCACAACCAGGAACACAACAACATCTGGGGACCTAACATTACTCTTTTAGCTGTTTAAGAGGAAACTACAGTTACAACAGAACCACTTTCAGTATTGCAGTATCCCAGCCGCTTTCTCTCTCTGTCAACTCAGTGGCCGCAATGATTACGTATGTTGTGGAGGTAAGGGACTGTGCAAATTACCCTGCATTGTGATGTCACAATGTAGCAGATTTCAAAACAAGTTGTTTTGCAGGGTGGAAACAAATGCTCTTTTTGGGCTGGAGAGGAAGTTCTAAAACTTAAAGTATATTTTTGTAGTATAATGACCCCTTATATGTCAAAATATTATAGAAAATGTTATCCCTTATGTCATGAGGCCTTAAACATTCATTGTGAGTGCTTTGGAGGGCTGAAAGTTGTGGAGCACAAAAAATAACTCACTTTTTAAGTCATTTTTATTTAAAATTTGCATGGCTATCATGATTGTTCTCCCTTCAAAGTGCCCTTGGGAGGCTGATTTATCCCATTTGGAATGCAGGGAAATCTTTAGGGAATTTTATGGAGCTGCACAGGCCAGGTGAACTCAGATTTGTAACTGAGATTATCAGTTTGTTCGAAGGCAGGATTTTAAGGCATCAAGGTGCACTCTTGACATGAAGGCTGTTCCAAAATGTAGGCACTACGTCACGTGATTATAATGCCTCATTTTGGTACAATTCTAAGTGACCATTCACACAGAACAAATTCTTGCACTGGCACTTGCACTTGCACCAAAAGCAAGACGCAGTGCCACAAACATAACACAACAAAGGTGTCTTGAGATGCGTTATTAAAAGCTGAAGTTCTTCTTCAAACTACTTTCCTTCTACAAGGCATCTAAAAAGCATAGCTCTCCTGCTCGAGATGCTGAAAAAACAGCACGACGCGGCACAATGGTCAAAATTGTCCATCTAGTGCATATTTACATAGAAAAACTTTTGAAAAACAGTGTGTATGGATGCAAAAGCATGTTTAGTGTGAATGGTATCCTTCACGGAAAAGCATACAAACAACGATTGAGTAGGAACAGCTTTTTTTTAACAACCCTGCTGTTAAAAAAGAAGTTTAAACTGGCGTGTGCTGGCCTTAGCTGGACTCTCAGCCTGATCAGGCTGGTCTGTTGGCTGGTTTTAGAGGGGTTTGGGGCACTTTTCAGCTGGTCAGGCTGGGAGACTAAATTAAACCAGCTAAGACCAGCAAACCTTCTTAAGCTGGTTTAAGCTATTTTTTTTTTTTTTTTCAAGCAAGGTTGTCCAAAAATTTTGTTTCTACATACTCACTGTTACAGAACAGGGAAAAACAAATGAACGAAAAATCCCCACAGCCCTGTGTTTGTTGTCTCCTGAGGGATGTATGCACCCTTATCCAAGAGTAAGAGCACGACCAGCCCTATTGTGCACTTTTGGCACAAGTTTCAACACTGATACAGAGCTACCCTGTTTCTAAACCGCAAGAATGGCAAAACTGATCTCAGGTCAGCCTAAATAGGACACCTCCATAAACACAGGGTGACCTTCACTGGTCTTTATCTTCTGTTCCCCTTACTCAACTTCTCTATTCAAGGCCACAGTGCTGCCTGGCCTTGATATGTTTTATCAAGTGTGAAGGAAGTAGTGTGTGCCAAGAATAACACCTCGATCAAATATTGAGGAAAATGTGCACTTGAGAAAGTTGGCCTGTCTTTTGTTTTGAACGTATGATTAAAAACATTTCAATGGGTAAATCATAAAGACTGATAAAGTGCTTTATCTGTGAGTGCAACCCACAGATCAAACCCACCCCCCAGTGGTAAGAGCCAGCAGGACATTTTCATTAGCTGAAATAAATTCTCAAATGGAACAACATCTGAAAGTGGCGCTGTCCAAAGCTGCTATAACATGGAGCAGATTACTGTGTGGTTCTGTCAGCCAGCGCAGCTTGTCTCACAACCCCCTACCCTTACCACTCCTCACTTATGGGAGTGTTGCTAATCAAACTGGCACCCTGAAAGCGCAGATAGCAGAATTCTGTCATAACTGATCAGTCTCGTCCTTTCGGCTGTTTTTTTTTTTTTTTTTTTTTACTAGTATGCACTAGCAGGCATGATAGCAATACCAAACAACAACAAAAATTTTCCTGGACTAATATTAGCTCTTAAAGGGATAGTTCACCCAAATATGAAAATGTTGTCATTATTTTCTCACCCACAAGTTATTCCATATTAATTTCTTCTGTGGAACACAAAAAGCTGAATTTTTTGAAGAATATTCACCACTTTTTTCATATAAACCATTTCAAGGACTGGCCATTGGTTTAAGGAAGTGACGTCTCTGTTCCTTGAACATTTCCTGCTATTTGTCATACTCATTCAAAACAACAGTGGGAAACGCTTAATTCATAGTGACGTTAACATGATTAACATTAATAACGTTAATACAATTGTGATAAAATATCATTATAAAAATGTAAACCATGTTGTACAGTGGTTGGATGCTTCCTGGATGCCTGGAACTAACAGAAATTAAAGTGTTTTAATTGCTGAAAGAGCAACCACAAATGGACGCATGAATTGCATCAGTGAAAAGATACGGCTGGATACGTGCAGTACTAACAACTGTAGAACACATCTTATCTCTGGTACGTGAATGACATTTTTCTCTTAAAGTGACTATAGATCACCCTTATTATAATGAATGAAGCTTCACAAGGCATTTACTATTACATTTTGTCATTTAGCAGATGCTCTTATCCAAATCAACTTAGAAATGAGGAACATAACCAGCAATTTGTCACTCAAAAGTCAACAATGTCTGCAGTATGGCACTGCCAAGTTCTCAGAGTAGCTGGAGTAGTATAAAAGTTAGTGCAGAAGAAAGAGACAAACAAAGAATGTTTATGTATATATATATAATAAAAAAGTAACTTGTCTGCAAATCACGCCCTTGCAGCGTTAACAGCTTCACTGATTATAATAGGAGCGATCCAGTATTCTGGGCCTTGCTGAGAAAATAAATGTGAGCATCTAAACTTCGATACACTTTCATCGCCTCTCTCGAGTAGACACTCAGTATCAGCAACATGTCTGGATAAGTTGGGTCTGGAACCCATATGAGTAAATGCAGAAGGTTCATATGTGGTTGAACTAATAATTTAAGTATTGTTAAAGCAGCATCACTAAAAATTGCCTTTCTTACTAAATATCATTAGACCTATCTGTAATGCAACTTCTTTACATGTTCAAAACCATGCAAAGTCTTTTATGATTAACTTTAAAGAATGGATGCAATTTGCTTATCATCTGACTGACTCAAAGCATTTTGTTGTTCACCACATTTGAAAGTACAGCAGCAGCTCATAAGTGATGCAAAACCTCAGTGAAATTATTTTGTTTCATATATCACTGTGCTAATCTTCACTTTGTAACTGATTAAAATGTTTCCCCTGTACATACAGTCTCTGGTGCCTTCCAATCACTGACAGTGATTGGAAGGCACTTTTATAAGAACATTTGGTAACACTTTACAATAAGGTTCCATTTGTTAACATTAGTTAATGCATTAGGTATCATGAACAAACTATTAAAAATATATATTTTTACAGCATTTATTCATCTTAGTCAATGTTTGTTAATAAAAATACAATTTATCAATGTTAGTTCATAGTGCCTTAACTATTGTTAACTAATTTAACTTTTGATTTTAAAAATGTATTAGTAAATGTTTTAATTAACATTAACTAAGATTAATAAATGCTGTAAAAGTATTGTTTATTGTTAGTTCATGTTAACTAATGTTGTTAACTAATGTTAACAAATGGAACCTTATTGTAAAGTATTACTGAAAATGTGCTTTTAGGGTCATGCTAACATCAATCAAAGCAGAGTCATTTAATTCAACCAAGTGCATGGTGAATTAACTGAACTTGGACATATTAAGACTGGCCATTGTTGTCATAAGGTCCTAGAAGGATTTTTATCTCAAAGGCCATTTGTTTCCACTTATTAGTTCAAAGAACCCCCTTCATGTTGGCCATTGCTGTTCAGCATGAAGATAATGCAGTAATTTAGTTTTTATTTTTTTTATTTATTTTTATTTTTTTTGTATAGATTAAAGGCAAGGAGCTTTTGGCTTATCAGGCAAACTCTGACCCTTTTCCATGGATTTTTTTGTCCTTAGGTGTTGTCCTTATTTGACCAAAGAGCATTTGATTACACTGGGCTTAATCGGGATTATGAAGTGCAAAGGATGAACTCACTTGACAATGTGTTAGTATTAACTATGAGGATGAAACAAAATATAGCAAGTGTGTGTATAATAATTACTGTATAAATAACCTTACACACACACACACACACACACACACACACACACACACACACACACACACACACACACACACACATACACACACACAATATATGTCAGGATCATGTCACCTTTGTCAGTCATGTTTATTGGTTTGTGACGGAATCCTGACATCCATGTTCTGTGTTTGTGTTTGGCACATGGCTCAGGGTTTATTTCCTGGCCATGTGCTCTGTCTGTCTTTGTTTGTGTCTCTGTGTGAGCGCAAGGCTTCGGGTTTTGATTTCTTTGCCGTGCACGCTTCTGTCTATTTTGTGTTTCATGTTCCGAGCGTGGTATCTGGATCCTGACTTCTGTCTAGTTCGGTTTCAGTTCTGGAGTTGGGATCCGGACACTCATGCTCCATGTTTTGTCTTTGTGAGCGCATGGCTTCTGATTCAGTTCTGTTGCCATTCGCTCTTCTGTCAGTCTCTTGTGCTGTGATTTTTGTTTGAGCACATGGCTTATGATATTGTTCATTCGCCATGTGCTCTTCTGTCTTGTCTATTGTGTTTGGTGTGAGTACATGGCCCCTGTTAGGTTTGTTTGCCATGTGCTCTCCAGCCTCTCGTCCTGGCCTCGCCCCCTTATTACCTTGTTATCAGTTCATTTGCCTCACCTGCTTTCTCTCGTCACCCTCCTCGTTTTCTTCCCTATTTAACCTCATTGTGTTTTCTGTCCTGTACCAGTTCGTTGTGGATGTTTCTCTCTTTAGGTGTCATGTTTGTTTACTCCTGTTCTGGAAGCCTCATTCCTGTTCCCCTGCTGTCCTGGCCCATTTGGCTCTGGACCACGTGGGCTGTGGGGCTTCCTCTCTCCAGCCCAACCAGTCTTATTGACTCCTTGCCCTGGGACTATGTGTTTCCCCTTTGGGGTATTTTTGCTTCTTTTTGTTCATTTTTTTTATTAATAAAACCCATTCACTTCTACTCTGTGCTTGAGTCCCTGCCTCTCTACTCCCACACCTGACAATATAGGTCTGTGGTTTGTCTCATTTAGCATAATAAACATAATATATTAGATTATATAAACATAATATATTAGACAGAGATATACTGTAGTATGTGTGTACTTATAATGTGATATAACACAGACAACCAACAATTAAATGCACAGTTAAATTTTACCAGACACACAATATTGTGCCAGTATCAGATGACAAAAGCACCATATACGGCTAATAATGATCTAATTCCCATTACCCGATTAACAAATGTCACGTTACAATGCACATCATGCCAGATTCCTTGCTGCTAATCAAGCTTTTGCACTTCTTGGTGCATCACCATTACATGCATAGGCCCAGTTTGAATTTTATATTAGTGCATTTGGAACACAGATGAATATGATTTGTACAATTAACTGCCCACTCAGAGATCCTGAATATTTTATATGCAGACAATAAAACAACAAAGGGGACTGCCTAGACAATAACTTTCACAATTGTTTTAGTTAAATCATTTGGCTTAATTTGCTCTTTGGTGGAACAACCTCAGTCCAACATTCCTGTGTCTTTCTCTGTCTCACTCAGAATGGACTGGCTTGGGCCTAGGGGGCATTCATCAGCCCACCAGGCAGGGGGCACCTTAACTCAATGCCTACTGCTGCTCGCGCACTCTCCTCTGTGCATTTCTTCTTCCCTCTTTCATTTTCACTCCTATTTAAGTACTTGCCATTGCTGTGCTTTGAACATTGTTAACTTAAGTGAGATATATGTGTCAGCCAGAGAAGTATTTTGTGCAATACAGTATGTCTGCCAATTATTTAAAGGCAATGTGTGTAATTTTTTCAATGCTGAAAAATAATAACTAGCCATTTGTAGGTTCATTCCCTTGAAGAGAGTAAAAAACACTGACACCAACCAGACTGACATAAGCCCTATTCAGATGGGACTAGTTGGAAAAAAAAAATTCACAGACGTAGATATGACCCCCATGTATGTATTTTACTCACATTGTAAAATTTACAGAGCATATTACCTGTTTTTGTTTTTGTTTTTTTTGTTTTTGTTTTTTTGGCTAACTCGGACTCCAAATAGGAATGTATGTGATTGTGGCATACAATTTTTTACAACGGTTCTCCCTTGTTTATTTTTACCTTCATCGAATAACGGAACTAAAGCAAAATGTCTCATGGTGCACATTCATTATGGAATTAGACTTTTTGCCGACTTTCCATAACAAATAACAGTTAGTGAGTTTTGGTGATCATAAACTAGATATAACTGTTCATAAAGGTGTTGCTTGATAGTTTCGGACATATTTACTAGTGCAGTCGCTTCTCTCTCCGTATTTGCAGCAGAAAAGCCAGTAGGAAAGCTTGACGGTGTCAGCAACAGTAACTAAGGGCAGTGGGGCTTCACCAGAGGGTCAGTTTCACACCACAGAGGACGGAGCTTACACTGTTATTTATAAACTCTTCCCCATTTTCTTTCTTTATTAAGAAACAAAGTTTTATTAAGTCTGATTTATTTCTGTGGGTTTCATGATGCATGAATCCAAAACACATGAACTTCCGTAATGCCCATATCCAGACATCATACAATCCCATCTTTGTAAAAACTAAAGAGATCCCAATCCAGTCCAAATCAGTACATGAAATGACAGATGTCCCAAATAATCGTAACTCATACGTCATTTGGAACATGAATCCTGTTCAACTAAGTCCCGTCCGAATGGGTAACATTGTCTCAAGCAATAGTGTGAGTTTAGGGTGTGACTGTCTGCTTGTCTGGCGATTGGAAGATTATTTTTGTAATTTTGGTGACGCAAGTGGCACAAAAATGGCACACTTCACCTTTAAATCATGTTAAATGACCCATGTAACCAACCTGATTTCATAGAATGAACGTTACTCTATATAAATTGTTGCAAACTGACTTTTACATGCCGCTTTCTACATTTTGCTGCAGTTTCCTGGTGAAAGGAACACTAGAGGCGCTACAACAACTGTGTGTTTTATTCAATGTCACACAAATCACAAGTACAATAGCTGATTATGTATTTTTCACTCTTTTACTCATCCCCCGCTATGTTATGATATCAAAACACTTTTACTTTAACGCATGATTTGAAAAACGATAAATTTTAACGCTTGTATTACTGACCCACCTACATATACACACTTATTCCTATATTGTTAGCTTGTTTGGTAGCTCATCTGATAGAGTGTTGGACTTTGGATTCATCATCCACGGTTCAAGTCCAGTCAAAGATGTGTGAAAGTAGCACAGAAGTGAAACAGATCAACATGGCTGCTTCAGAAAACATGTTTGTTTGTTTTTCATTTAGAATTTGCATTTTTGGTCACACTATTGGTTGGGATTAAGTGTTGGAAATGGTAAGGATGTCTGTTTCATTAAACTCTCATTAATCTTTTCGGACACTACTGGTTAAATTTTAGTTTAGGGAGGTAAGTTTTACTTATTAAAACCTCCATATAATATTCACCTTAAAAACCTTGTCTGATTACACCCTCATTTCGTTTGGATTTGGTGCCCCCTGCTGGACATTTCACTTGGAAACTGCAGCCAAACCCAAGTAGGTATAGCTGCAGGCCGGAGACCTCCAAATGGGGGCAGAATCTCTAAAAGAGGGAAAGTTTACTCCAAAAGGGGACATGCTTACTCCAAAAGGGGTTGTGCCAACTACAAAAGGGGGCATCACTTCCACTCACAGTTAAGGTTAGGGAAAGTGTTAGGTAAGGGGCTCCCAATATCTTCAATGGTGGTTTGGAGCGACCTCCCCTTTTGGAGCAAAACCTGCAGCTATACCCTTCTCGCCAAACGTGCAAAAACGTTGCAGTGCTCTTTTTTTTTTTTTTTGAGACCAGGCTGCATGTAACACTTACTAATTAGTATTCCATCTAATTTTGATTAAATGCAACAAAAATAGATTCTTTGTATGTTTTTAAATGTGTTCTTCTGTTTCAGCTTTCCTAAAACATGCATTAAACTTATGTCTTTGTGATACTTTTTTTTTTTTTTTCGAGGATAAAGAGCCATTTGAAGCTAAGGAACATTCGTCAGCGATTCCCTCTCTCTAAAATCAAACAAACGAGAATTCATTACAAGATCAAATCTGTGTTTTCATCTATAACTTTTATCACCAACTTTGTTTTGCCTCATGTCACCAAGCAAAGAATTATAAATAAATAAATAATAAAAACTATATGTTTGACATAAATGGTAGGGTTCTTAAAACCAATGTATGTTTAGGTTACATTTATCTATCTTGTTGTTGGGCAGGTAAATAGTGATGGGAGATTATGTTCTCTCACTGAATCCCACCGGACTGAATTGCTAATCATTCTTAGATCTCAAACATGAAAGCTAACCGTAGATCTGCCTCCAAAATGCCCTTCAAGGTGCCAAGTTCCCAGTCGAAAGTGAAAGGATGAGGGTGAGTGCCTGAACTGAACAGAGGAGGGTGTGAGAGTTCTCTGGAAACAGTAGGGTGGGCGAGAGAGAAAGTGAGAGAGTATGAGGCTTTGCTGCACAATCTTTAACATTTTGAATCATTAATCTTTCATCAAAGTCTGAGCGGAGCAAAAAAGAGAACAGCCCAGTCTGGGAAATGGAGCATTACAGATGGACACCATTATAAAACAGAAAGCAACTGTTGAGGTTTGGTAAAGCACTGGAACACATTTTTCTGAGAATATCATGCTTTCAATAAATTGGCCAGTAGAATTTGTTCTTTTCTTTCATTTAAAGACATACGGTGCTGTAACTGTGACACATCTCATACAGTATGTCAGTGCAGAAACTACAACCATGAAAAGACTCTGTAAAAACAAAATCTAAATCAAAGCAGGGTGAACAGATAAGAAGCAGCTTCAAACACTGCGATGGAATGCATTTACTGAATGTGTGACTCCTTCAGCATCAAAACGCATTTATCCTCAAGCAGGACCGAATGTGCAGTTATGCTGCCTACATTCATTAGTCATGTGTCTTATTAGTCATCTATGCTCACAAAGCAGCATCAAGCAAATGTTACAGCCACAAAAACAACATATACAGTAGCTCATTGCTTGATATATGGCCAATCCATCCTGATACAGTGGAGATGATAGTTCACTGCCACAGTGAACAGCACTGTGGCAGCAGTGGAGTCATTCAGGTTCCTAGGCTCTACCATCTCACAGGACCTGAAGTGGGAGACCCACATAGACTCAATTTTGAAAAAGGCCCAGCAGAGGTTGTACTTCCTTCGCCAGCTGAGGTAGTTCAACCTGCCACAGGCGCTGCTGATACAGTTCTACTCAGCAGTCACTGAGTCTGTCCTCTGCACTTCTATAACTGTTTGGTTTGGTTCAGCTACCAAGTCAGACATCAAAAGATTTCAAAGGATAGTTCAGACTGCTGAGAGGAATATTGATGCTTCCCTACCCACCCTGCTAGAACTGTACACATCCAGAGTGACGAAAAGGGCTGGTAAAATCACTCTTGACCCCATTCATCCAGCACACTTCCTCTTCAAATTGTTACCCTCTGGCCGGCGCTACAGAGCACTGAGCACCAAAAGAGCCAGGGCACAGGAACAGTTTTTCCCCTCAGGCCATCCACCTCATGAATATTTAAAACTGCCCCCAAATACTATCCTTTGGTCAATACAACCGCAATATTCAATCCATCTATTCCTACTTATATCCATATTTAATTAATATTCTTTAACATGTCTTACCTCTTCTTCAATACATTACATCAAATGCACATAAATGTATATCTGTATATAAATATTCTAACAACATTATTGCGCTATTGTATATTTCTCTTTTTTTTTTTTTTCTGTTATATCTTATTTTATTTATTTATTTTTATTTCACTATATGTATATATGTTTAAATGTATATGTTTGTATATACATTGTATTCTCTTGCACTGGAAGCTTCTGTCACCATGACAAATTCACTGTGTGTGTAAGCATACTTGGCAATAAAGCTCAATCTGATTTGGTTTTTGATACATGCTGGGAGTTGTTTTTGAGGCGGAAATGACAGAAATTAGGAAATATAACCATTCAGGTTGTGTGTCAAAGCCTGTTTTTGTTTGTCCCAGATGTTTTTCTGATCTAGTTTAATCAGAACAAATGAAGGGTGATGCAAACAGACATTTTTTACACCACAGGAGCTGAAAAACTGGATTGTATCTGTCTTGCCTACCACTAACTTTCAGAAGCTTGATGAGGAGGAAAGAGCAGAGTACTAAACTAAGAGCACATCCCACGTAATGCAATGTGGCATCTATTAAGCATTATTTATAATACAGTAAAGCAGCAATATTTAAGGAATATTGCAAACCACTAGTTATAATAAATACGTGAAATAAGAAATGATTTCACGTGTTTTGTACAACTTTAAAAAAAATGTTTTACAATGTTATGGATGAGCCATTTGTATGTTGAGGGTTGACCCACTGTCACAGCTACAGGACAGTGGGATTATATGAGATTTGCTCATTGGTCACTTTAAAGTCTCAGGTTTGTTAAATCACAGGGTGAGGGACAGGATAAAAGAATACAATGTGTTTGCTGTTCTTTTTTGGTTTTTCTGTTCCTCCCCTCTTTTTAATACATACCCCATGAAATCAAAAGTCTTGCGGCTTTTAGTCCCTGACTGTTAGTTTTTAGGCCATCCATATTCTAGTGTACTCCTAAAAGTTGACAAAAAAATGAACTTTTAGCAGATTTAGGCATTTAAAATGTCTCTCTAATCCGTCAATGTGATGATGCACTCGAGGGCGTATACACATTTTTATCAAATAAAATGCTCTCTAGAATAAGATTGTTTCTCCTCCTAATACCACCTGCCACAGATGAGCAATAGCAAATCATAGTTCATGGCTGTGATGTAAACTAAAGGCCAAAGTATACTTGGCACGTCCGCATTGCTGACCGCTCCGCACACAGTATGCATGACGTAAATGTAGTCATAATCCAGTCCACGCAGCTTGACCGCACGCCGGACAGATTTTCTAGACTCACAGACGCGGTCATCGTCTATGTGCATTGTCGGCGCATGCGACGGCCATTGACTGTACTAAAAGAGTATCACAAAGGAGTTGTAGTGGGAATGCGTCAAACGTATTCATTTTCACTCACGGTCAGAAGAGTATACTCACAAAGGCAACACGGTCGACCAGGCATGAGCCGATCCGGAACACGCAAAAACAAAGTATACCTGGGCCTTAAAGGCTATTGTCTGTATTAAAAAGAGATGAGCCCTTGGATGTGTACAGCACTAACTTCCTGTTTCAATGGAAAATACATCAACACAGGAACGAAAACTGTGCTTGTCAAGCCATTTCATGGGGTCTTTGAGTTCTGCGCTCTTGAACAACTGGGAACACATGCAGGGCCATAGCAAGGAATTGTTGACCCCCTGACTGTAGGCTATGTTGGTCTAGGTCCCCTTCATATTAAAAAATACAGTTTAAAATTTGTTGTGGGCCCCCCTGGATCTATGGGCCGAATCGTTAGCACCTTTCACCCCATCAGCTACAGCCCTGGGCACGTGACACAAGCCACGGGTCATTCTGTCATCTTATTTTGTCCACAAGATTTGTTGCTATTGCTAATTGGTTTCCAATAGCCCCAGTTAATTGTATGCTTTCATCAAATTGGAAGTTATCTCAAGAGTTTAAGCTACTGTGAATAAAACCTTTTTGTTCTGTATAAAACATGCAGACAAGTACTAGCCTGTTTCATGAACCACTCATAATCACACATGCAGACTTAAATGCTACAATATGGTCACATTCGAGCAATGCTGCCTCACATGTTTGCTCATCATTTGATTATAACTGCAGTAGTGTTTTTATGTAGCTGATGGTGCTGGCAGTTGACAGTCAAGAAACATAAGCTACAGGTTGTGGCCACAATACATGGAATCACTTAATTGTTTTTCTCCATTACTTAAACCCTGCAGATTGGCCCCAAACTCAACAGATTTGTTTTTCCGAGGAAGATTTCTTTCTGCAAGGAACTTGGGTTAAGTTTGAAAGTCTTTATTTCTGTAGAAGCAGCCCATGGACACGGTATCCTAAAACAAAAAGTGCTAAATAAGACCTTTTTTTTTATTTTTATTTTTTTTTATTCAGGACTTTTCAATGTATCCTTCTTAAATATAGTGAGGTGTTTTGATCGTTAGCAACAGAGCACTAGTATTTCGTGCTGTATCGTGTTTTCTGTATTTGAGCGTCATCTGGTGGTGAACTCTGGCTTAAAATAACCTTAAAATAACTTTATTTGAGAAAATCACCCCCTGCAGGGACACTTTAACAGGTGGTGTATTCTTCCAAATAAAATAGTTTTCTTAACCATCCTTTTCTGTTTCATTTCAGCAACATTTTCTGTCATAAAATAAGTAATTATGACCTGGAAAGACTGTAATGCATGGACTTTTTTTTTTTAAATGGAACTTTTAAGATCCTGAATCTATGGAGCAGCAGAGTGAAAGTTAATTGATCATCATTTTGTGCTTTTTGGAAGACCGGGTAAGAGTGAGCTGTCGGGATTTAACATAAATGTTTCTGCACGTGTTTTTGTTTGTTTGATTGTTTGTGAGTGCTGCAAAAGTGTTCCTAAAGTCTTAAACATTAAAATAATGTGGAATTGAATTCGCCAGACTAAGTTTGTCAAATTAACTCATTGCTGGTGGCCAGTCAAGTTAACTTCGTCAGTTGCACATGCAATAATTAGGTTACATAGACGACGACGGACAACGTTAAGTATATAAGGTAAAACATGTGAATTTTCATAGTATTCACGTATTTTTATACTCGGTTTTCAGCCATTATTATTATTTGTTTTTTCTCCCCCGTGTGGTTATAAGTCATGCACCTGTGCAATGCACGTGCAAGGTCTGTGCTTTGCTTCAACGCAGTCAAATTACTTTAAAACAGTGTAGTACAATGGTATATTTTTAATATTTAAATTTGCATAATTAGTGCCATACAGTACAATTTCCCATTACACCTCTGTAATGAAATTCATGTGAACTTTGACAACGAAAGTGCACTTTATTATTTAAGGAAGCATTTGAGTTATATATATATATATATATATATATATATATATATATATATAAGTGTAAGTATTAATAGTGTTCAAGAATGTTTAACTTGTAGCATTAATACCCTTGTGGTAATTTCTGAGTGCAGAGATCAAGCGGCCCTGTCGCAAGACACGTGCAGTTGTATGTAAGAGTAAAATAGCTAAATGAGATTATAACATTTGAATTTTAAATGTGGTAATACGGTAATATTTCTCCATACGCAACATATATGCATTTTATATAAATTGGCAAATGAAGCTGTTTTTTTGTAAGTGCATTTTTTAAGGACAGTTCAGTACTAAAAATATATATTTCGTCATATTTAAGCATTTTTTTTTAATTTGGGTTAAAACATTACTAAAACCGTTAAGGTCTTTACTATCTGGTTGGTAACAAACTACGCACTGGACGCGTGCAAATTGTGTGTAATATTGCTTAATATTGTATTTTTACATCGTGTTGCACAGTAAGATTTCTCAGTACGCCTCAGCCGTTTACTTCGTCAGTAAGACCTTCAGATAATTAGTTGGACAGAGCAATTTCCTTGTAGTAAAGAAGGGGGGCTGTACAGTGGTTGCCATAAATATTGTCACCCTTAGTAAATATGAGCAAAGAAGGCTGTGAAAACAATCTGCATTGTTTATCCTATTGAACTTTAATTAAAAAAAAAAATCTAAACTTTAATTGAAGTAAAACAATTGAAACAGGAAATATCTAATTATTAAATACATATTTTTCTCCAAAATGCATTGCCCATAATTATTGGCACCTCTTTAATTCAGTACTTTTTGCAATCTCCCTTTGCCAAGATAACAGCTCTGAGTCTTCTCTTAAAATGCCTAATGAGGTTGGAGAACACCTGGTAAGGGATCTGAGACCATTCCTCCATACAAAATCTCTTCAGATCCTTCAAATTCAGAGGTCCATGTTGGTGGACTCTCCTCTTCAGTTCACCTCACAAATTTTCTATGGGGTTCAGGTCAGGAGACTGGGATGGCCATGGCAGAACCTTGATTTTGTGGTCAGTGAACCATTTTTGTGTTGATTTTGATGTTTGTTTTGGATCATTGTCCTGCTGGAAGATCCAACCAGGGCCCATTGTAAGCTTTCAGGCAGAGGCAGCCAGGTTTAGATTTTTTTATCTGTTGGTATTTGTTAGAGTTTGTGATGCCATGTATCCCAACAAGATGTCCAGGAACTCTGGCAGAAAAACAGCCCCACAACATTAAAGATCCAGCACCACATTTAACCGTGGCCATTGGGTACATCTTCATCTCTATGTGCGCCAAACCCATCTCTTGTGTTTGCTGCCAAAAAGCACTTTTCTTTTTTTGTTTGTTTCATCTGACCATAGAACCCGGTCGCATTTGAAGTTCCAGCAGTGTCTGGCAAACTGAAGACACTTGAGTTTGTTGTTGGATGAGAGCAGAGGCTTTTGTTTTGAAACCCTCCCAAACAACTTGTGGTGATGTCTGACGTTTTTTTTTTTTTTTTTTTTTTTTAGCTTTCTGATCCCAAGACCCAACTAATTTCTGCAATTTTCCGGCTGTGATCCTTGGAAACTCTTTGGCCACTTGAATCCTCCTCACTGTGTGTGGAGTCAATATATACGCATGTCCTTTTCCAGGCCGAGTCTTAAGATCTCCAGTTGATTGGAACTTGGTAATTATTGTCCTGATGGTGGAAATGTGTATTTGTAATGCTTTGGCTATTTTCTTATAGCCAATTCCCATTTTGTGAAGCTCAACAACCTTTTACCGCACATCAGAACTATATTCTTTAGTCTAACACACTGTGATTGATGATTAAGGGAATTTGGCTTGTGTGTTACCTCATATTTATACCCCTGTGAAACAGGAAGTCATGTATGAAGTCATTCCTTGTCACCCAAGTGCACTAAAAAATGTAAAATATTAATGGGAATAGACTTCAGATATATTTTACTCATAAGAATTTCTAGGGGTGCCAATAATTGTGGCCAATGTGTTTTGGAGAAAAATATTTAATAATGAGATTTCCCCACTTTCAATTGTTTTCAGTTAAAGGTTAGATTTGAGAATTTTTTGGAATGAAAGATCAAAAGGATAAACAATGCAGGTTTTTTTCACAGCCTTCTTTGCTCATATTTACCAAGGGTGCCAATATTTTTGGCCACCACTGTAGAATAGCTATCATTTCCAGTGTTGCCAGATTTGTTTGTTATTTTCCAGCCCAGTGATTGCTCAAAACCCGCCCCAATGCATAAAAAATCTCCCAAATAGTGTATATGAAAATGAAATGCACATTAACCATAATACTACAGCATTGCCTTTACAACCTTGAAACACAATTAAGCGACGCAAAGATAAAGTTTCCAAAAACAATTCCATTTACACATTTTTCTTTATTTACACATATAAACAAACACACGCACAGAAAAGGAACAAATATGCTGCCCTGGGATTTAAAGAAGCCAAATAATGAAAGTATGCCATTGTGCTATGATTACAGTTATGTGTTTGCCATTCAATAAGACTTCTTTTTAAATTAATATGTCATATAAAGGTTATATATAATCTGTCCTACCTTTTTATGCTGTTATGGCTCGTTTCAAATTCCAAGAAAACTGTAAATCTTTGTAGTTATTTAAGTAAGGTGAATTCACTAATACACAGAACAGTCTTAAGTTCCTAGACAGCTGTGATCGTGGACGTTACGCAGCTGATTTTTAATCATTCCGTGTTCCTGTGCGCACATCCATGAGTCACGGAAGAGAAGCAAATTCAAGAGTCACTTTTAAATCATGTTACTTTATGATACTACTGTCTATGATCACCATGAGTGCCAACTTCAGGATATATCCCGCAGTGTTCTCAACAGCATTAAACTTCTAGCCAAAAGGCATCAGTGGCCTTGTCATTGGAGAAACTCAAAGGTGCAACTGCTCCAAGAAAAACTACACGGATAAGTCCTGGCATTAATCACCACTTAATATCTGGGTAATTTCCCCATTTTCGATATGTTCTCTTACATTTTTACCACTTTGTCATTGTTAAGATTGTCTAATTTCTATCACAAAAATTAACGAGCAACACCTGCAGATCGCGCACATTCAGAACTCACTGGTGGGTGTGCCAAATCGTAGCTCCTCTGAACAGGATTAAACACATTTTCTGTCAATCAGTGTTCTGGCTATTTGATTGAATGATTGTGTGTGGAGATGTTTTCTTAATTTTAGTTGCATGGGCAATGAAAATTCTTAATTTTTTCATTTTAAAACCTGCCAAAAACATTCCAAACATTGAAAGTAGCCCATTCTGGCAACACTGATTTCATTTTGCATTATTCAGGAGTTTTATATTGAGTTTTCAATAAAATGATTCTTAGTTCTTATCTTGTTTTGCTGTCTGGTTTCAAAGTACACATTCTGTTCTATGCATATTCAGTAATATGTGATATTTTATTTTTGCAAAGCACCATACAGTTTTTCCAGTGTAACCCTGTGTTGCGTATAGCTACTTATCTTAATATGATTTAAATATTCTAGATTGTGTATGTTAAGCAATTTGAATTGCTGCTGAGAATGAAATGTGCTATACTTATAAAATCGTCTTACTTTGCTGAAATTACAGTTTGTAAAGAAGCACCAACATGACAGGGCGAGCGAGATCTCGAGGAAGAGGTCGTGGCCAGGAGGCTGCTGCTCCGGGTGCGGTGAGGTCTTTTTTCTTTCCATATTTAGTTGTATGATATAAAAATATATTGAAGTAAACCTATTAGTATTCCAATACCCTGCAGCAAGCATCTGCATCACAAGAGGGGGCAAAACACGTTTTGCCTTCTCAGTCTGAAGGAGAGCTGGTGGGAAGGGGGAGACAGAAAACTTCACCTGGAGCAATATCTGGAGAAGATGAAATCAAGTGTGCTGAATGAATTCTGATGTCATTAGTAAAGCTATTAGAATATTTATATTCTCTGTGGTCAGTGCATTAAAGCAGTTAGTGGCAATACTGTAAGCAGTATTATCAGCAGTGCTCAATGGTAAGGATGTTTTCTACTTTTCTAGCTTATGGAACATGTCAAAGAGTCCAAAACAGGTAACTCCAAACTGTTAATGAACAAGATCTTTCATGTAGTTTTCTGATTCTGAGATTTGAATTCAATTGAAACCCTTTAACTTAGTGCATTAGTAAAAGGAATAGTTCACCCAAAAGTAATTAATCATTAGCTGGGTGTCCGTCCACGTATTTTTATGCACATTTTGGAATATTGCATTAAAACTGCTGGATGGAAACATCAAGATGCGAATAAAATCCAAAAATGAAAAAAACAAAAACAAAAAAAAAACATATATGTTCGCTTCAGGTGAATACATTTTTTATCCGATAAGAAATGTGCATAAACTATGGTGAAACACAATTACTGAATAAACTCCTATTGAATTTATTAGGAATACAAGATGCACATCTAAAAAGTCATGTGACTGATTAACTCGTTCATAACTGGACTAACCAGCAGACCAATTATCGCATCTGAAATGTCGTTCTGGTCATCCTGAAATAACGGTGTCTAGAAAATCCAAAACCTGCTAAGTGTCTGTAGAGCAAATAAGTCGAATTCAAACTTGAACTGTGCCCAAGAGAGGGTTTTGAAAAATATTTTATAAATCCGTACGGCAAAGTCATAAGAATGGAGGAACGCACACACATAGTGCTCCAAGAACTGTGACGCGCTGCCGCTCCCAGACATGAAACAAGTTCTTTACAGTGTTTTGTCTGCATGCTCCAAACTGAGTATTTTATTAATAAAAGCGTCAAAGTGGCTATTTTGTTCTTTTGAACACATGGGATGGAAACGCGGCTTTATTCGCACATTGTTTGTGCCATAGAATGGTTGATCGCATAATTCATAACTTGGATGGAAACATAGCTGTTTACTCACAATTATGTAGTTTCAAACTTGTATGACTTCCGCAGAACACAAAGCAAAGCTATTTTAATGGAGAAATGTCTTTTTGCATGTACAGTTCAAAACAGTACAAGTGAATGGTGACCAAATTTTCAAGCTCCAGAAAGGACATAAAGGCAGCATAAATGTAATCCTTACATTTAGACAAAGGGATAGTTCACCCAAAAATGAAAATTCTCTCGTCATTTACTCACCCTCATGCCATCCCAGATGTGTATAACTTTCTTTCTTCTGCAGAACACAAAGATTCTTGGAAGGATATCTCAACTCTGTAGGTCCATACAATGAAAGTGAAATGGCGGCCAGAACTTTGAAGCTCCAAAAATTCAAAAAGGCACTTTAACATTCAGAAAGTCAAAGAGATTTGGAGATTTATAGTAAAAAAGGATGTTGATCAGCAAACTATCCCTTAAATATGGAGTTAATTTTATGGTGGATGATACGTTTCTTTACCTTTTTTTTTTTTTTTATAGGAGACCATCTTGTGCAGTGAGACCTCATCACCTGTGTTCCTGCAGTTTTACAATATCCTCTTCAAGAGGTAATCACAGTGCACAACAGAATGTTTCATTTTAAATAGTGTTGGTAGTTATGTGGTAGGGATGCAACAGTACTGGTATCGGAATCGGGTCCGATACCGCGCTCATGTACTTGACCTTATAAAAATGCTCCAATACCAAAAACCGCTACCATCTGACTTACTAATGTCATTACGTAAACATTCAGGGCACAGATTAAAATCATGCCATGACCTAGTGAGATTATTTAAGAGCAAAAGCTGTGATTTAATGAGATAAATAGATCATTTGCATGTGCAGCGTTTTAAATGTTTGGAGCCTGTGTTGACACAAACTGCTCATACATTTAGAGATCCTTGGCTCATACACGGAAAACACTATTATGAGCATCGCATACTCTGTTTGAAACCTATGACAGCAGGCAGAGTGCTAATTCTCTTTTTAGCACTAGTCATACACAGACTACGTATTTATTTATGTAGTAGCTTTTTGTGGTTTAATAGTTACTGTGAATCACGTAGCGACCTGCTTTTCCGGATTGGGAATCTGCCGTCATTATGTCAGAGCTCCTTGGTCTAACAACACGGAAATTTAACACTTAAAAATAAAAGCTCCGCCAAAATAAAAGCTCAATTTAAATAAAAAAGAATGACAGAAATAGATCACTACTGTATAGTTATGTAATATACACTGTTACACTACTACTACTACTACTACTACTACTACTACTAATAATAATAATAATAATAATAATAATAATAAACCGATAGTAACTGTTATATTTAAGCAATATTTCACATCTGTGATGCTCTGTTATGCAGCACTTTATTTGACAATTAACTCCAATTTTGTATTTAGGATAGTGCTGTGAGGTTCTGTATAAAATCACTTCATTTGATAAAAATGTTACAATGAATTGTTATACTTTCATTTGATTAAAATTTTAATTTATTTAAACACAATTTTGATGATACAATTGAAATAAACTGCTGCTATTGAGTTCAGAAAAAAAAGAACAGGTGTCAAACTCTGTATCGGCGAGTACTAAAAGTATCGTTACTTTCTCAAAAAAATGGTATCGGAACATCCCTATTATGTGGTATTTTAGCCCTGCTAATTTTGTGTTGTAGAATCCTGCAGATGCTAAACATGCAGCAGATTGGTTGCCATTATTACAATCCTGATGATCCATTCAACATTCCCCAGCACAGGTTTTGAAACCACTTGTGTATGCACGTATCTAACAGCTGTTGGAAAATGAATTACATTGCATAAACCCTGTCTGACTGTACTTGTAGGCTGACAATTTGGCCTGGCTTTGTGACAACCATCCTTCAGTATGAGTCCAGTATTATGTTGTG
Organism: Myxocyprinus asiaticus; assembly: GCF_019703515.2. Taxonomy (NCBI): domain Eukaryota; kingdom Metazoa; phylum Chordata; class Actinopteri; order Cypriniformes; family Catostomidae; genus Myxocyprinus; species Myxocyprinus asiaticus. Next base: position 18,700,126 of record NC_059376.1, on the reverse strand, counting down.
CACCGATGTGAGCCACAAAGTTCTGCACAGTGAGACATTTCTTGACTTCATGTACAGTCTGAGGCAGCAGTGTGGAGACCAGTGCTTTCCTGAAGTCTGCACTAAGAAGCTTGTGGGCCTTATAATCCTCACCAAGTAAAATGAGAGCACAGCCAGACCTACATAGTGGATTAAATATAAATTGTGGATAAACCAATTAAATGCAGAATTTTTAAATAATCATTAAAGGCTATTTAAAGAGGATTGTCAGGTAATGATTGACTAACAAACTTGTTAATTTTAGGTACAATAACAAGACCTACAGAATTAATGACATTGCCTGGGACCATACCCCCAACATTTAAGAAGGGAGATACAGAGATCACTTTCAAAAACTACTCAAGATGGTAACCTAATGCTATAGGACAAGGGAAATGTAACCGGAAATTATTTTTACACCAGTTTCTGACTTTTGTTTCATTTTTCTCTCCAGCAATGTGGTCTGGACTTAACAGATGGGAACCAGGTTCTTCTGGTTAGTCATGTAAAGAGACTTGGTCCCATAGGTCGGCCTCCACCCAGACCTGCAATGCTTGTCCCAGAGTTCTGCTAACTCACAGGTAAATCTGCAACCACAGAAGACTGAATTCGCATCTTTCCTACAGAGTCAATAAAATGGCTTGATGAGCGCAACTTTCTTGTGTAGACAATGTAACAGGAAGTTTGGTTGAGACATATCAAAGTTTTTTTTCTGAGAACTAGCGCTTTAATATACATCTCTTGTCTAAGCAGGATTGAGTACAAGGATCATCAGGAATCTCTACTCAGAGCCCTACAACAGAATATCACCTGAAACTCAGATGGTGAGTCCAAAAGCACATCAGAATCAGAATGAGCTTTATTGCCAAGTATGCTTACACATACAAGGAATTTGTCTTGGTGACAGGAGCTTCCAGTGTACAACCATACAAAAACAGCAGCATGACATAGATGATAAAAAATAAAAAATAATTATACACATACCTACAGACACATACATACATACATACACACATACACATGGGTAGTGCAAATCTAATACAATCTGTTATGTACAGTGCCTATGTTTTTGTTGTTTTTTTCCCAGAGGAATGAAATTACAGAAGAGGTTGGATGTGTTGGATAAATATAAGAAAGACTAAACTGTGTATTGCACATAGTTATTGCTCAATGGGGCAATTAACTGTTCATGAGATGGATAGCCTAAGGGAAAAAACTGTTCCTGTGCCTGACGGTTCTGGTGCTCAAAGCTCTGAAGCATCGGCCAGAAGGCAACAGTTCAAAAATGTAATGGGCAGGGTGAGTGGGGTCCAGAGTGATTTTTCCAGCCTTTTTCCTCACTCTGGAAGTGTATAGTTCTTGAAGGGGGGGCAGGGGGCAACCAATAATCCTCTCAGCAGTCCGAACTGTCCTTTGTAGTCTTCTGATGTCTGATTTCGTAGCTGAACCAAACCAGACAGTTATTGAAGTGCAGAGGACAGACTCAATGACTGCTGAGTAGAACTGTATTGGCAGCACCTGTGGCAGGTTGAATTTCCTCAGCTGGCGAAGGAAGTACAACCTCTGCTGGGCCTTTTTCACAATGGAGTCAATGTGAGTCTCCTACTTCAGGTCCTGTGAGATGGTAGTGCCCAGGAACCTGAATGACTCCACTGCTGCCACAGTGCTGTTTAGAATGACACCCCTCACCAGTGTTGGGGTGTTCCTCCTAAAGTCCACAATCATCTCCACCGTTTTGAGCATGTTCAGCTCAAGGTTGTTTTGACTGCAACAGACAGCCAGCTGTTCAACCTCCCTTCTGTATGCAGACTCATCGTCATCTCGGATGAGGCCGATGACAGTGGTGTCATCTGCAAACTTCAGGAGCTTGACAGAGGGGTCCTTGGCGATGCAGTCACTGGTGTAGAGGGAGAAGAGTAGTGGGGAGAGCACACATCCCTGGGGGGCACCAGTGCTGATTGTACAGGTGCTGGAAGTGAATTTCCCCTGTCTCACAAGCTGCTGCCTGTCCGTCAGAAAGCTGGTAATCCAGCAGACAGATATACATGGGAACAGAGTGTTGGTGTAATTTATTCTGGAGTATAGCTGGGATGATGGTGTTGAAAGCCGAACTGAAGTCCACAAAAAGGATCCTTGATTATGTCCCTGGTCTGTCCAGATGTTGCAGGATATGATGCAATCCCATGTTGACAGCATCATCCACAGACCTGTTTGCTCGATAAGCAAATTGAAGGGGATCTAGAAAGGGTCCAGTGATGTTCTTCAGGTGGGCCAACACCAGTCTCTCAAATGATTTCATGACCACAGACGTCAGGACGACAGGTCTGTAGTCATTAAGTCCTGTGATTTTTGGTTTCTTTGGGATGGGGATGATAGTGGAACGTTTGAAGCAGCATGGGACTTCACACTGCTCCAGTGATCTACTGAAGATCTGTGTGAAGATGGGGGCCAGCTGGTTAGCACAGGATCTAAGACATGCAGGTGAAACACCATCTGGGCCCTGTGCTTTCCTTTAATCTTACTGGGAGTTTAGAAATCCCAGTAAGACACTTGAAGACTAAAAATAACTTGAATTATCATATGCACAGTTCTGTTGAAGTGTGCTAAATACACCCCCATAATGTTTTTTGTGGGAGTAAATGCAGATATCTACTCAAATCGGTTTAAATGATTTTTTGTCTTTCAGTTGAGGCAGCTGATGATTGTAGGCATTGGCTGTTACCATGATACTGCTGCTGGGAAGAGATCCATTGGAGCATTGGTGGCCAGTTTGAATCAGGGCATGTCCAGGTAATATACAGTTTGAAGACGGCACTGTTTAAACCGAGAATATATAGGATTGAAAAGATCAAATTGTTTTGTCAATATTTTTAAGCAGTAGAACACCAGTGGAAGTGTTACTGCAAATGGTGTTTTCAGACTTATAGCTCGTTAGATTTGTTCAGAAACGGGGACTAAAATTGTTACAATTATGCATTTTCCTCATGGTTCGATTCACTTTCACAAGAAAACATTTCTAAATGGACCAAAACTGTGTTAATAAAAGTCACATGTGTCCAAGCTGTCCCCTCATTGGTCACATTGTTTGTGCGCTGTTCCAGGATTTATCTCATCCGTTGATATACCGGTTAAAATGATACACCTGTAAAAATGTATCAACCGTTACAAATTTGAGTATTTTTTTGTCACTATGCAAAACGTCACCACATGGTACAGAATGCAAGCTCCAATCAGAAGTTGCGCTGCAAATAGACATTATCAGTCACTAGGATGATTATGAGTTGTAAAATTTATGACATAGTTATTTTTATCCACCATTAGTTTCTTTTGCATTATGTCTGCATTGAAAACTGCCTATTCTCTCATCCACTGATCTCTCCTTCTCTCCCACGCATGTGCACACACATATACACAGCAGAAAGAGTAAAGCCACGTACAAAATTGTTTTTATCTCTCAAAAATTCCTAAAACCATCCGACATCTGTTCTGCCGCCCCATTATCCTAAAGAGAGAAGCGATCGTACTAACATTACCTCAGAAATTATAAAACAACTCATATTGAGTATATCTAATATAGTCGCTAAAAGCTATATCCACATTTTGATAATGAATTGCAGTGAAGAGCTGACTTGCAGATGTCTTCTTCAAAGATCCATCATGTATATTCATGGTTTAAAGAGATATTGTTTGGTCCGTTGGGTCGGTATTGCATTCTTAGGAAGGAGACTTATTATATTTATATTTTACAAACATTGATCCCAAAAGGCCTGAGCCTGAACCAGGCCTGAAAAAAACAATTTTTGTGATTTTATATTATGTGGATATAGTCAAAAGTACTGTAAAAACTTTAACATTTCAATGGGTTACATCTGTCCATCATCTGATATCTGTCTGTACCTATTGATGTATGTATTTTCATTAATGCAAAAAATGTGGTTGGATACTGATGGATTGAAACATTTAGAATATGTGTTCTTTTAAAAAATGTGGTTTCTAAAAAAAAAATCATTCTTGCTTTGTAAATGTATTTTAACATCCGGGGATGGTATTGTAAGGAAGTATAGTTATACCCAGTAAAGAGACCAGCATGTACAGTGATGACCCAGAGTCAAAGTTGTAGTTTCAGTCAATGAAGAGTTTACTCAAGACAAAGTTATCGACATTTCCAAAGACAACAGACAGAAACAGAAAATGAGTCAAGGATCTAACCTCTAACTAACTTCAATTACAGAAATAACCGTAATTATAGGCATATGCAAATGAATTGACGAGTACGGAGATCTGATAGGTGAACAGTATCAATTCTAGAAATCTTACAACCACTGTGTTCTGTTTAACTATGTGAATGCAGTTATTCAAAGATTATATTTTTAAGACACCAAGTCAAGTTGGTTAGCAGAAATGGGTCAGAGGTGAGCCTTCTCTTTAGATAAACTGGCGTCCAGTTGTCACATGATTCTTTAAACTACAAACAATCCTGCAATGACATTAGACAGAACACAACATTTTCCTCAGGTTGTCACATCTCACTGGGACTCGGGCCTTATCCAGCTGGAACAAAATAGAACAATACGTACAAATGCTACAGAGCAAAGTTAGGCAGAAATATACTTTTAGTGATGAATGTATTTGTGTTGGTAATTAATGACCTTAAACTTAAACACAATACAATTCTTATTTAAACTACATGAGTGATCAGTAAAATAGTTAATTGATAATTCACTTGTATGTTTGTCCTCTGGGAGCCGGGCTAAATGAGTAAGCACTGTTAACTGCATTCCTGACATGGGTCAGACCCTCAGTCACACCTCAGACAAAAATACACAAATGACCTGCAACATTCATGATTCATTATAACATAACCGGAATAAATGCACATGACTAAAAATGCTTTGATTAACAATTGATTGATTTTAACAATTATTAGTGAATGCATTCAACTCATCAATAGACCGAAGAGACAAGTAAATCTGCCTGTATCGGGTAAGGGATGGGCAAGGAGGAACCGGTAGAACAGTCAACGTAAACTTTAATGACAAACTCAACTTAAAACAACATAAAACACATAGACACACAGCGGCCACGTGTGTCTCTCTCTCGAACTGGCGTCTCTGGCTCCCCTTCATATCTCTCTCCCGCTGATTAGTTGTCTCAGCGCCAGCCATGCACCATCACAGCCTGGCCACGCCCTCCTCCTCGTTACACCGCCCCCTTCACTATACTCCACCCACTTGTATTTCCTCCATTTTAAAAAAAGCGTATGTAGCATAGGAGGGAAAACTTGACTAGTTTGTTAGATTTGACAAAGACCTAATTTGGGTCGAAACATCAATAAATTGGAAGATCAGCAATGTGCCAGCATTCTTGTATTGCTTCTCACCACAAGGACGAACCGCTCCAGGGTTCATTTGCAATCCCGATTGTTTTGGTGCAGATCCGAGTGCGATTAACATGTTCATATATGCATAAACTAACCTGACTAAGAGAGAATGCCAGGTTCTGAAACAAATGATCCAATCAGGTGTGAAGGCACCCTAAGAAACCCTGAACTATCTTTTCAAATATGAGTGAGTTTTTATTATCACTGTCAAAAAAATAAGTTCCCAACAAGTAACTTTTGAGTGCAACAAAGAAACAGTGTTGCATTGTAATAAACGGATTTTTAAAAATGGCTTCTGTTTGCAAGGAGTTACCAGAAGGTTTACATCATCAGTAAGAATGATGCAGTCAGTGATGAAGACTCTGCTGTTATCATGAATGACAGCATAGTTTGAATGATTTTAGTCAGTTAGATTGTGTGACTGTACCTAACTGGTATATAATGTCACTTTTGTATTCTTTTAGATGGTTCTCCAAGTGTGTCTTGCAAAACCGTGGTCAAGAGATTATCGATGCCCTGAAAGGATCGTTGCAAGGTGTGCAGTGGGGGTATATTCCCACATTTTGGTCATTAATGCCAACTATTGGCTCTGCCTTTTGCTTTTGGATGGCTTCTTGATTTGTTCAGTTCTTTAATAAAGGACTTATTTTTAAAATGGTTTATCAATACTGACGCTATCGGTCTCCTCAGCTCATTGTTTGTCAAGATGGAGTTGGTGATGGGATGCTGCAGAGCGTGGTGGACTATGAAGTCCCACAGATCATGCAGTCCATTAAGGCATGGGGCAAGACTGCGAGTGAGCCACGCTTTATGTAGACTGATGGAATACTTTGGGGAGTCTGGAATTCCCTCTGTTGTATTTACATATACATTTTGCATGCAGGCCCAAGCTGTCTGTAGTGGTTGTGAGAAAGCACATCAGCTCCAGATTCTTTGCTTGAATTGACGGCAAAATTGCCAGTCCTCCTCCTGGAACAGTCATCGACACCGAAGTCATGCATCCAGAGTGGTGTGTATTGAGAAAAGTCATAAGGACTGATCTTCATTAATAAATCAGCCTCTTTATGTTCCTGTGTCGTGAACTGCTCATCTCTATTCCATGTTAAATCTGCTTTTTCACAGGTATGATTTCAGGCTGTGAGTTTTGGATGTGTTGCCCCTTCTCACTACAACGTGGTGTTTGACAGCAGCGGCCTCAAACCAGATCACATGCAATGACTCACCTACAAACTCTGCCACATGTATTACAACTGGCAGGTAACAACCTCCTTAGATCATTGCACAAGTATTGCCATGTACTATGTAAGCTTCTCAGTTATGTGCTTTCTCATGTATACATCATGGCTCTCTGTTTTTCAATCTTAAGGGGATTGTCTGAGTGCCTGCACCATGTCAGTACACCCATAAACTGGCTTTCCTTGTTGACCAGAGCATTCACAAGGAGCCCAACATGAACCTGGATGACCTGTAGTCTGGTGTAATGATATGATGCAGGGTTTGGAAGGGTAATAGAGCCTTTTCTTAGTTTGTGTCCCAGTTGATTCAGTTGAATGAAAGTGTACAATGTCAGCAGAACATTTGATTAAGTAACCCACATGGTGTGCATTTAGAAGCAAGTACTAGATTGTTTTAAGTGTTAAAGGTGAAATGCTTAAGCTCTTTATATATATATATATATATATATATATATATATATATATATATATATATATATATATATATATATATTATATTCACTTCCATTGGAGTATGTTTTTGTTCAGGCATCTTGCTTTTATGGTCAAGTTCAAGGTGCTCTTTGATGCTAATAATCTGATTCAAATGGCAGATTTCTTGGTATGTTAAGTGTTTGGATTGCTAGTGATCTGTTTATCTACTGTTAATTTATCCTCTGATATCTGATCTGAAAAAATCAGATCGTACCTGATGTGTAAACAAGTATATTGTGTAATCAGCATTCATGTACTGCGTACATGTGTATTGTTTCCTTGTTTCACACAGTTAATAGTGAGAGTATAAAATAGACTGGTGACTATTGTTCATGGTCGACAGACTTGGAGCAATGGACATTTATATGTTGGGACAGAACCATTTTGTTAAAATTAGTTAACACAAAAACTAATGTAGAGGGGAATATTAATATACAAAATAGTCAGAAATATGACATCAAAAGAGGACATATAGAAACGGGGTTAATGTTCAGTTTTGCATTAACACAAAATCATCTACATTAGCTAATGCTGATGATGAATAGACACAATATAGAATGTCTTGTTGGATTCTTTGTTCCAAATACCATTTTAGTTCTAGTCTTAAGACTAGTTTACCCAAACAAAAAATTCTTATCTACTCATTCTCATGCCATCCTAGATGTGACTGACTTGCTTCTGCAGAGCACAAATGAACATTTTTAGAAAAATATCTGTGCTCTTTAGGTCCATTCAATGCAAGTGAATGGGGACCAAATCTTTCAAGCTCCAAAAAGCACAAAGTCAGCATAAAAGCAATCCATAAAACTCCAGTGGTTAAATCCGTATCTTCAGAAGCAATATGATGGGTGTGGCTGAGAAACAGATCAATATTTAAAGTCCTTTAACCACTGTAGTTTAGTGGATTACTTGTACAGTATGCTGCCTTTATGTGCTCTTTGAGCTTCATGGACCTACAGAGCTGAGATATTCTTAAAAAAAAAAAAAAAAAAAATCTTCATTTGTGTTCTGCAGTCATACACTTTTCTCTCTCTCTCTCTCTCTCTCTCTCTCTCTCTCTCTCTCCCTCTCCCTCTCCCTCTCCATTTTTGGGTGAACTTTTCCTTATAGAATTCAAGTTGGATCAGCTTTGCAAAATAATGGCACTATTGGGCCGGAAGAGATCCTGCAATTCTCTTCCTGCCGGAGGCGCACGTGAGTTGCAGAATTCTCTTTTGAGCCGCATAGAAATCTCAACGTTTTTCTTACTGCAGACTTCATATTCAAGCGTATAATAGTTTCAATCTCATAACTGCATGGTCTGGTACTTAACATAAATCTAAATCTGGTTTTGCAGTCGCTATAAAATGCAGAATCCAGTCATCACAAACGGCTGTGACCGGTCCATCCTGGCAAGCGCTGACAAAAGTAACAGGCAGCACGTGAAAAAGTTGTTCACGAGCTCCTGCAGTGGTCTGGATTACAATTTACACCTAGATGCATGATAAAGAAACTTGAATAGCCAATTAATTGATCGCAGTATGTAGTTTAAAATTATACAGAAAAAAACGATGTATTGTAGACCCATTGTGCACGCCCATTTTCAGGACGCTGTTGCCATGGCATTACCGCAGTGTTCAGTGTAGATGCGCCCACAACATTATTCAGATGCGACTGTGGAAATAACAGACCGACAAAGCTTCATAGCTGGATGACTCCATGAATATTAAACACCTCATTTATAAGCTGCTGTTGTATTTTTGTTTTCAAGGTACTGAAGTCAATGGTTACTTCATTCATGTACGTAATTTACTTTATCCTATATATGGTAATTTGTCGCGATCTGACTTGGACTTGCAATGGACTTTAACACGTACGAACCGCAGCGGACGTGCACCAATACTTACAGAGGATAAATCGACTTTCCATACAACATTGTTATGAGGGACCGACTGGCTGAATTGAATTCAGTAAGTAGAAAAGGGATTTAATCAAGGTCATCTAAACCGTACCTGTTTATCTGTGCATTCTCGGACGAAGCACTTAACTGCTTGCACTGCATTATTTCCCCCTTCTTTCATACTTTTTATTCCATTTATTATTTGTTTTAAACCATTTCACATTAAACTTTTATTTAATTTTTTCCCCTTATCTCTTTTGTTTCAAACTTGTCTTATGTTGAGTTTGTTTTCTCTTTTCATAAAGTATGATCTTAAATGCTTTTAAATTATGTTTTTATTTCTTTTTTTTTCTTTCTTTTTTTTTTTTTTTACTTATTATGCCATGAATAGCACTTAAATAGTGCCACTGTGTTTGAACTGTGCTACAAACTTGCCTTCCCTACTGTAATTTTGAATAGGGTCAATAATGTCATGTTGTGGATATAAATGGTTATAGTCACTGAAACACCAGATATCATATGAAATAAATGCAACAAGCTTTCTCCATTATTTCCTGTCTACTTTCCATACTTGTATCAAGGTTAAAGGAACAGTTCACCCAATAATAAAAAATTCTCTCTTCATTTACTCACCCTCATGCCATCCCAGATGTGTATGACTTTCTTTGTTCTGCAGAACACAAATTAAAAATTTTAGAAGAATATTTCAGTTCTGTAGGTCCATACAAGTTAATGAATACCAACAAATTGAAGCTTCAAAAAGCACATAAAGGTAGTATAAAAGTAATCCAGATGACTCCAGTGGTTAAATCCATGTCTTCAGAAGTGATATGATAGGTGTGGGTGAGAAACAGATCAATATTTAAGTCCTATTTTACATTTTGGTGATCATGTTGGAACTATCCTTTTAAGTCATCTTTTCTTTCTGTGGTTTACTGTAGGGCAGACAAGGCACCAGTGAAGATGGGGGTGTCACTGTGTCCATGGAGAGAGATGGCTTCATGCAGGTCTTTTTCAGAAAGGTACAATCATTAATCTTTATGAAAGGTGCTTATGATCCTCCTCTGTGTCCCATATATTCCTTTTTAAATCAATGGTGATCAATAGTCCACAACAAGTGTAGTCCACTGAAGTGTAAGAGAAGTGTCTGAGCTGTGCTCTGCTTTATTCCAGGTGGAGGAGGTCAGAGGTGTCATCGATAAGATCTCCTCCCTCGTGAATGAGGTGAAGAAGAAACATAGCCTGATCCTTACAGCTCCCAACCCTGACGAGAGTAAGTCACCCTTACTCAAAGCCTGTTAAAGTGGTAGTTCACCCAGAATGAAAATTCTGCCATCATTTACTCACCCTTATGCTGTTCCAAACTTGTATGACTCTTTTTTTTCTCTCTCTCTCTCTCTGGAACACAAAAGGAGATGCTAGGTAGAATATTAGAGACCGACAGACATGGAGTCACTATTCACTTTCATTGCATTGTATTTTAATTAAATTAATATTCTGCCTAACATCTCCTTTCAAAAGTCAGTGAAATTTGAGCAGATGGAACAGATGAAACAAATAAGAGCCTGTTTCTGAATGGCCATGTTAAAATAATTGTTCCCCCAAAAATGAAAATTCTCTCATCATTTACTCACCCTCATGCCATCCCAGATGTGTATGACACAAACGAATATTTTTAGAAGACAATCTCACCTCTGTAGGTCCATACAATGCAAGTCAAGAGGGTCCAAAACTTTGAAGCTCAAAAAAGCACATAAAGGCAGATTAAAAGTAATCCATACAACTCCAGTGGTTTAATCCATGTCTTTAGAAGTGGTTTTATGGGTGTGGGTGAGAAACAGATCAATATTTATGTCTTTTTTTTTTTTTTTTTTTACTATAAATTCTCCTCCCTGCCCAGTAGGTGGCGATACACGCATAACCGTTCATTCATTCTTGTTCAAACTTAATAAACAAATAAAACTCAGGGCTCTGTCACAAACTAAGACATCATTGAAAAAATCTCTTTCTCCAGCTGCACAAGGCCTTATAGCAGTAAAAGAACATTGATTTTCTCTGCCCAGTTTTCCTTCTGCTGGAAATACCACATCACTCCATTCAAGTACACCTGTGGAGCAGCCAGGAAACTGCTGTGGGAAAACCATTCCTCACATACACAGATATATACATATTTTTGAATATGTGTTTTGGCTGTGGACACAAGGCACAGGCAGTCACAGTCATGCTTATATTCAAATCAACAGCATGATTATGAGTATGATGTTGCTATTATACATTACAACAGTTCTCTGAACAAGAAGTACATTTTGAGTAATTTACATTTTAGACACAATGTGGTCAGTTATTTTGTCTATTTTTGCTCCTATTTATCCAAAATAGTTCAAAACGAAGCCAAAGAAGGACATGCAAAACACAGACTGACAACCTGTCTTGAATGCCACGAACACAAACAAGCGGAGTGATACAAACAGTGAAGCGTCCCACTGCTGTTCTAATTATCAGCTCTATTGGGACATTGCTTATCCAGTCAGATAAGAGTATTAGAACTAACTGTTGTTTAATGTATAATATCGAACTATTCATAATGATTCGGCCAGTTAAAAGGGGTTTCTATCCCTTAATTTGGGAAACATACCTCCTCGGGAGTCGAGTTTGGGCATGCAATGAATTTGTGGTTTCACCATCACATTCTTAATTTTTAGTGTGTGTGTGTGCGGCTCATTTTTGCTGTTACTTGGAGGGCATGTATGGGACATGCAGAGAGGAATGTGAGACAGAGATAAAGACATCTAGGAGGGTGTGAGTGTATCTGCTCCTTGCTTTTTTTCTTCTATACACATGTGTAATATACTGTATCTGCAGGAGTCAGAAAAGTATGTTCAGGGTATTTATAATTTTTTCAAGAAAATGTGTCAAATGTAACGATGCAGTTGAGCATTGTGCTCCATGCTTCCCTCGTAAGAGACAGTCAAAACAGCCCTCTACAGTAACGTTTCCTTTTATATAACAGTATGTATTTATAATCACCTATAAAACACCACATTATTTTTCCAGTATAATATATCATATTGTAGGTAGGGCTTTACCAAGGCATTATTTTATCTGTAACTGTTATTTGTAAGGAAGAATTATTACTTTTGTTATTTTTTTTATAACCGACTGTTTCTTTTTAGAATCTTAGAATTTTTTTCTGTTTTGATGCCAGATGTTGTTCCTAATCTAACTAAAGTAAATTTACACAGTAAATGAGCAATCTGCAGGCCTTTCAATGGCATGCAGTATATATTTCAGTAGTATGATCTTAAATCTCTCATCCCTAAATATGACTTTGCTTTCAGGAACAAAAGAAGAGCTGGAACAACTTACAGTAGAAATCAAGAAACATGCCAATATTGCCCAGACCAGCCTTAAATGTGAGTAGGATGTTCTGCTTTTGTCTGTGCTATCATGACAGGTCAGGCATGAGTAAAGATGAGTATATGACAATGGTTCAGAATTATGGGGAAAAAAAGTTGGAGTTATTGTTTACAATGGTAAAATACTTTCTCCTATCCAAGCTTAATATGCAGAGACAACTATAAGTAAGCAATACATAGTCTGATTTCCCTTGAAATGTGTAAACACTGAGACACTATTGGATCGATGCTCTGTTTGTTTGAGAATCTCCACCAGCTTGACTCAACAACGCTGGCTCAAGCAGTGTTGTGAGTTTCGAGCGGGACTCTTGCTTTTTCCGACCAGTGAAAGATGGGCAATATTCGGGAAACCTTGTATATAAAAAAAATCATTATTTTTGCATTTCATTTTGTGACGCTAGTGGCGCAGAAATGGCATACACCACCTTCAGTAAAGATTTGATGTTTATTTTTGGTACAGCTGTTAAAGTAAATGGCCAAAGAAATGATTTGAGTTCTCTCCTAATGTCTCTTTAGCAATGCAACAGAGTCTACCTCCAGACGACCAGGTTAACTGTGCTGCAGTGGATGTGCGCATTCAGAAAACTCAGGTGCGGAATCTCTCACCTTTTTTTCCTGCTGCTTTCCTGTGCGGTCATGTTTTCATTCCAAATTTAACTGTCTCTTGTTGTTTCTCTCTTGTTTTTTAGTACTCTAACTTGTCTCGTAAGTTTGTGGAGGTGATGACACAATACAATGAAATCCAGGTGTCCTTCAGAGAGAAAAGCAAAAGCAGGATTCAGAGGCAGCTGGAAATCAGTGAGTCACGCACGCATATCTATGTTTATAAAAGCATGCATACTTATAATGCCTGTGGACTAGACTTTTAACAGTTGTCTGTTGTCCACTTAATCAAATAGATGTTGGTTTCCTTTTCATATATTATGGCAAGAGCAGTAACCCCTATAAAGCAGATGCCCAAGTGTGGTCATCACAGTTGCATGTTCTATAGCTCTAGAGGCTATAGATTATTTACAGTTTAAACATGGAAAACACAATCAAAATAATCAATATTGGAGTTTTGTGGCTTTTTAGTCCATGTCTGTTAGCAAGTGTTCTCTTTAGAAGTTGACAAATCTTTTAGCAGATACAGCAAACAGTATGTTGTCTTTCTCTTTTGGGAAAATGGATCAAAAATATATTTTTTTCATCTTGTGCATGGAGATATCAACAGATTTTTGTCCATAAAATGCTCTAAAATGAGAATGTTAACTTTAACTAGCAAGTAGTGGTAGACCGATATATTGGTTTTCTGACTGAACAGTGCCGATAGTTACTTTTTGTAACTATCGGTTATGGGCAGAAATCTATGCTGACAGTTGCCGATGTGTTTTTTTTTTTATTTTTATTTTTTTTTACTGTGCCTTTAGAGGTGGACAATTACATAGGGATTTATCGTATCTAAATCGTTCATCATTGACAATATCAATCACATTTTTTATCCTCACTTCATTGGATGTTGCTTTTTTTTTTTTTTTTCACTTTTCTCCCCAATTTGGAATGCCCAATTCCCAATGTGCCCTAAGTCCTTGTGGTGGCGTAGTGACTCACCTCAATCCAGGTGACAGAGGACGAATCTCAGTTTCCTCCTCATCTGAGACTGTCAATCCGCGCCTCTTCATGGCTTGTTGAGTGCGTTACCACGGAGACGTAGCGCATGTGGAGGCTTCACGCTATTCTCCGCGGCATCCACGCACAACTCACCACGTGCCCCACCAAGAGCGAGAACCACATTATAGTGACCACGAGGAGGTTACTCCTTGTGATTCTACCCTCCCTAGCATCCGGGCCAATTTGGTTGCTTAGGAGACCAGGCTTGCATCACTCAGCACACCCTGGATTCGAACTCACGACTCCAGGGGTGGTAGCTAGCATCTTTACTCGCTGAGCTTCCCAGGCCTCAATGTTTTGTTATTTTTATCAGGTGTTGTAAATTGAAGCAAGGGTATGCAAAGACATATGTGACTATATGAAAATGTGCCACGTTAGCACAAACATTGTCTCTTCCAATCTTTTGAATAATAAACCTTATTCCTCAGTAAACCTCATCTGGTCAAATCATATAGAGAATATACTGTAAAGGCTACAAAAAGCCTAATTTGGTAAATTTTTAAATAAAGAGCATTGTAATGGAACCAAGTCTCCTTGTGTGTTTTGGGCTTGTTTATAGTTAAAAATCCTGCGTCATACACCAAAAAAAAAAAAGTATGGTTATTATTGGGATTTTGGTTGAACAATAAACTGCATCTTAGCCTTTATGTTTGTGCTCATCATAGTAAGGAAAGACTTAAGAAAAGTTTCTAACATTCTATAAATCGATTTTAAAAACTATCGTCTGAATAATCGGTTATCTCCTTTTCCACCACCTTAGTTATTGGTACCATCAAAATCCACTATCGGTCGACCTGTAGTTCCAAGTAGTAAATCATGGTTTTGCTGGGCTATGACTAAAGGCTCCTGACAATTTAAAAAAGTACAAGCCCTTCAATAAATTCTGCGACAACTTCCTGTTCCTGATTCAGAAAAAGAAAGCTCTTGTTGGTAGGTTGTGTGCTGTTTTATGTGTCTTTGTTATGTTGTGATCCACAGAGGGAGGTTGCCAGTGCTTTGATTTAGAGTGAACTAATAGCAATGTCTTATGTTGTAAATTAAATATAATTTAAGCTGTGTGTGGTTAGTCATGAGTGAAATACTATGAGCAGATGGAAGTGTTACCCCTCAGTTGGAGTTGTATGCATCAGTGAATTAGTCCCAGTGGTAGTGGATTAATGAAGTACTTTTTTTGCTTTACGACACATGAGATGAAGCAGGTTGTCACCGGAGACTGTAAGGCAAGAGTTGCCTGGGCAACAGGGCTCCTGAGATCCTCCTTTAACTCTGGATTATTGGGCAGAAACAGACTGTCATGTGACCGAGATAGTGAGTCATAAGTCACGTGACTATTGTATTTGCTAGGGATGTGCGTAAAGACTAATTTCACTGGCGTTTAATCATAAGTTTTGGAGTTGACTAGTCTAAAAAGAAAGAAACCGTCAGAAAACAGTCAAGAAACATTGTGTTTATGCGACCCATTTTCTTAAAATATTTAATCTATTCCAACAGCCTAATCCCACACAAAATTCAACTGAAAAGGGACATTTATCTGCAACGTGCTTGCCTTGCAGTAGGCCTGTGAGAAATGTACAATTAACCATATGTATTGTTCTAAACATGATGTGCACACAGAATAAAAGACAGTTTAACCTGTTAAGCAGTCGGCACATCATTGAAAATAGCCTTCTTGATCAGTAGGGTCAAAGTAATAATAAAAAAATGGCATACCTATTCTAAAATTGTCATTTTCAAGGCTACTTACTCAGAGCATACATTTTTGATGAAGAAAATTAACATGTCAACATGGTCCGGTGAAAGACGGGACCTGACTCAACTGAGGTGATTGTCTTACACTTGAAAAAGTAGCTCAGCAGGAAAATAACTTGCAAGCACGCACAGATTTGAAGAAGACTCAAATGTGAAAACATCCATAACGACTTGCAAGCCAACATTTAGGAAATCCGCTTCCCGCACCACCACCGAAGTGATTTCCATAGCTACTTTGCTTGTCTTGCGAGAGGACATTTTCTTGCACACGCTGCAAGTAAGAGAGTGGGTGAGGGGGGTGTGGCGAGCAACCTGATGTGAAATTAAACTCTGTATACCAGGGCTCTTCAACTACTTTCTTGCGGGGGCCAGATTATCCAGATGAAAACTTAGCAGGGGCCAAAATGTTTTCACTATTCATCTTAGCTAGCACTTTCATCGCAAAAACATCTTTAATACTGTGCATTTATTCATATTAAAATAGTCACAGGGTATACCATATATTGAATTATAATTTAAGGTCTGGCCATAAATTCCTTCATAAGATCTGTCTGAAGAACAAACATGACCTATACTCTTAACTAACAAATAATTTTTGAACAACTTTGGGGAAAAAAAAAAAAAACAATAACAAAACATAATCATTTTAACATTCTAGGGCTATTGTTTACAAATTATGAAAACTGAGGAGAAACATAAGTATCAGTTAAGAAAAAATTGGTCCTGCAAATATTGTAAATTTGCACACAATAGCCAGTGCAGGATCCAGATTTTGTGCAGATAATCATTGGCAAAAGAAGAAAAAACTGAGTTGATGCTGTTCGCGAATGAGAGTGCTGACTCACAGCGTCACGTTATCATTTATTCCCAAGCCCTACAGACCCTGAACAGATGAGCCATGCCCGTTTGACACTTCAAGAATAGTGAATAAAAGCAAACTTTTCAGCGCATTTTCTTTGAACGTTCAGTTTTCATAATCGATTCATCTTTTGTTGCCTAAGATGTGCATTAGTGCTGACAACATTTGATTTCTGTAACAACTGCGGTGATCATTTTTTTACATCTGTAGATTTGACCACACTTCACACAACTACGCAATTTATATAAATACATTTGATTAAAAAAAAAAAAAAGATGCTATCAAATGCTCACCTAAACGGTGTGATCTATGTTTAGAAAAGCAGTATAACTGAACTATCGCCAGAAAAGCGTGCACTCCGGTCTGGACGACTGATGACGGCTGAATGCTGTTGCATGTGCCATTGAGCATTGTTAAACTCAACGCTGATTCCTGAGGCTTGCGCCTGTGAACACTGAGTTTTGCACAGATAGCACTCTGGTATTTCAGATGGTGAGACAGTTTGATCAAAAATCAGTCGGAGGGGCCAGACAAAGATGATTGGTGGGCTGGATTTGGCCCGCGGGCCACCAGTTGACTAGATCTGCTGTATACATCTGGTCCAGATATCCTCTTTTTTTAATAATTGTTTTATTAATTATATTTAAAATGTAACATAAACATGACAGTAATTTAAGCGCAGCCTTTGTAAAAAAAATATAAAACAAAACATAAATGTGAAAAAAATTGTTGAACATATTTATGGGGAAAAATATTGATCGAGTAGTAATTCTAGTTATTCTCGCACATCCCTAGTATTTGCGTAAAGACCTAAGCCGCTTTTCAACCATTGGGCCGAACAGTTCTCATTGCATAACCGTACTGTTCCGTGGCGATCCGGGTCAGCTGGGCTGGTTACGGTTTCTTTTTCCACTATGGTACATTCCAGATCTGTCTTTTGGTGACGCCGTGAGAGGTAAACATTGGAGCAAGTGTGGCGCACTGCGGAGGATGATCGCATATTCCAGTTTTTAGGACTGTTGTTCCCTGGTTTTACTATGCTAACAAACAGGAAAGACACGGACCATGTCGCAAAAAGGAAAGTAAAGAGAAAAAGGCATGAGGTTTTTCATAATTTGCTGAGGGCTTGTGTTTACCACCGGACACGAGCATGCAGAAAGGTAAAACAAAGTATATTTATTAACAAAATATTACATATAAGTATTATATGAAAATAGTATATGAGAATATATTGATGTGTTTTGAGTTTAAATTAGCTAGTAATCTACTCTCCTGACAAAAAGGCATGTAAAAAAAATAGTCTACAATACTAGTTAAACCATCATCATAAAATCATGAAGATAAACTAAACGAGTAGCCACGTACTAAAGCCATTCTACCAGCACGGTTGAGAAAGGTTAGCAAACCGTGCCAAGAATTCCAGGCCAAGAACGGTTTATAAATGTGCTGTGCCAAACCGTGCTCCAGTGGAAATGCTACTTTAACCGTTCTGTGCTCAGAACCGTTCGGCCCGATGGTGGAAAAGTGGCTCTAGTTACATCAACTTTACCTTTTTAAAAACATATCCCCTGACCTTTGTATTAACGATTTATGTAGCAGAGAAATGTATAATTAATTGATTTTGTGATCTGAAGTCACAGAGATGGAGGGAGAGTGTTCATATGCTCAAACTGTTTGTCATATTTTGGGTTCAACTAGCAGTGTATAGTTAGATTTGGCCTGCAGGGATACTTAAGCAAGAGCTAAACTCTGGTTGAGGTCCTCAAAAAGTGTAAACACTGTGGCTCTATTGGTTTGAGAATCCTAGCCTGACAGCTACATTGGCTCATCCAGTGATGTGAGTTTGGGGTTAGACTATCTGTTTTTCTTCAAATTTCAGACAAAGGAAGTGTTCAAGAAATCGGTTTGCAAAGAGTCATTACTTTTGCAATTTCGTGTAGTGACTAGAGGCACAGAAATTACACAGTTCACCTTTTAAATTTTTTTTTGCAAGAGGTAAAATTTGTATGAAAGTTGATTACCCCCCCAGTTTGTGAGTATATTTATGTGCACTAGTCATTGCTTAGGGGCCGTAATGTATGAGTTTGTGTGTTTTCTAATGACCTTTACATTGGTTTCAGCCACTGTTTTGTTCTCTCCCATTTTCCCAGCTGAATCGATACCATCCCAAAGGCATACTTAGGATGAATACACAAGCACACAGCACACAGATACACCAATCCATGACACAAAGGCAAACAATTATACAAATGGACTAGCCTATTAGCAATTGCTGGTCACCGTTTCATGTTTACCCTTGACAAACTTGTGCATAGGAAGCCCCTTAACAGGTGAATAATGGACTAAACAGGATCGGGCAGTTACCTGGAAGCCCATAGATAGCAGTACCCTTGACTGGCCTCCCACAGTCATGGAAAACATCAATATCAGGAAATTTTTTAATTGCGACTGCCAGGCCTTGAAAAGTCATGGAAATGAATAAAATCTTAAGTCATGGACAAGTCCTGGATATGTCTATATGGAATATAATTTTTTCCAGTTATATCGGCTAGATTTTGCTCTTGTGTTGACCTTGTGTAGAGTTTCGTGAGCAAGGTGTTCTTTCGAATCGGTTCTTTGCAATGAATTAGTCATACTGATTCACAGATAGGTCTGAATGATTCTTTTGCACACCAGTCTGAATCAAAATGATTCGCAAATGTTTTTATCCTGCAAGCAGTGACTGGAATAGTCATGAAAAATGAATTGGTCAAAAAGTGTGGGAATACTGCCTGGAAAAGTTGCAGATATTTTTTAATCTCTTAAATTTTCTGAATCTTGTAGCTGGAAGAATCACAACCAATGAGGAATTGGAAGAAATGCTGGAGACTGGAAACCCATCTGTTTTCACTTCTGATGTAAGTTTCTCTCTCAAAATGACACTTTCCAATCTTAATTTGATGGCAGGAAAATGTTGACCTGACATGAGAGTAGCACACCTTTTCAATTGTTCAGATCTAGCACCTTCCGATGGCTATGTTTTGTAATGGTCCTTTTAATTTGTGTTAGTGCTGTAACTGTCTCCAAGTTCCTCCAAATGTAGAAGATAAAGACAAGTGCAATATGTTAAAGATCTCCTCTGTTTTCAGATCATCTCTGACTCCCTGATAACTCGTCAGGCCCTCAATGAGATCGAGTCAAGGCATAAAGACATCTTACGCCTGGAGTCCAGCATTAAAGAGCTACATGACATGTTTATGGACATGGCCATGCTTGTGGAGACTCAGGTACAGTATGTGACCGCCATGCATTGCACTGAAGTCATTTATTAATTCCTACAGTTTGCATAAATTTTCTCATTTGTGTTGGACAGGGTGAAATGATTGACAACATTGAAAAAAATGTAAACAATGCAGTGGAATACACATGCCATGCTAAAGAACAGACCAAGAAAGCTGTGAGGTACCAGACACGGGCCCGCAGGGTAAAAGAATATTAGTCTTTTGAAGGCGCACGGTATGATCACTCTGTATGATGAACAGACCAAAATGTACCAACATTTTAGTTATTCACTCTGAAATTAAATAACTGATCAGCTGATCAACATGTAAATAACATCAAAACTCATCAGTTCTTAGTTGCATCTCTTTTTAAAATGTCACCACATACTAAAAAACACTTTCTCTTTATTTGTCTTGTACAGAAGTACATAATTCTTGCTCTTATTATCTTGGTCGTGCTTGCTGTGGTTACACTTATTGTTGGTTTGTCTGTGGGCTTGTCTGCAAAAACCACCACTAACTCCGCCACCTCCTCATCTGCTGCAGCCAATCCTGTTTAACCATTATTTCCAAGGTAACCCCCATTTCCCAGTCACTATCAGTCTTATTTACTTTATCATCTAAAGCTAATTGAAAACCATAAAATAAATGTAGTCACTTAAGTGATTGAAAGCTTTTACCTATGCCACTTTATTTGCTTCTAACAAATAACAAGAAATCACGGTACAAGGTAATGTAAAAATGCACATTTATTATTTATTTTTTCATACATACTGATATTTGTTTGTGTTTGTTGATTTGTCTGTCATAGAAAATGGTCCATATTGCCATTTGTGGAGCTGTGCTCATCATCCTATTTGTCATCATCATCATCATCATCATCATTGGAGTTTACATTGATTAGTCACCTACAGCAAAGAACTATGTTCTTCCCTTTGACGTTAGGGCACAGTATTTTTAATATTTCCAATATCTTACTGCATACAAAATGTCGAAACTCACTGAGTACATATGAATACATAAATAAAACTTTATTACCTGTGAATTGTGTAGAAGTTGGCACTGATTTCTGGTTCAAGACCGTCCTTTTTGACTGATTTTCACTTGACTTAAATGCTTTGCCTCTTCATAACAATGAGAGGTAATTATCTCAATCTTTTTATTTATTTAATGCTGTCATACTGATTTTTGCACATGTAAGTAATGTTTTGTAATCTTATAACATGTAACCTTAGTTACGACATGTGCCTTGGGAGATCTGACTGAATAATGTGGAGTCAAACAGAGTCTAAAAAAGTGCTCAAGATATATTTTTGCCTAAGGAAAGTGTCTATAGGGAGAACATATTTGAAAGTACTTCTTAAGGAGGAGGAGAGTGTTTGCACTCAATTATCAAGGGTTCAGCGTAGTTTCTTTCGGCTTATATTCTGGTTTGACAGTGATGTTTGGTATGAAATCACACCCCCCTCTGTATTGAACAACTGGCTCCACACAATATGACGTCAGATCTCTGAGCAACGTTAATAAAAACATGTTTTAATCACTTAATGATGTTAGCTTTTTGGCTTACATATGATTGTTTCTGACAGGAATGTAACCATGGAACAAATGTTCACACAGAGTATTGCAAAATAAATATGAGTTGCTTACTGCTCAACGGTCAAACTGTATTTTTCTATCATTAGTTGTTAATCTATGAATTATGTATTCTAAAATAGAATAATTCAATCCAATTTTAAATGAAGTGAGCTATCTCAAAGTCTCTCTAGCAAGTCGGTCCACTGTCGGCCATCTTTGGAATGCTCTCAGGATTTCCAGTCATGAAAGTGCAGCTCCCATCTACTTGAATGGGGAAAGACCAAAATCTCAAAAACGGTTGGTCAAGATTACAATCAAAGAACATGTTTGAAATCAGCCGTAAAATATGACAATAATGGTATCATAAATTGTGATTCTTTACCTCATATTATGCCTAAAAAAAAAAACATTCCTGGCTTGTATAGCTAATGCGCATGCACGTTCTAGAATTGATTGACAGGCGATGTCTGTATCTAAAAGGTGATTGGCTCTTTCACATGTAAGGCGGGACTTCCATTCTGCAACCGTTGGGCGCTAGAGCTTCTTGGTTGAGCGTTCCAATTTCTCCCATTCATTTAAATAGAAGTGGCCCATCTCTGCTAAATATTCTCTGGATATCTTCAGGCACCCTTTTAACACCGTGGGATAAAATCTGTGCAACTAAAAAGCATGTGGTTCCTCGATTGTTAAAATCGCATTTGATCTAAAACAGTGTTTTATCCGTATGACTGTAACTGCATTGACAAGTTGTATGTAAATGTAATATAAAATTAATGTTCTACTTTATGAATCTTAAACTGGCTTCACATACAGTACGAGTATCACATACAGTATAAGCAAATATAGGAACTATCTAATACTTTGGTTTTAAGGATGTCGATGATGACATCGCCGTCACAACAAGCAACTTTATATGTGTGACAAATCGGACAAGTGCATCCACATGGGATTTTACCTAGGACACATAACAACTGTGAAAATCTCCCTCAAACACACACAGATTAGACAGTCTAAATACTGTCCCTTTCATTCAATACTTTAACTGTATGTATGCATGACTGATTTAAGCTGTTTTAATGCCTAGCGTGCCATGACACATTCAAGACATCCTATCTCTGCTATTGAGCTGTGAGTGGGTAGAGGCACAGACATTATATAACAGAAATGTTCCTGCCTCAGAGACAGTAAGTGAGCATCCACACACACACACCCACCCACACACGAGGACAGTGAGAAATAAATATATTAAATCTCACCTGAACTGGTCAGGGTGAGTGAATAAAGAGACAAAGCTGACAGAGGAGACAGTGAGTGTTTGAGACAGTGATGAAACAGTCAGTGCTCATCTCCCCTTCTGTGTGTGTGTGTGTGTCAGCGGCATACTGGAAACCACAGGCCAGGACAACTAGTGAGAATGTGAGTGTATGCTTAGGTATGAGTGAACATTTTCAATTGTAACATTTTTTAAGAGATTATCAATTGTATCCAACAGATAATGAATGATATTTGCAGAGGATGTTTGTTTAGATGCAATTTTGCCAGTTTCTTTTTAGATTATTTGAAGATTCTTGCTCTCTTGATGTTCAGCAATAGAATCTAGTCCTAGAAAGGTTTGGACTGCTTGCGATTACATTCCTTTGTGGGATTTTAAAGGGATAGTTCATCCAAAAATGTCTGTCTTTCTTTTTTTTTTCCCCATGGAAGTGAGAAATTTTGAAGAATGTTGCTGCTGCCTTTTTTCCACACAATGAAAATCAATGGGGACTGAGGCTGTAAGTCCCTAACAATCTACTTTTGTGCTCCACAGAAGAAAGTGAAATAGTTTTGGAACAGCATAAAGATGTGTAAATGATGACAGAATTTCCTTTTTTATTTTTGCTGAATTATCCCTTTAAGTTAAGCTAATAAAGCCTTAAATGACAAGTATTTGTCTAGTAGCAACTTTGCAAAAAGAGCATCCTATTTATAAATTAACAGGTTGCGTTGCACAGAGTTCCAGTCAGTAAGATCTACTTTACAATGTGGCATGTAGAGAAGTTTTTATAATTGCTGTAAGTAACAATATAGTTAAAGGGTACATACAGAATGTGTGTAATTGATTTGTAGAGGCCAGCAGGGTTTTCTGTAGGCTTGGAGGGAATGGATTGTTCTACAGTGTTTGCCTCAGGCAGCATGGACTGCTATCGAGTAACTCTATTCATAGCCCTTGCTCTGTCCCAGGCAAGTCATGTGGCCTCTCAGCAGCACTACTACACTGCACATCAGTTCAGCTGTTGTCTTTCGAACTCATTTAAGATGCAACATTATAAGAGGGGATTATGGCTACTCTCTGTGAGGGCATCTCTCTTTTCTGTCCCTCCTCAAGCCAGTCTTCATGTTCATTTTCCGTACAGTAACAATATAATCCAGGATCCATTCTTACATAACTCTAGCAACAGACATTAATAATCCCATGCGGCCTGTGGTACGCTGGCTCTGTGACATCACTGTTAGCCTCAGCGGAGTTGTGGGTAAACATGCTTATGAGCTGGACATGGAGCGGTTTGCTGGAGTTCACAGAGAGTAGGGCTGCCAATGTGTAGTTTATTCATAGATTATGGGCCATGGTATGTACTGCTTCTGCTTCACAGATGTGTGGATTAAGATGTAAATTATTACTTAATTATTATTAAGTTTCGATTTTATTGGACTTCTGTATTCTATACTTCTATATATACTGTAGTGTCAGTATGTGGATGTAGTGTATAGCCTACAGAATCTTGGCTGATGTCTTTTATGCACTGCAAGAAATATATATATATATATATATATATATATATATATATATATATATATATATTGAGAATGTTTTAAGAATGTTTCGAAAAGTTATTTTAGGATTTAAGACAAAATGTATTTTATTTTATTTTTTTTGCAGTTAGTGTATATGTGTATTGCTTATGTTTGTTACCTACATTGGATGGGATTATTAAGTTTAAGAGTGTTTTTGCTTGTTAGATAGTGTGTGAAATATTATGAATACATGAATGTGCTCATAATGGTTTCTGCTATTTTAG
Organism: Myxocyprinus asiaticus; assembly: GCF_019703515.2. Classification (NCBI taxonomy): domain Eukaryota; kingdom Metazoa; phylum Chordata; class Actinopteri; order Cypriniformes; family Catostomidae; genus Myxocyprinus; species Myxocyprinus asiaticus. Next base: position 18,675,572 of record NC_059376.1, on the reverse strand, counting down.
GGGTGAACATATGCATGATGTAAAAAGTTTGTACTGTATGTACGTGTGCGCACGTTTTTGTGTGTGTTCTGCTTGTATGTGTATGTGTTTGTATACATACCTAAAGTAAGTGACATGTGACTGTTTGTCCTATAGGAGATGATGGGGGTTGAAAGGCATTGTGAGGTGGAGATTCTCAAACAGTCGCAAATGGAATTGCAGTGGGGCCAAAAACAGCTGTCAGTCATCCCTAATAGAACTAATGGACCAGGCAGGACCAAGGATAAGGTGAGCCTGTCAGCTAATCAAAAGCCCAACCAGCACATGGGTAAATCTCATGAAACTAAAAGAAAAATAGCTTAGCTAATGAGCTAACTAATTAACTATATAAGTAAATATATAAACTTTTTTAGGACCATATTTTTTTTATTTTTTATTTTATTTATTTTTTACATTGTTTTCATAACAAATAAAGGCACGGGTTCATTATAGGCTACAAGTTAAACTCAATCTACAGCACTTGTTGCACAATATCGACTTCCACAAAAAAATAATTTTGAGTGGTTCTTTTTTTTTTTTTTTTTTTTTTTTTTTTAAGAAAACAAAATTCAGGGTTTAAGTAAGGCACTTATAATGGAAGTAAATAGTGATAGCATTTCAGTCTTTCATTAAAGCACTTACGCAAATTTTTAAATAATAATAAAATAAAAAATAAAAATAAAACGTTTATTGTATTATTTGACCTGTGAAGATGTCTAAATTGTCATTTTGGTGGTCAGAATACTTTTCTAAGTGGATGAACTTGTAGTTGTTCATCGCTGACGTAATTCCTGTAGGTGGCGCCAGTACATACAACAAGGTAAATATGAAGCAGACAGCTTCTATTTGACTGTTTCTGGCTGTTTTTTTTTATCATCTGACATCTTGAAGGTATGCAGACTACAGTTAGGAGACCATTTTTTTTTTTTTTTTTTTTTTTGCAAACTACTGATCAGCTCTGTGTAAACAAGGAGGTTACGTCAACTCTCTTCTTGGAATCCTTGTGCAGATATCACACGAAAATGCAACATGATCACACAAGTCGGCATGTTGTTTCTGAGAGTTCCAGAAACCTAGGATCGGCCACATTATGCCAACTCACTGACAAGTGGCATCTCCCGTCAGACATTTTTGCATCTGCTCCAGCATGTTCACTTTCCCTTGTGGTGCGACCGAAAGCGCAATGCATCAGCAGCATGGGAGACCCGGGGTTGGATCCTGTGCTTAAACCAGGAAGTAATTTGAAGGTTGCATTTTTCTCTCTAACATTACATTTATATTCCTCTGATGGTTAGGTTTAGTTTTGGGGTTTGGGGGTACAGTTTATAAAATATGCATTCCTCTTCACTGTATTACAGCCTGTCCAGCTGAAAACAACTCGCTTCACAACTCACTTTTGGCACCCCTCGGTGGCCACTGGGGGCAGTGTTTTGAATTTTGGTAAACACAGACCGATTTTAGCTAAAGAAAAGTCAATCTACGGTTTCCGATTTCACTTTGAGATCAGTCTGGAAAATTACCGGGATTTCAGGGCTTACCAACATTAAGTCATCATGACAACGAAGTTGAAATATTGGATATAACACAGATGAGGTTAGTAAGTAAATTTATCAACCTACAGTCATGTTAACACATATTATATTTATGTTCTGTGGCTATACTTTTGTGTATTGTACTGTTTTGTGGACTGGCCCCAATTTACGTAACTTTTTTTTTTTTCAGTTTTGCTGGAGAAAAACAAACAAACCAAAAAAAACAGTCAAAATTTTTTTTTTTTTTTTTTTTTTTTTTACTTTGAGGTGAAATATGACCCGAACATGTTTCTAACAGGTTTTGTGACATTCACCCACATATATTATGTTCGTGATTTTATGTAATTGTGGCAGTGTATTTAAAAAAATAGTTATATACACCTATATTTGAATGTTTGCCATGCTTTTTTATTTTTGAATTGAAAAGGATTTATTAATCTGGTTGTTGTTTTTTAACTTTTAGCTCAGTTGTGGTCATGAGTAACCACAGAGCTATAGCCTATAGGTATTATTGGATTAGTCTGTGTCCTGACCATGGTTTGGTTTTCTAAGGTCTTGGCCTTCTCCTCGATCTGGACCAAATGCTTTCTTCCTCTTTTACCCTTTCCACCCCTCCTTTACCTGCACCCCGTCACCCACCTCCTCCATCTGTTCTTTCAAAAAATTCACTCACTGACCTCCCTGAAATCACCTCATGACCTGTTGCAAGCTTTATGCTTTCACTGAGCCAACTACTAGTTTCAATTGAACATGTGATTGGTGTATTTGTGGCAGAGCCACTCATTCTGCTTCAGTCCATTATTTAGCAAAGATTGCATTGATCCTTCACTTTAACCTGCAGTGCTTGTGAACAGACACCTTTTCTGGTTCAGACTTGAAGAGAATGAAAATTGCTCACTTATACTCATGTGCAGATAACATTGATTTGACTAGAGTGTTTAAGAGATGTTAATGAGTCCTGGAATGCAGAGCATAACAGAGCAAATCTGTTGGAAAGGCAAAGGCCAACCAAGTAGGCTCGTCTGAGATGCCAAAAGGCCTCGTCTTGAAAGTACACGAGAGTCGACTGCTGTCAGATAAGGAGTGAAAAAAGTGCAGTCAAGTCAGACACTTCTCACTTCTCGTAGTGAACTGGCCACCTACAAGATCAAAGCAGATATCACGTGATTCACGTTCATGTGCTTTGTTGCTGATAAAGTGGATATCATTTAAATTTGGTTGCTTTTTAAAGAATATGATGACCCACCCAATGAACCTGTTATTTAATTCCCCACATAACGCATAATTCACACACGTAAAAACATGATATCAGAGTAAAAAAATCTAACATTTCAGAAGAGAACAATACATCGTGGTTGTTTTAGCCAGTGACCATTAAGCTGTGTCGTAAGAAAGACGTTTCCCATCGTGCTTGCATTTTGCGCAGCTGGGAGAAATTAAACTGCAGTGCATGGCTCTAAACACAACGGCCTCCTCACTCTCTCTCGTATTTCTGACATACATCGCCATGACATCACAGTAAATCGGACAGATTTCTAACCAGCATGCACCTGCTGGTGATAACCAGTGATTGGTGTTGTGCAGAACTTGCTTAACTCAAACGAGTCTATTAACTACTAAACGTTTTGTCAGAACTGAGTTATGATCGAAATCGGGTCTCTTAGACAATGATGTGTCCTTTGACAAACAAGTTTAGCTCAACTACACTCCGATATAGCGGGAAATTGAGTAAAACTGTTCAATTTGGCTGACCAGTCGAAATATTTTGAAGTCATTTTTCTCGGTGTCAGAAAGACCCGTGTTTTGGCTTTGTAGGGCATGTAGATCGCCACAGAATTCAAATGCCTCTCATTTAAAAAGTTCTACACATCCTCTATCCTTGCGTGTTTTTTTATTATATACTTTGGCTAATCAGATTTTGCTTTCTGTTACCAATAAGATTAGTAGGCAAATGACAAGTACATTGTAACAGCTTGTCGAATTTGCCAAACAACAGTGTCATGTCCCGGCGTTACAATACATCAAACATGTTGTTTTATTTACACCAACATCACCGCGCAAATCAGTGGATTTTCGATGCAGAAACAGCAGCAGCAAAGTTGCATTTAACACCCAGCCTCTCCCAGACAACCTGGAGCATGACACTGAGCAAGACGCTCATACGTAACAAAAACAAGCTTATTCAAAAATCGGACAACGTAAGAAACCCACAATTACATGAGACTTGTTATTCTCTGGTTTTGATGTCCAAATGTAAACAGGTATGTGTATAACACTTGCGCACATGTTATTAGCCGGTAATAACACGGGTAAACTTTACATGCAATATGAAGAGGCCAAATTTTTTTTTCATATGCTTTGTTTTTTTTCTTGCTACAGTCACTTTAGCTTGCTCTCGGGGGGCTTTAAGACATTTAAGGGTTAGTTCCCCCCAAAATTTAAATCCTCTCATGACTGACTTACCTTTAAGCCATCACAGATGTGTATGACTGTCCTTCTTCAGCAGAACCAAAGTGAAGATTTTTATAAGCAGATTTCAGCTCAGTTTGTCCATACAATGCAAGTAAACAGGTGCCATCAGGCTTATGGCTATATGACGGTCCAAAAGGCATACTGTATTTAGGCAGCATAAAAGTAATCCACATGACTCCAGTCGATCAATTAATGGCTTCTGAAGCAAATCAATACGTTTGTGTAAAAAATAAATCAATAAGTAATTGCTTCCTGCCAGCAGTCGATGCATCTGTGATGTACTGTAAGTGCAATGGCGTGTTCATGCGAGAAATCGGAAGTGTGCGCTTTGTTTACAACAGAGGAACGAACGTCACTCAAGAGTTAGGTCATTTCAAACAGGAATCTAGCGCTGTGCGGAAGCAACGCTTTAAAGTTAAAAATGTTTTATTTATCGATTTGTTTCTTACACCAACCTATCAGTTTGCTACAGGAGACATTAACTGATCAACTGGAGTCATGTGGATTACATTTATGCTGCCTAAATATGTCTTTTGGACCGTAAAACAGCCAGTAGCCAGATGGCACCCATTTACATTCCAGCCTGATCTCTGTGCCGATTTTTCTTTAGCAGAAATCGGTATACGTTGACCGAATTTTAAAACACTGCCTCCAGAGGCTAAAGAGGTAAGTGTTTTAGAGCATATAAACAAGTGTGACCTCCATTTATAACCAGGAGAGGTTGCCAGAAGCCAGTTGTTAAAAAAAAATGTTTTCAGCTGTACAGGTTATAAAACAGTGAAGAGAAATGCTTATTTTATTTAATCTACCCCCCAACCAAAACCCAAATCTAACCCTAACCATTAGTAGAGACAAAATGCAATGTTAGGGATAAAAATACAACCTCCTTATCATGCTCGTGTTTGTTTATACAAACAGGATTACTTACTCGTTTGAATGGGGATTGAACTGTGGTCTCCCACGCAACTGACGCAACATGCTACTAGTCACGCCATGAGGAAAAGTGACAGATGAGGAGCCCTTGCAGATATGGGAGATAGGGTCCCATCGGCATACTGTTGCCGATCCTAGGGTACCGGAACTTTTGGAAACAGCATGCCGACTTTCCGTGTGATCATGTTGCTACGTGCATTGTATGGACAAACTGAAATCTGCTTATAAAAATCTTCACTTCAGTTCTGCTGAAGAAGGAAAGTCATACACATCTGGGATGGCTTAAAGGTGAGTCAATCATGAGAGAATTTTCATTTTTGAGTGAACTAACCCTTTAAGGCATGATTTTCTATAAATCTGCAATGTGTATTGTGAAAAGTGCTGCACAAATATAAATGGCTTGAGTGTAGATAAACCATTTTTTTCTAAAGAAAAACATGAAAACTGTGAGTTCATTTGAGTTTTTCTCATTACAATCAAACAAAATAAATGCTGTGCTGTTGTTTAAGTTACTTTATTATAGAGCTCTACTTTTTGTTGCTGATGTCAGACACTGTTGTGTCATTTGTGATTTAAAAGACATTTAAGCTGAATCCTTCAATAAGTTTGAGCGAAACATTTGTGTGTGTGTGTGTGTGTGTGTTTTTTTTTTAAAGCAATCGTATCATATTGTATCTGATCGTAAGGCTTTGCATCATATCGTGAAATTTGTATATCATTACATGCCTATTATGCAATGCTATCTTTTCCATGGGACAGCTGAAGGGTCTTTTAGGAAAGAATCAGGAAGAGAGGGACAGAAAGAGGAGAGAGAGACAGAGATGACTGCCAAAGATGCCAGGCAGCAGTGTAATGAGTATCCAAACTAGTCAAACTTGTTTTGATTCTTGTTAGGCTTCGCAACGTAATTGTACTTATTTTTCTTTTGTAATCTCTGCTGAACAATTCACATTTTTGCTGGACGCTCTGCTTTCCTCATGCTCACTCATTTGTTTCTCTGTTGGCACCTTGCTGTCATACAGTATTAGGAGTGTTTTGCGCAATACCATAGTGTGGCACAGGGGGCAGCCTTGCCCTATGGTTTCCCCTATGAGTCTGGGGAAACCCTGAACTGTTCAAATCATCCTCCCTGCTGCTTCTACATCCCTGATCTCTGATTGGCCAGGGCTGTTAGGAATGGTCCTGCCACTGCACAGTGGGAGATAAATGATTGGTCAATCTCACTCAAGGGTGGAAAGAGTATCAGCAAGCATCAGAGAAGGAGAGAGAGAGAGAATGAGAGAGACAGATACTCATTAAACTAATTCATATTGTGTAGTGTAGTGAAATCAAACATATTAGTTAAAGCATGGAATTCACTTCATAACAATAGGCATACGCTGTAAAAATAACTGATAAAAAAGGACTGATAAACATGAATGTGAGAAGAATGAGTGTGTGTGTGTGTCTGTGTGTGTCTGTGTGTGTGTGTGTGTGTGTGTGTGTGTGTGTGTGTGTGTGTGTGTGTGTGTGTGGGGGCAGGTTTAAGTGGTTTACAGGACTTTTTTTAAGTTACAAACTGGTAATTACAAGGATATTATGATATAAATGTGGTTTATGAGGACATTTCTAGTGTCCCCATAATTCAAATCGCTTAAAAAAAAAATACTAAATGATGATTTATTGAAAATGTAAAAATTCAGAAAGTTTTTTTGTGAGGGTTAGGCTTAGGCTTAGGGTTAGGGGATATAATCTATAGTTCGTACAGTATAAAAATCATTATGTCTATGGAGAGTCCTCATAATGATAGCTGCACCAACATGTGTGTGTGTGTGTGTGTGTGTGTGTGTGTGTGTGTGTGTGTGTGTGTGTGTGTGTGTGTGTGTGTGTGACAGCAATAGACATTGGTATGAGAATTCAAAAACACCTCATTTGACCTTGTCAGCTCCAATCATGGCCTCTTTAGTTCCCTCCAGGGTGGAAGAGTGATGCTCACCTGGAAGATGGTGCTGAAAATGCACAGCATTTGGAATGAGAAACGCATACAGTATTTGCACGACAGAGATGTCAAAGTGAACCAATGCACGACTGCCCTCACTGCTGTAAGCTGCACTGGATCTGCACTTGTGCGTGCTTCTCTCTCTGTAGCTTATGTGTGCGCGTGAAAGAGAGCGAGAGTGAGAAAAGGGCAGTGGTGTTCCTTTCTGCGTTGATTCAGCACACAGATACAGAAAAAGGGGAGAAAGCGCTTGTGGACGCCAAAGGCAGTGTGTTAGTGTGCAGATGCGCTCTTCCAGCAGGGAGTGTGTGTGTCGCTCTCGCGCTGTCTCTTCCGTACCGCGCCTCTCTGTTCCCGACGGTCACTAATGAACCGTTTTAAGCCCGGGTACCACGGACAGCGGACCGGAGCCGTCAGCTGTCTTTTAATATGACACAAATGGACACGGCTGTCTTTACAGGAATCGTCTTTTAACGGAAGAGCGGCGGAAGAGGTAGAGTCGCTGTCCACTGCTTGTTTTCATGCTCACGCTCAGCTGTTCTGACAGCACGTTGTGTTGATGGGACGGTGTTGCATGTTTTGGTCGGAAATAGTGATTTAATGCATTATAATACGGTTGTATAGTCGGCTATGTGCATGTTCTTGCTTTGGCTTTAAATGTCATGATGCCTCCATTGCGGGTGCCTGCACTGTAACCTTATAAATATAGTCAGTAGTCTGAATTGCTTTTTTATATGTGGTGAACACATACAAGGGATGTCTCTCTCTCTCTCTCTCTCTCTCTCTCTCTCTCTCTCTCTCTCTCTCTCTCTCTCTCTCTCTCTCAGTAAAACACATGGCTGTGTGGGGTAATTTTGTCCAAAGCCATTTTAGATTGCAGCAGTGCCGAATGTTTCTCACAGTAGGTTGTATTATTAAAGAGATAGTGCTCGTTTTCACACCACTTCTGAAGCCTCAAAACTCACACTTCCTATCACCTATAATTTCTTGCATTAGTATTAAACACATTTGTTTGGCATATTAATATCCAAAAGATCCTAAAAATGATATCAGAAGTACCACTAACAAAAAAGTTCCAAAAAGTACCGTGATACCACCTTGACAATACCATGTTTTGGGCATAGTAGTACCGTGGTATTCATTTACATACCTTGGATTACCATATAAATCCCATGATACATCATAACGGCACCTTAATATCAAAGTATCTTATCGGTACTTACATTACCATCCAATACCATCACTGTACCATGGTACTTTTTGTAAGGGACATATAGTATAGGTAATTCATGGCATGGTTTTCAGATTTTTTTATTTTTTTATTCAGGATTTCCTTATCAGCTGTGGTTGGATCGATTGGTTTTGACACAGAATATCTGCATCTGAATATCCGTAAACGTGGCACAACAGAGAGGAATAGTTCATCCAAAAATGAAAATTCTCTCATGATTAAAACACCCTCATGCCATCCCAGATGTGTATGACTTTCTTTCTTCTGCACAAGAAGATTTTTAGAAGAATGTCTCTTTTGGTCCATACAGTGCAAGTGAACGGTGGCCAGAACATTGAAGCTCCAAAAAGCACATAAAGGCAGCATAAAAGTAATCTATATGACTCCAGTAATTAAATACACATGATAGGTGTGGATGAGAAATAGAACAATATTTAAGTCCTTTTTTTACTGTAAATCTCCAACTTTGACCAGCCCGACAAGTAGGTGGTGATATGTACGAAGAATGAGAATCACCAAAAAGCAAAAGAAGAAGAATGTGGAAGTGAAAGTATTATAAAATATTTAGCATATTTATAGCATATTTTTGAGAACGAGTACGAGTACCGATACTTCATTTTTGGTACTCGACGATACCGATTCCGATACCTGTTTTTTTTTTCTTTCTGAAGTCCATATCAACAGTTTATTTCAAGTTTAAATAAATTAATTCATTAAAACTTTAATCAAATGAAAATATAACAATTTATTTTTTTAACATAATATTGTATTCTTTTTTTTTAATCAAATGAAGTACTTATATAAAGAACCTCACAGCACAATACAAAATACAACATTGGAGTTATATTTTGTCAGATAAAGTGCTGCATAACAGAGCATCACAGATGTAAGATACTGCTTAAGTAAAACACAGTTACTACTGATTTATTATTATTATTATTAGTAGTAGTAGTAGTAGTAGTATTACAGTGAATATTACATAAATTTACAGTAGTGATATATTTCTGTCATACTTATTTCTGATAAATTTACCTTTAATTTTGACTGAGCTTTTATTTTGAAGTGTTTCTCTGTTTTCACAAAGGGGCTCTGACGTTATGACGGCAGATTCCCACTCTGGAAAAGCGGGTCGCTATGTGACTCAAAGTGATTATTAAACCGCAAAAGTCTGCTATTTAATTATGTACTCTGTATATGCCTCGTGCTACAACGTGAATTTGCACTCTGTTTACTGTCATCTGCTACAAACAGAGCGTGTGATGCTCATGATGGTGTTTTCCCTGTATGAGCCTTGGAGGAGCCTTAAAAGGTATGAGCAGCACAACACTGTCTCCACACATTCACAAGTGCTCACATTTGAATTACATGCAAACTATATATTTATCTCTTTAAATCGCAGCTTTTGAGGTTATTAATCTCACTAGCACATAACGTGATTTTAATTTGTGGGCTGAATGTTTACGTAATGACATTCGTACGTCAAATGGTATTGGTTTTTGATATCTGAGCATTTTTACAAGTACGAGTACCAGTACATGAGCGCGGTATCGGACCTGATACCAGTATCGGTATCGGGACATCCCTAGTAAAAAAGGACATAAATATTGATCTGTTTCTTACACACACCTATCATATCGCTTCTTAAGACATGGATTTTTCCACTTTAGTCTTATGGATTATTTTTATGCTGCCTTTATATGCTACATTGTGTGGACCTTCAGAGCTGAAATATTCTTTTAAGAATTGTTGTTTGTGTTCTGCAGAAGAAAGAAAGTCATACACATCTGGGATGGCATGAGGGTAGTAAATGAAGAGAGAAATTAAATTTTTAGGTGAACATTTCTTTTAAACGTAGAGTTTGTTCAGCAGCCAGATTAATATGTATGGTATTGCTATTGCTTACAGTTGCCATTTGGTGTCTAGTCACCAAAACTATTGCCATTTCAAATGGAAACAAACACACACACACACACACACACACACACACGCACACACACATACACACACACACATGTTGGTGCAGCTATCATTATGAGGACTCACCATAAACATAATGATTTTTATACTGTACAAACTATAGATTATATCCCCTAACCCTACTCCTAAACCTAACCCTCACAAAAAAACTTTCTGCATTTTTACATTTTCAAAAAAACATCATTTAGTACGTTTTTAAGCAATTTGAATTATGGGGACACTAGAAATGTCCTCATAAACCACATTTATAGCATAATACCCTTGTAATTACCAGTTTGTAACCTAAAAAAAAGTCCTCGTAAACCACTTAAACCTGCCCACACACACACACACACACACTCATAAAACCACACATATGTGCTGGTTAATTATTAATATTCAGTGGGCAATAATGATGTTGTGTAACTCTGGTGTAATGTGTCTACCTGTACTGTGATGTAACAAGACTGCCTGTCACAGTATGTAGAAAATATAGATTAGAACAAGGATGTTGCTGAAGTTGTTGTGTTGATGTTAATGGTGTTTTAATGAAAAGATCATTCAGGTTGTGTTGTATTTCATAGCAGCCTCTGTTGTTAGATAATTGCCATTAAGCAGATGTTTTTTTTTGTTGTTGTTGTTTTTTTTGTTTGTTTTGTTGTTTTTTGGACAAATTGCAAGAACAGTCCCCTGATGCAATATGCGATTAAATATGTTGTTCACAACTTCAGTTTTGCCTATAATCAGTATTGAACATGCAACCATTAGGTCACATTTCACTTTGTAGCATTTGTTCTTGTTCTATGAACATATAACATCCATAAATTAGCTGTGAAACTGCAGTATAAAGACTATAGTTGCAGTCTAGTGTAAAAGCTGGTATGCACAACCTAGTCTCATAGAATGGACATTACTATACTATTTCTATAACAACATTTTTACAAAGTGACTTTTACATGCCACATTCTAAGTTTCGCCATAATTTCCTGGTGAAATGAACATTAGAGGCTCTACAACAACTGTTCGTTTTATTCATTCTCACACAAATCATGACTGTAGGTGCAGATTATGACTTTGTAAACACTTATTTTTCACACAATTACTCACACACTGCTATGTTATGATATCAAAATACTCTTAACGCATCATTTTAAAAAACGATGCATTTTTATCCTTGTATTACAGACCCATTACACACTTATTCCAGCTTGATTAGCTTGATTAGTGTTGGACTTTGGACTAGGAAGCCTGAGGTTTGAGACCAGTCAAGGACGCAAGCTAACACGTGACATGAGAGTGTGATAGAAACGACACAAAATGATGTGGTTACTTCAGAAATTGTGCTTTTCATGTCGCATTTGCTTTTCAGTTCACTATTGGTTAGGTTTAGGTGTTGGTTAAGGGTAAGGATGTCTGTTTTGTTTACCTCTCATTGGATGTAAGATCACTATTGGTTAGGTTTAGGTTAAAGTTTTAGGTTAGGGATGTACGTTTTACTCATTGAAACCTCCATCTAATATTCACCTTAAAAACCTTGTATGGTTACGACACCATCTCACTCACTTTTGGTGCCCCCTCGGTGGACATTTCACTGGGAAATATCCTACCTTAGAAGATACCTTAGAAGCAATTTCACTGTTGTAGTGATATAGTTGTAGTGATATAGACTGTGTAGTATGACTAATATGGTAATACTTTTCTGTGGTCAGACTGATCTCACAGTGAAATCAGAAACAGTAGGTTGACTTTTCTTTAGCTGAAATCAGTCTGTGCTTACCAAAATTTGAAACACTGCCCCCAGTGGCCAAAGCAGTAACTGTTGTTGGGTGTATGGGCACATGTGAGCTCCATTTTCCGGGTGAAATGTCCACCGAGGGGCGCCAAAAGTGAGTTGTGAAGCGAATTGTTTTCAGTTGTATAGGCTGTAAAACAGTGAAGAGGAATGCATATTTTATAAACTGTAACCTGCAACCCAAACCCTAAAACTAAACTTAAATATCAGTGGAATATAAATGTAATGTTAGAGGGAAAAATGCTACCTCTGAATCACATTTGTTACTAATTATGCGAACACGATTACTTCCTGGTTTCAACGCGGGATCCAAACCCGGGTCTCCCACTCTGCAGACAAAATATGCTCCTGGTTGCGAACTTTGGAAACAACATGCCGACTTCCCATGCAGTCATGTTGCTGTGGTAAAACCCTTTAAGTGGGATAAACAGATTCAGTTACTTGAAATGTGTTTCCTCAGAGGTCATAGTAATACTAAGAAGAATATAACACCATTTCATCCCCTTTTGTAACCTTCGTAGGTCTCAACTCTCCCACTCTCGTTTTCTCGCTGTCTATTATGCTATATATATAGCATTAATGTGCTGTAATATTTGGATTCTGATGATGTTTAGTACCCGACTGGCAGTTCAAGGCACGTGTCTCTTTCTCTTTCTCTCTTTTTCTCTTATTCCCTCCATCCCTGACTTATATGTACAGCGGCAGTCATGTCCAGATTACATAACTGCCACTACCCAAGCACTCCAGTTGAGGGAAATGCTCAGCAGGGACCTCACCATGGTGTTGTTCACCAGGGGTTAAAGTGCATTATTATAAATGTGTTCTTTCTGGTGCTGAATGTCTATTGTATGACAATGATCAGGCAGGTGCTTGTTACTGTGACAATTTTTCTTTTTTTTGCCTAAAATGCTGTTTTTTGGATTATTATATTAGATTCTTCACAGCAAAGAGGATTTACTGTCAGATTTAGATTTGCTAGTTTCCACTCGGAATCTGTGCTGAGCTGTGATTTTTTTTTGACGGACAGCAGTCAACAGCCAGAGCGAAAGCCTTTACACAGAACTGTGCAGCTGCTGGGGAAATGGACATGCTTTTGAATTATGAAGTATGTGTGTGTGCGTGCGAGAGGGAAGAAAGAGAGAGAGAGAGAGAGAGAGAGAGAGAGAGAGAAACAAGGCAAAAGAAAGCACAGAGAGAGAAAGACTGAGAGGGATGGAGGAAGAGAGAAAGAAATAGGAGGAATGTGTTAACACCAAGAGGAAGAGACAGATGTCAGTCAGTGGCTGGTGTTTGCATACAAATGAAGGTGGATGGTAATAGAGGAGGCTATGTTTATGTATTTGTGGGTGTGTTTTGAGTGATCACACTGAATAGTTCACCCAAAAATTTTAATTCTGTCATTATATACTCATGTTCCAAACCAGTATGCTGTTATTTTTTTTTTTAGTGGAACACAATCTGGGATTCTTTTTTTTAAGAATCTTTCGGCAGCTCTTTACCATACAATGAGAGATCATAGTGTTACGGGCAGCTCGTTTTAAGACCGCAACATTAAAGGGAGTCAAACACAAAATTAAATGAAAACTCCTGGATACCTGGATTGTGACTCCTCTGGAGAGGTGATCCTACCCCAAAGAGAGAGCAAAGAAACTGATAAACAGTAGTTACTTTTACACACCACACCCCCAATCAACTCAATTAAACCATGAATCCTCCAGCCAACTAAAAACTGTCCCACACTGCCACCGTAGGACAAAGAGAAGAAGGCCAGGGTTGTAAGAATAGTGGCCATGTCTGTCAAGCTCCAAATTAAATAATAAATACAATAAAACTACCATAAAAGTAGCAAATATGATGTGTTTGCTATATTCCAAGTATTCTGAGGCCATATAATAGATTGTGTGAGGAACATATGAAGTCATCCCCAGAAGTCATTATTCATTGATAATCGTTCTCTCTGCTACAGCTCTCAAATCTCATTCTCCATTCAGCATATTTGACAGATCTCACAGTGAAATCGGAAATGGAAGGTTGACTTTTCTTTAGCTAAAATCGGTCTGTGCTTTTTGAGATTCGAAACACTGCCCCCAGTGGCCAAAGCGATAAGTGTCGTTGGGCGTATGGGCACGTGTGAGCTCCATTTTCCAGGGGAAATGTCCACCGAAGGCCGCCAAAAGCGAGCTGTGAAGCGAGTTGTTTTCAGCTGTACAGGCTGTAATACAGTGACAATACAGCATAATTTATAAACTTCTTCAGAAGATTCGGAATATTGTGTGTGAATTTTAACAAATACTTTCATGCCATTTTGTTTTTTTGAAGTCTGACAGTCCAGGCAAAAATATTCTTCTAAATGTCTCCATTTGTCAACAAAACAAAACAAAACAAAGGCAAACTGTTTTGGAACAACATGAGGGTGAGTAAATAATTAGGCTACATAATTTAATTTTTGGGTGAACTATTTAAATGTTTTCATGTTTTTTTATTTTTATGTGTGTGTGTGTGTGTGTGGTAATTTATTTACAAATGTTTTATACTGCTGATTTCAAATGCTACTGATTTGTTTGTTTATGTTGCTATTATGGTGCATGGTTTCTCCAATGTGTTTCTCTTAAATGCTATCATTTAGCCCTGCCTTCCTAAAGGGGTCCAAAATGAGCACATGAACCATATTCATCTTTGCATACATGTAGGAAAATCCACAGGCAGAGTGTCCAGAGATCTCCTATATCATGTAACAGACTCCAAAAAGCAGGCTGATATTAATAATAATGTAACAAATTGAACCCTCATCTAGTATTCCAGAAGAGCAGACCGGATTTCACTGTAAGTTCCAGCTGTTAAATCAGCATTTAATTGGGACAAATAAAACACACAAGCTAAGGCCAACACAACGAAGAGATAACCTTGACATTCAATTTAGCCCTGCTCTTTACGTACTGGGAATTCAGCCCAGCTAGTCAGCTTGCTTCAGATCTACCAGCAGAAAAGCCTATCTTTGCTGCAAACATCAGCAATCTGAACTGTCTTCAATCCAAGCAGGATTTAAAATGTAAAAAGGTAGATAACATCCAGATCACATCCAGTTCGACAAGAAGTAACTGTCTGACCAATGTGTAATGCTGTGTTTTTATGTGATGTTTAATGGTGGGTATATCTGAAATCAGTCATGCCACAATAATAAACCGAACAGCAATAATGTGGTAGCACACGCAACACTGGAGTAATTGTTGCAAATTGAATGTAGACTGTCCGCACAAATTTATTAAGCACCAATTATTTTACACACAAGATTCAATTCAGAATATGGGCTTGCAATTATACTCATGAATATCTAGAGTACTTGCTATACTCTGCCTCGTAACTTTTTCAAAGATGTGATGGCTCTAACCCAGAGAGTTCAGCAATTAGATCTTCCTCAAAATCGTTCATTGCATCAACATGGTACCTAGTAAACATGACTTTGTTTTCCGTCAGAATGATATAACCTGTGCAACCCTCAATCCTGTAAGTTGCGTAGCTTTCATCCATTCAAATTGCAACTGCTGATTTTATACAACTCTTTTAATTTTTCTGTGCGATATAGACCACAATGGCTGAGCGCATCATTTGGAACAGGGCCTCATTTAACACTAGTCTGGAACCTGGAAATCCTGGAAATCAATGTCATTAGTGCTCATATTTTTATTTTTATTTTATTTTTTTTGGCTTGTGATTAGATAGACTAGCTAGTTTTAATGCTTCATACCAAAGAGGATTTAGCTTGCTGTGTGATTGCTTATGACCTGAGCATATGAGAGCAGAGGACCTGTTGATCCAATCATCAGGGATTCTCACCTTCACATTAATATGAAGTAACACCTCAGTAAAGCTGAGCTTGGGAGCCATTCTCTGTTATACAGTAATGTTCCCTGTGACAGCCAAAGCTTCAAAGCTCACCCTATAATCATCCAACAACACCCACCCCAAGTGATGGCAGCGGACATCTGGTGTCGCATCCGGCAACTTTTTAGAGAAAGGCAGCTTGTTCTGATGGTCTTAGTTAGCCAGAACATTCAGTTATTTCTTGTGGTCTGAGATATTTAATTTGCCTGATTTTATGCTTTTGTAAATGCTTTATCAGAAGTAATTGCTGCATCAAAACAATTGCTGCATTAATTTAGCAATTTTTTTTTATTAGGCCTCTATAATTGAACAGAGAACACCCACGAGGGAAAATTAAAATGGCATTACGGTAGGAATGGGTAAAAATAACTATTTCCTGATGCATAATGATCTACGTTTGAGTGATCTCGATATCGATTCTTAAATCCCAAGACTGGTCTTTTTCTCTAAGTGGAAACTCTCTGCAATGCGAGTAAATCCCTTGCATATGCCACCAAATTTCACACTATGCGACTAAAATGTCTGTGATTAGCCATTGGCTGATAAGTTTTCAGATTTCATCAGTGATTGAGTATATATATAATAATCACACACATTTATAAATATATCTCTTCACAGCCCCTCCAAGAACGCCAAATAGTTGCCCCATTTCCCAACAAATGAATCCAAGTTCCCCAGTATTCTAGATGATACTTCCTCGAAAGCAGCCACCCTCCCCAGATGCCGTTAGTCTTAAAGGAATATTCAATACAATTTAAGCTCAATCGACAGCATTTGTCGTCCCTTCTTTTCTTTAAAAGCAAAAATTGAGGTTACAGTGAGGCACTTACAATGGAAGTAAATGGGGCCAATTTTTGGAGGGTTTAAAGACAGAAATGTGAAGCTTATAATTGTATACATTTGTATTAATTCTCATGTATTATTTGAGCTGTAAAGTTTAAATTTTCATTTTTACAGTCATTTTAGGGTTTTAGAGTTTGTTGACATTACATCATCATGGCAACAAAGTTGTAAAATTGTCTATAACTTTACACAGAAAAGGTTCCTGAACGATTTTATCACACTAAAATCATGTTATAACACACATATTGTTTATGTGTTGTGTATATACTTACGTTTACAGGTTGGTTCCATTCACTTACGTTGTAAGTGCCTCACTGGAACCCAGATTTTTGCTTTTTTTCAAGAAAAGTAGGGGCAAGTAAAATGTTTATTTTTGTGGTAATCAATATTATGCCACAATTGCTGTCGATTGAGCTGAACTTGTATTGAACCCGGAATTTTCCTTTAAAGAGACAGTACCGATTTACCACATGTTCAACATATCAGTTTAAATACATGCAAGTACAAATTATGCATGTAAACAATAAACATGTAAAACAAATTATATATATAAAATATTTTATAGTTAAGTATATTTAATATTTGCAATTTCAAGACATTTATTAATGGAATACTCAGAATTGTAAAAAAATTTAAAAAGCTACAGTGTCACCAAGACGATGAAAAACTAATGTTAAAATATAATAGTTTGTGAAATTAATATTTTAGAATTTTACCTAGAAGGGAAGATTAGAAGGTCCCTTTATAGTTAATAAAATCAGCTGATAGAGAATTTCTTTCATATGTAAGCAAAATGGACATTGTTACAGAAATATACCCATATAAATCAATATCGAATCAAATCGCAATAGCGTCGAATCGAGAGCTTGTGAATCAGATTCGAATCAAATAGGAAAATCTGTATCAATTCCCAGCCTTACATTACGACATTATTAAGGGTTCTAACCCAACTAGTTTTGCTTCAGGACTCAGATATTATACACTATATTGCCAAAAGTATTCGCTCACCCATCCAAATAATTGAATTCAGGTGTTCCAATCACTTCCATGGCCACAGGTGTATAAAATGAAGCACCTAGGCATGCAGACTGCTTCTACAAACATTTGTGAAAGAATGGGCCGCTCTCAGGAGCTCAGTGAATTCCAGCGTGGTACTGTGATAGGATGCCACCTGTGCAACAAGTCCAGTCATGAAATTTCCTCGCTACTAAATATTCCACAGTCAACTGTCAGTGGTATTATAACAAAGTGGAAGCGATTGGGAATGACAGCAACTCAGCCACGAAGTGGTAGGCCACGTAAAATGACAGAGCGGGGTCAGCGGATGCTGAGGCGCATAGTGCGCAGAGGTCGCCAACTTTCTGCAGAGTCAATCGCTACAGACCTCCAAAGTTCATGTGACCTTCAGATTAGCTCAAGAACAGTGCGTAGAGAGCTTCATGGAATGGGTTTCCATGGCCGAGCAGCTACATCCAAGCCATGCATCACCAAGTGCAGTGTAAAGCGTCAGATGCAGTGGTGTAAAGCACGCCGCCACTGGACTCTAGAGCAGTGGAGACATGTTCTCTGGAGTGACGAATCACGCTTCTCCATCTGGCAATCTGATGGACGAGTCTGGGTTTGGCGGTTGCCAGGAGAACGGTACTTGTCTGACTGCATTGTGCCAACTGTGAAGTTTGGTGGAGGGGGGATTATGGTGTGGGGTTGTTTTTCAGGAGCTGGGCTTGGCCCCTTAGTTCCAGTGAAAGGAACTCTGAATACTTCAGCATACCAAGAGATTTTGGACAATTCCATGCTCCCAACTTTGTGGGAACAGTTTGGGGATGGCCCCTTCCTGTTCCAACATGACTGCGCACCAGTGCACAAAGCAAGGTCCATAAAGACATGGATGAGCGAGTTTGGTGTGGAAGAACTTGACTGGCCTGCACAGAGTCCTGACCTCAACCCGATAGAGCACCTTTGGGATGAATTAGAGCGAAGACTGCGAGCCAGGCCTTCTCGTCCAACATCAGTGTCTGACCTCACAAATGTGCTTCTGGAAGAATGGTCAAAAATTCCCATAAACACACTCCTAAACCTTGTGGAAAGCCTTCCCAGAAGAGTTGAAGCTGTTATAGCTGCAAAGGGTGGGCCGACATCATATTAAACCCTATGGATTAAGAATGGGATGTCACTTAAGTTCATATGCGTCTAAAGGCAGATGAGCGAATACTTTTGGCAATATAGTGTATGTACATTAAGTGGTAACCCAACTCTGTACAACAAGTAAACAATAATGTCCTTAAATAAAACATTGAACTTTATTAATATTACCATAAACTGTATAGACCCAACAACATGCAAAATGATTAACAAATGACATAGGCTGAATAGGAACATTTATCATTTTACAACTGCATATATAACAATAGGAGTGTGATTCAGCCTACCCCAACTGAGCAAACACTGGGCCAGATATTGTACCAGTATTGATTACCAAGTGACAGATGAATCTGAGTCACAATATGGTATAATTTCATTGAACGCGGAGCCTTTGATGTCAACAACAAAATAAATGGGATGTGTATTCTGCCCACTTTTAAAAGTTAATAAGCATATTTATTTTACCATCCTAACTATGGATTATATCTTTAGTTTAATTGTATTATTTATATTTAGCATTGTTTATCGTGCTGTCCACAAAGCTATCAGAACAGACCTTCGAGCCATTTTTGGGTCACGACCTACCAGTTTAGAACTACTTGTCTAAACTATATGAAATAGAGTTACGGAGGGAGGGAGAGAGAGAGAGAGAGAGAGAGAGAGAGAGAGAGAGAGAGAGAGAGAGAGAGAGAGAGAGAGAGAGAGAGAGAGAGAGAGAGAGAGAGAGAGAGAGAGGTCTAAGAGTTTAAAGGGGTCATATGTTGTTTCATTAAATGTTTTTAAGTCTTAAGTTCTTATGTAAAATTAGTGAAGTGTTTTGGGCCAAAAACAATCCCAATTTAGTTTTTCAATTTTCACCTGACCCTTAGAAAGACCCATTTTTTGCTGCTGTACCTACTGTATGTAAATGCCCTCTTTGCTTGATGAATTTTGAAACAAACTGTCTTAAGTTTTAAAAGTTACACTGCTTTTATTATAGGGAATTCAGGTATATTGAGCTACTTTTTTTTGTTGAGAAAAGGCCCAATTTACCTGAATTCCCCCTTCATAAAACAAATTTATGTAAAAAAAGATCAAGGAAAATTTGATTTCTTATGATATGATCCCTTTAAGAAGAAGACTAGAAAAATTGATCCATGTGGCTAGCCTACTGTGGATGTGATAAGTATGGATTGACAGTGATGTGAGTGGATTACAGGAAAAGTTCCCATCTATGACTAGACACTGAACTCATCCTGACAGTCCAAACATGAACCTGCTAGCCTTTAGCCTTCATTTAAGAGGGAAAATGAACAACACATCTCTGCACTGCTAGTGGATGCTTATCAAAAGTTGAGTTAAGATTTTATTAATCTGAGTCTTTGTTGATTTTCTTTAGAGGCACATTTATAAAGATAGTCTGTGAGACATTGTTTGCCAGTATATTACTTTTCTCACAAACTTTCTGTGTTGGCGAGTTTTATTGCCCTGATGCTTGATTATGTAAATACAGGATGTATGTGTGTGTGTGTGTGTGTGCATGTGTGTGGTTGTGTATGTGTGTGTGTGTGCGTGCGTGCGTGCATGCGATTGTTTGTGACAGGGAGAGAAAAAGAGAGCATTTGCGGGTTGCCTCAGTTTGTTTCCTGCCGCTTACAAAACCTCTTACAATCCGAGAATGTTCCAATCACCTCTTTCCATTTTGTGCTTCATATCGTGTCTTCAAAGTATGAACATCTAATGATCTACAGTATGAATGACAGTTTTGCTAACTAAAGCTTATTTCCTGTCAGATGTCTAACATAGACTAAGGAAGAAAATGATTTTAAAAATTTGTAAGAAAATAAAAGTGGTTCTTGTGCATGCAAATGCAAAACTTACAGCGACAATGATATGGTGTTGAGGAAGATTGCCAGGGCATTGGTATGTGGTTGCTAGGGTGTTCTGGATGGTTGCTAGGGCATTGCTTGGGTGTTATAAGTGGGTGCTAGGTTCTGGCTTGGGTTATTCCTTTAGTGTAAATCTGTGGGGATTGTTTTGGCAGTTTTATTGTAAGCCACGTGGAAATCTTAGACCGATTGCTTAAAATAGTACACCTCTCCTTAACAGTCCAGACGATTTGAGGGATCATTTATGTCCGGCAGTTGATTGTGACTGATATTATAGCGTGAAAAGGACCCAAATGAATGAATGAATGAATGAGTGTGAACGTTACACTTAGTGCTTTAATGACACCACTCGCGCTTTACATTGTAAACAGCGGACTCTCCTCGACCACCACCAGTGTGCAGCATCCACCTGGATCATGCGACACACTAGCTGTTGGTGGAGAGGAGTAGAGTGATAGAGCAAATTTGTGAATGGGGATTACTAGGAGATCATAATTGATAAGGGCCAATGGGGGAAATTTGGCCAGAACACCAGGGTTACACCCCTACAAGGTTACATAGTCCATGCGACTCGCGCGTCATATTCAAAGTACTCCGAAGGTGTACAATAGCTTTCAAGTTGATGAACGTAATGAGAGAAGCTCTTTCACGAAGAACTTGCGTTGATCAGCATGTTATCGCGTGAACTCACATGCCACTGTGAACGAGCTTCTTTTATAGCACTCATGAATGTGAAATGGGTGTTGAGATTTACACCAAAAAATGTACTTAAATTTTGGGTTCACACCTAAAGGTATCAGATGTCTTCAGAAGACTTGGAATAAGAGGCACAAGTCACATGGACTACTTATTCCATATTTGTGGGTCTTTTTTAAGGTGTGGCAAAGACGGACCAGGATATTCATAAAAATTTCTCCCTTTGTGTTCCACATAAGAAAGAAAGTCATGCAGGTTTGAAACAACATGAGGGCAAGTAAATTATGACAGAATTTTAATTTTTGGGTGAACTATTCCTTTAATAGCATGGGTTAGCCTAGATGTTCCATCCCTAACCCTAAGGATGAGGAACAGTAATTGTGATACTTGCACAACTAATATTGTTTAGTTAATAGCTGTTAATTGATTAGTGAAAATCGAATACCTAGGGACTTTGGCCAATTTTTTTAAATTCTGTTTGCTTACACTTAGGGGTTGCATTAGGCTCTCTAAGTGCTCTCAAACAGCCAATAGTACTATTTTTTTAGCTGACGAGATGATGACTTTTTTTTTCTTTTTCTTTTTTTGGATGTGCCATATGTTGTTGTTGGCTTGTTTGGATCCACCTTCGCAGGGCAAGTGAAACTTTGTTGTTTCAGAGCATGCTGGGCACTGGCTCAAGGTGTGATGTTGTCAGGATTTCTTCAGTGATCTGGGACAGATTGGAAACAGCTGCTCTGAGACTAACAGAACTGGAATTACGAAACATTGAGTTTAAACGGTGTAATTAAAAAAAAATGTATTAGAAACAAGAGATTAGGAGTATTATATTATGCATCTTAATTAATCAACTTATTACTGAGTAACTTTGTGATGTGATGAGCCTGTTCCTGATCTCTGTACTCTTTAAAGCTGAAGTGTGTAATTTCTGCGCCACTAGTGTCACAAAATGATATTTCAAAAATAAACATTGTTTCTAAAAAGATTTTTGAATATACCCCTCCGTCTGCCAACAAACAGAGAGTCCCACCCCAAAAACTCACAACATCAGTTAAGCCAATATTGCTGTTGGGTAATGGTGGGAAAAAATATTGATATATTAAAGTATTGTGATATTTTTCTCGTGATATTGTATCGATATTTGCACGCCAAATATCAATATTATTATTATTTACATTTTTCCACATTAATATTGTGGTGATGGGAAAAAATGATCTTCGATATAAGAACTTGTGGCAGACAGGTCTCTTGCTCATCGTAAAGGAGGAAGAGGGAACCGGGTTTACAACCAAAAGACTTTTAATTCAGCACAACATAAAACTGATTTTCAGCACAACAAAATCATAATGCACACACAGCTCTGTGTGCTCTCTCATTCTGATTACTTTTCAGTCTAACAAGCGGAATGCACATGTTTTGCGGCTGTGTGCACCTCCCTCTCTCTCGAACTGGCGTCTCCGGCTCCTCTTTATCCCTCTCCCGGCTGATTGCGGTAACTCAGCGCCAGGCGTCCATCCTAATGCCAGCTGGTCTTCACCGCCTCCTGGGAACATGAGTAGGATGAGGGGAGGGAGAGGGGAGAGGGAAAGAGAAGCGAAAAAGAAAGAAAAAAAAACCTCTGGTTCCTGACCACGCCGCCATTAGGTCCTCAGCCAGCTGCACAGCGGTCCTCAGCGATGCCAGGCAATGGCACTGGAACCCTCAGCTGGCCCTTCCGGTAGCCTGCAGATGAACCGCTTCAGTACCACAGGATCGATGGTCTCCTCGCCGTCGCGATCCTCCGTCAGCGGCAAGGGCTCTCTGACGGCGCATCTTCCTCCAATCCCGGATTTTGGCCCCACTGTGGCACACAGGTCTCTTGCTCATCGGAAAGGAGGAAGTGGGAACCAGGTTTACAACCAAAAAACTTTTAATTCAACACAAAATAAAACTGCTTTTCAGCATAAAAATTAAATTCATAATGCACACACAGCTCCGTGTGCTCTCTCATTCTGATGACTTTTCAGTCCGGCAGGCAGAATGCACACGTTTAGCGGCTGTGTGCACCTCTCTCTCTCGAACTGGCGTCTCCGGCTCCTCTTTATCCTTCTCCCGGCTGATTGCGGTAACTCAGCGCCAGGCGTCCATCCTAACGGCACGGCCCCGCCCCGCCCTCCTTCTCATCACAATTGGTTTTCAGTGAGGGCAAGGCAAATTAAATCTAGCCTATTACAGTTATACTATTCAATTAGCCTTTGCTACTTCCATGCACTGAGAGGAAGAGATAGAGAATATGCGCTCAACTACACAGGATGCTATTCAAATTAGCATGGGACCGTCAAAAAAGGGAACAGCATTTGGAAGAAAGAGAGCAGAGAAAACATTTGACTATGTTCATTCTGCTCTGTGCATGTGCTGTATGGGCCTTCAAGCTAAAGCAAGTAAAAGGGACCCACGACTACTTTTAATGGGTGTCAGAGACGTGGTGCAGTAGGTGGCACACTTGCCGGTAATATACAATACATATACAAAATACAATATACAAAAATCTTATAAGTTTCCACATGGTGTGCTTTTCCCTCTTCTGTGGAAGGTGATTTTTTTAAAGAATATCCTGGCCATTCTTTTCTACACAATAAAAGTAAATGGGTACTGGGTCTGTCAAGCTTCAAAAAAAAAAAAAAAAAAAAAAAAGAAAAAAGAAAAAAGAAAAGCAACAACTTAAAATTGAGTCATACACTCAAGGTGTGTTTTCAGCACCCCAAAGCTATAGTATGACTTTAGAAGACTTAGAATATTGCACACATTTTT
This sequence comes from Myxocyprinus asiaticus, assembly GCF_019703515.2. NCBI lineage: Eukaryota > Metazoa > Chordata > Actinopteri > Cypriniformes > Catostomidae > Myxocyprinus > Myxocyprinus asiaticus. Next base: position 18,651,439 of record NC_059376.1, on the reverse strand, counting down.
AGATGCTTATATGATACTTTTTTATGATAATTTGACAGCCCCAGTCCTCTTTACAAGTTTAGAACAACATGAGGGTGAGTAAATAAAGACATAATTTTAATTTTTGGCTGAACTTTTACTATAAATTTAAATTTTACTTCCGTAAAGAAATTCAAGTATAGGCACAATGTATATTTGTCTACAAAACTAATTACAAGCATTTTAAGCATACATCCTTAGATAAAAAGTCTTTAAAGAAACAATTGATGATAAAATTATAATTCTCTCATTTACTATCATTTAAATCATTTACTAACTCTCATTCCATCTCAAACTCATTTGAATTTCTCCTGCAGAACACAAATAGAGATTTTTTTTTAATAATATCTCAGTTGTTTTTGCCATTTTTCATGTAAATCAATAGGGAAGCTTGTTCACTCGTCACCACGCATGAGTATTTCAAAGTAAGTGAAAAATGAATTCTTTCTGTGTAATACCTTCTGCCTTCATGTATTAGAACACAGTGAAGATGATAACGAAGAAAAGGACAAAATCCTTTGAGAAGCAATGACCTAATTCCTTTCAAAAGATGTGTAATGTTTAGCTGCTTTATACCACAGTAAGCAGCCTCTTAAAATTGTTCAAAGCAATGTCCCTTAACACAGTCTATGAATAGAAAATGAACATTTTATCAAAAGAATGTAGGATGGATTATGATTAAAGCCTTAGCTAAATAAAGAGGACAATAACAATAGGTCACATACTCGTTAACACATTAAAGGTCCCTGTGGAATAACTTTTGAAAAGGAGACAAAAAAGAAAGACAAGCATTTATCTTAGGGCACAGTTGGACAATATTTATGCTGACATGATGTGTGAAATTAAATTGATCAGAACAACAGTGAGAGTCAATTAACTCCGCAGAGTGAACGAGGGCCCTTTTAGCCCTTTTCTTTGTATTGATCAGCACTTCGGCAGAAAACCTGAGAAAAATCGAAATAAAACTGCAAACAGCCAAATTGTTGCTAAACATTGTAACCCGGAGAACAAGTAAAACTGTAGAGGCAAAAACTATATCCTGTCAGTGTCACAAATTTAAGACAGGAATGAACACCAAAATTATCAATCAAAGTCATTTTTAAGTGAAAATCTTGAGAGTTATGGCAGAGGGCAAGATTTTCAGAAAATAAAGACATTTTCGGCCAGCCTGACACTAGGGGTGGGAATCGCAAGGTAATTGCCGATACGATATAATATTGATATATAGGTCACAATACAATATTATTGTGAGTCTTTATTTTTGGTGTATTGCGATTCAAAACTATGATATATTGCGATATTTCACTCAATGTTTCTCATTTGTCTTCATCGGACTTAAGAGAACTGTTTCCAAATCATCAAATGCATTGTTAAATTAATATAAAAGGCCAGTTGATTTCCTAACATCTATGTATAATGCAAAGCCATCAGCATATAAGACCGTTATGGGTCCTTATTTCTGTGGTTAGGTCAATGTAGCTAGTCTTTCTAAAAATAAATTATAGTATTTATGAATACAACAGTAGCCTCAACACTATAAAACATTATTTATTACAACACAGTTTCAATACACAAAAGTACAATATATTTGATTTCACCTAAAAAGTTAGCCTATTTTATATGATACTATCATTTTTGCCAAAATATCCCAGTTAATGTTACTACTGTAAAATCGTGATACATTTTAGTAAGGGAGGGTTATTATGTGTAAAGCATGATAACTGCACTTTCTAAGGGACTGTTGTTGAATTCTGTGATGAGGAGAAGGGCGGGGCCAGGCCGTTAGAATGGATGCCTGGTGCTGAGTTAGCTGGGAGAGGGATAAAGGAGGAGCTGGGATGCCAGAGAGAGAGAGAGAGAGAGAGATGCACACGGTCGCTCTGTGTGTGTTCGTTGATGTGTCATTGCATTTCGGTTCTGAGTTTTATGTTGATTAAAGTCTTGTTAATCGTTTATCTGGTTCCCGCATTCTCCTTTCCCGAACTGTTACACTGTCTGGAAGAACTCGCTGCTGCCGTCTGCCGGGAGGAGTCGCTGCCGGGCAACTCTTCCTCTCCAGGAGGGGGGGGAGTAAGTCAGACCGGAGGTTTCCCTGGCCTGAATTGGGAATCGGGTATGTGACGAGGAGGAGGGCGTGGCTGGGCCGAGAGGATGCACGCCCAGCACTGAGTTGCCCAATCAGTGGGAGAGGGATAAAGGAGGAGTCAGGGACACCAGAGAGATAGAGAGAGAGAGACGCACACGGCCACTCTGTGTGTGTATGTGTTCGTCGATGTGTCATTGTGTTTCGGTTCTGAGATTTATGTTGATTAAAGTCTTGTTAATCATTAATCCTCCTTTCCCAAACTGTTACACCAATTAGGAAAATGGTGAGGAGGGGTGTCCTCCTCGTGGATTGACACTCTGTCTGCAGAATTTCACTGGAACAGACGGCATACAGGCGTAAGGCAAATGTTTGCTTAGACTGGCAGGATGCCAGGTCTGGCCCCATTACAAATGGTCCCCTGGCAGTTGGAAAAAGCTTAACCATATTCACAGACAGCCAAACACGCTTATTAATATTGATAATGGGGGGAGAACAAGGCCCTGTTCTGCAAACAATGAAACAATGAGGGAGTTATCAAGCCCTTGTTGGTTTCCATGGTGGATGAAGATGGACATTGAGCCGAGAGTATGATCAGTTCTGTGGTGCTGAACTGGTGTGGTGGATTGTTAATCTGCTTGGATTGTTTGTTGCTGAATGGTAATTGTTGTAGTCAGATGCATTGTGTTAGGTCAGTTCAATAGTAGTGCGAATGGCACGTTTTGTAGTATGTGTGTACCAGGTATTACGTAATAAAACCAGGGGTCTTTAAGCTTTTCATGCCAAGAGAGAAGAACAAGAACCCCCTGTTACTAGAGATGCTTCGATCAATTGGCCACTGACCATTATCAGCTGATATTTACGTTCTGTGACTCGATCATTGGTCTCATAATTTGGCCGATCACATAAACTGAACACATAAGTCGCAAAAGATGCAAGGCTCCTTTAAGACTTCCAACAATACACTCAAAAAATATTTTCTAGATTTACGCATTATAATTTAATTACAAATTTCCATCAAATTGAATTGAGTTATATTTTAAATAACCTTAGATATTTTAAATTATGTTAATTTAATTTAATTTAGTTACAGAATTGAATTTGGTGGAAATTTGTTATCAAATTAAAATGCATGAATCTTAAAAAAGGCTTAACATTTTTTATGAGTACATCATGTCATCACAGGAGTTTGGGAAACACTGGCAAAATGTTATAAGCCAACAAACTTGATTCGGCAGTTAAGGACAGTGAGGTATAGCGAATATGAAAAGCTTGTGTAATTGTGTAAATGCTGTTTTACGACAAAGCAAAAGCGGTAGACACGTCCTGTGAAAAGGTCTTTATTTTTTTCTGCGGTGGTGGCCTCTCAGATAATTTCAGTTGAGAGAGAAATGAAGGTGAGATTAAACTTAATGTGACAATTTTGGTTATATATTCATGGTCACTGTTTAATTGAATTTAATTATAATTATTACTAATTATTTTTTATTTATATTTTACTTACCAATTATTTATCATTATATTATATTATATTTAGAGCATCAATCAATTACAATTTTAAATCAAATTAATGACATGGTGTGTTGATTAATTAATCAAATTAATCACACTAATGTCAATATTTACTGAGAAAGGCCCCCCAAATAATATGTACTTTCAGTATACTTACAGTGTACTTTCCCAAGACAGTACTGAGTAATATTAGGTAACTACATGTACTTAACATAGGTTAGGGTTGGGGTTAGGTTTAGGGTTAGTACCTAGTAATTACTATAGTTGTTGTAATTACAGTATATAGTACATAAATATAGAACAGTACTGTAAAATAAAGTGCTACCTAAAAATAATTTGGTATATTTTAATTAAAATAATTATAATAATTATCTTAATATAAATCATATTTTGTGAAAGCCTGCTTGTTTTTATGTGGCCCGTTAACATCTTTCATCTTAAAAATGTATATTGTTTTGTCTGTTTGTTGGATTATCAACCTACAGTACTTTTGTGAGCAAAAAACTAAGCAGCAGCTATGGTATTACTTCAGTTAACAGTGACAGTCAGCAGAGAGCTTACATATAACTGGCTGTTAAATGATCAGTGTTAAAATAATCCTGATCAGGGCATCCCTACCAGTTACATATTGTATAAAATTAAGTATTGCATTTTAAGCCTGGCCTGTAAAATCTTTAGAATATTAAATCAGAACACATTACAATTTGTCAGAAATGTAGCCTATTGCTTAATTTCATTGTTATAAGCAAACAGGAAATGTCCTCAAAATGCTGTGTGATAAACTATGATGGAGTAGATAAAAAGGCATTTAAGGAATCATTGTTTTGTTTTACACTTATGTAATGTGTGCTCAGCTGGAAATGACTGGTTTCTAAACAGCAGAGTTAAATGGTGGGTATTAACACCATGCCAATATACCAAGTCTTCATTTGTCTTTTACTTTTATTCTCCCCCATCATCCTCTTCTTGCTCGTTCTCTGTCATTCTGTCTTTTTCCTGTCTGAACATCTTTTCTCTCTCATTTGAGGACTAGCAATGTCCAGATGTCCGTTTGCGTTATTAGTGTGTTGGTTTGCTGGAGGGGTGAGCTTGTGTTGCCCAATTGCCTGCTGGCCGGGGGTAGGACCTATGCAGCTGGGGACGGGTAGGGCTATAAATACCCTGCCTCTTTCTCTCTCGAGGCCAATGACTACACAATGCACAAGCCCCTTCTCCAATCACATCTACAGCTACTCTCTCAGCTTCTTTCAACACGTAAAATCTAAAAGGTCATTGAGTGGTCAACCATGCAAATGATGGATCTCAGTCAACTGTGGCAGAGTGTTGTGGTTATACATACACTATTAGAAATAAAGGTTCTTAAATGGATCTCCACAGTGCCTTAAGTTAAAAAAAAAAAATCCTCTTCACTATCTCTATCAAGAACCATTTTTGACTATATGCAGAAGGCTAGGTTTATTAAAGGGATAGTTCACCCAAAAATGACAATTCTATCATGATTTACTCACCCTCCTGGTATCCCAGATGTGTATCACTTTCTTTGTTCTGCAGAACACAAATGAAGATTTTTAGAAGAATATCTCAGCTCTGGATGTCCTCACAATGCAAGTGAATGGGTGCCAAAAGTTTGAAGCTTCAAAATCCACATAAAGGGAGCATAAAAGTAATCCATTGGACTCCATTTGACTCCAGTGGTTAAAGGCATGTGTTCAGACACAATAAGATAGGTGTGGTGAGAAACAGATCAATATGTGAGTACATTTTTATCATAAATTCTTCTCCCAGCCCAGTAGGGGGCAATGTGCATGAAGAATGTGAATCACCAAAAACAGAAGAAGGAGAAAGTCAAAGTGAAGGAAAAAGGACTTAAATATTGATCTGGTTCTCACCCACACCTGTCAGAGTGCTTCAGAAGACATGGATTTAACCATAATATGTTGTCCATATGTGGATTTTGGCACCCATTCACTTGCATTGTATGGACCTACAGAGCTGAGATATTCTTCTAAAAATCTTCATTTGTGTACAGCAGATGAAAGAAAGTCATACACATCTGGGATGGCATGAGGGTGAGTAAATGATGAGAGCATTTTAATTTTTTGGGTGAACTTACCCTTTAAGTCAGTGATATGGGTCTTTGAATATTAAAACGTTCTTAATGATATATTATAGGTCACTCAGATCAGAATATTGGTTTCTGTGTTGTTTAGAGCACCAGTGCATAAAAAGAGCAGCAATATTAGATTATATTTATCACATTACAATTCAAATCACAAAGTTTCTCCAAACGATCCCTTTCCAAATGTTGGCTATAGATGCAGAAAGCTTGAAATACATCAAAGGTCAAAGCAATAGTCAGCGATCTATTAAAATCATCATGGTAAATGAGAGGTGGTTGTTTGATTCTCTCATTGATATGATTTAATATATCCATAACGCATTATTATAGGTGTTTAAAGTAAAAAGGGAGACCATTTGTTCAACATACATTACTTAACATTGACATAAGTTTGCTTTGTACAGAAAGTATCAACTTATTTGAATGAATATTGTTTGAGGGAAATAAACATAACCTCTAAATCATTACGGATGTTACACGGCACTAAAATGCAGTGACCTCATAAATGTGGCTCTTATCATTTCAAAAACAAGCATTGTTATGGTGCACCCCTCTTAAGAGGTGGATAACAGTTTTCTGAAAACGTTTATTATGACAATAAAAAAACAGTTTAATATAGACCTAAATGAACTATTTAAAAGGTGTATATTTTTCTCTTGATTCCCCATATACACACACTCACAGTGAAAGCCACCTACCATCTAAATAGCTTCTTGTTTGTTCAGAGCAACTGAATGTGCGTTTTCTGAGGATGACGAGGGAAACGAGAAGGAGCCCTTTACAAGAGACCCGGTTTAAGCTAATTAGTTATGATGCAAACACAGAGTTTGCTTAGTCACACTTAAGTAATTTATATTCCAACCACAGACAAAAGTCACAGTTACTCAAGCTTAACACAACACGCCTGGGGGTCTCCAGACTTTTCCGTGCTATTTGTTTTCACGCACTAGTCAATGATCAAACTGTTTTCTCTTTGCGACTATTCACACCACAGTCTAATTTTAGCCCTGTAGTTTTTACCTTCATAGGTTCCTCGCCACAGGGTAACGTTTCTGAATCTTCTCCAGAACAAAGGCAGGCCCCCTTAACACCTGACTGCCATCATGAATTAGTAAACATGCTTTTTGTTCTTTCTACTTCCTGTGATCTGAGGGCTAAGCTAACAGTTATGCTAACTCGCCTATCTTGATCCTTTAGAGCGGACGCTTAGCAGGTGTAAGAATCTGGAGTTCTCAGATACCACATATGTAGGTACTTAAAGCTGCATGCTGGTTAAATAAATGGATGTTCTGGTGCTGAAGAATGTAAGAGGTTATTTTTATGCCACTTTTTTTTCTTGTACTGAAGTATTTTTCATTGTTTCTAAATGGCATTTTGGTTAACAGGTAGTTCAGTCTTCATGTGTTCTCAGTATTACTCCTGAATAGTCACATTAATTTTCTTAGTGAGTTGCAGTGGAGCTACTGTATATTGTATGTGAATGTATAGTATATATATATATATATATATATATATATATATATATATATATATATATATATATATATATATACACACATATGCTGCATGTTCAGGACTCAACAATAATAATGGCCTTCTTACTAGTAACGTCTAGCTGGCTAACATAGATATGGGTTTGCAGAAATTGCAACAGTGAGTTGTGATAGTTTTGGAAGCATCAGTTAGAATTAGTTGAAAATTACAAGCCATTCAGTAATGTATCTTATTTTCCAGCAAAAGTGTGTTTATGAATTTATAGCTGTCATGGTGTTATATACGATTAACAGCTATTGTTGAAATTTAAAAGCCTATTATTTTTACTACTATACAGTATATATATTTTGAAGAAACCTTAACATTATATGAAAAGTATAAAAATGTTCCTGGCACATATATAAATAGCATAAAAATTTGGTGGAGCCTGTGAAACTGTCAGCCTGATAAAAATTACATAACGATATTTTTTGCCAAATGATATACATTGATTAATTACTCACACTGTGGCAGTTTTTAGATGAAGTATCCACTGAGTGGCACTAAAAGCGAGTTACATTTTCTTAATTTTTCACAGTTTTTAAGGTTAATGTTCTAGCGAGTTTTAAAGCAGGCCTAACAAAACCTACCTCCCTACCCTAAACCTAATCAATAGTGTCATAAAAACAAATGTGACATACAAAATGCAATAGCTGAAGCAACCATGTCATTTTGTGGTGCTTCTATGACACTTTTGCCTCACGTGTCAACTTGCGTTCTCTACTGGAATCGAACCCGGTCCTTTGCATCGCAAGCGCTAATGTAGTTAGTTATGTAATGTAGAGGTCTGCATTCCCGCGGAACTCCCGCAGGACCCGATCAGATTTCTTGCGGCATGGGATTACATTTCCGAGTTGAAGGTGGTAGCGTACGAAATGTCCATGAGTTGTGTGCAAAAGCAGACGGTCAGAGAAGAGCCTGAAAAATCCGATGTGGATATCTATTTTTATATTATTGATTTATGAATGCAAAAAACAAAAACAAAGCAATAATTATTATTTTATTTTACAATTAATTTAATTCTGAAAACAATAAACAGAAAATCCAACGTAAATATGTGCACACAACATTTGCATTAAATTATCCAATATTTAGAGCAGGCTATAGTCAACAGAGCTGTACAAGAATGGCAGAGCAAAGCATGGACACACTGTGCCATCAAAGGTTGTGAAACTTGGACTGGAAAATGGTCAATTTAAATATTAAGAAATCAACCTCAGGCAAGTCAGATGGGCATCATGTCATGTGGTATCTGATAATAACAATAACAGAAAAATATAATAGTATTTGTAAACACTCGTTGTCTGTTTGTATGGCTTTTGCCTTATGTGGAAAACAATGTGGGGTTGCGGGAACATGGAAAAAAAATGCAGGGTTACGGGAGCGGTCGGGAAGAAAATCTCTGCGGGCAGAGAGCGGGTAAACATGGAGTAAAATTCAGGTGTCAAATGAATGGAAACATTCGGGTGTGGAATTGAAACGTTTTTACTTGTGATTTGTGTGAAAGGGAATAAAAGCAGTTGTTGTAGCGAGTGCTTATTTCACCAGGAAATTTCTGCAATATGTACAATGAGCCACGTAAAAATCATTTTGCAAAAATGTAGGTATAGTAACATGATTCTGGGAGACCAGGTTACAAATTGTTGGCAGAAGTAAAGTAAAAATCTGATCTGAAAAAAATATGTGGTTGGGCTGTTTTAAAAATATTCACTCAATATTTCAATATGATCATGTAAGACTGGCACCCCCATGAATCTGAAACCTTCTCAGCCACTGTGAGCTTGCGCTGAAGCCAAACATCTGGTCCAACCTCCTGCTAGCATTCATATTACTTGACTATCAGCAGTGAACAAGATTATGGAGCTTCAGTGTGTGTGTGTGTGTGTGTGTGTGTGTGTGTGTGTGTGTGTGCGTGTGCCCCGAAGGGAAGGGTTCTTTTACATTTTAAAGCATTTTAATAGACCCCCTTGTGTGTTTTCATGTTTGTTCACTTTTTCTTTACAATTGGACCAGATGCTAAGGTGTTGTATAAAACCCAAGCCATTTTGTTGAGAGTTTATGGACACACGTGCACAAACAAACAAACTGATAAGCCCCTGTTTGCTTGCCGGAGTAGTAAATGGCCCACGGTAATGTGTAAAGGGCGTGATGGTGGTGTAATTTTGTTTTGTTCTCTGTGGCCACCTGCTAAAGTGAGGCCTTACAGGAACCCAGGCCCAGCACTATTGACAAGAACCACAAAAGACTCACTCTGCCAACAAAGAACACACAGTGTAAACACACGCGCACACTCACAAACACACACACCTAAACACTAGCAAATGTTTTTAATGGTGGATGACATTAAAAAGAAAACTATTAGAAAGGAAAAAATAAAAAATTAAGTTATTGAAGTATTGATATTTTTGAACTTCTGTAGGTAGGGGCCACAAAAAGTATTTGGACACACTTAAAAAAATACATGAATGTTTACATTATGTAACTAAATATCAAAAGTAAATATAAAAGTGCAAGTGCCATTTTTTTGTTTTTTTATTGCAATGGAATTTCCTCAAACACTCCTCAAGTAAGTAAATAAGCAGTAAATAAACTACACAGTGAGCTATGAGCCTAAATAGCACAATACAAGATTTTCAAATGATAAAACCTCACATTAAACTCAAGCAAAAATGATCAAACTGTCACTGCCTGTATATGCGCTCTGCCTAGGCGGACTGACATTTCCGTGAGGGAGCGAACGCAAACTTGTCAGGTGGGTGGAGTTAACACTGCTGCGGTTAAATAGCCTCTTCGGGGTGCTTTGATTTTTAAAGGTGCTATATGTAATATTTTTACTGTACTAAATCATAAAATGACCAAAATATGTCATTAGAGATATGTGTGATCCCGCCCACTGCCCACTCACCAATAGTATTTAGACACTGCCGGGTTGCCAGATTTGAACAAGTTTGCAGTCAAACAACACTGCATGCTGCAGCCATGGAAGCCAGCAAACGAACTGGATCAGAGATAACAGATTCCACCCGACCTAAAAAGCCTCACCATCCGTCTAAAACCACCATGACAGAGGCGTAGTTAAACAAGGATAATATTGGAGATGACTTTGGAAGATGGAGACAGCTTAAAGCCCAGAAATCCTTTAAAACGGATGCTGAGTTGGCTAATTTGCGTATCAACATTCTGGCAATCCGCATGAGCTTCGAGTCTGGGGAGGGGCAGAGAACTCTTCAATATTTTTAATTTGGACTGCAGTACCCATTTCAAACGCTTGCTGTCAATCTTACATATAGCACCTTTAAATGGTTTAAAATCAAAAGGCATTGAACTTGTCTAACTTTTGTACTTAAATATGCACATTAGAGCAATAGGAAAAACACTGTCTTACCATTTATAAAGCTCTGAAACTTTCCTTGGTGAAAAACAGCTTGGAATCATGTTAAATGGTGTAACAGTCACATGAAGTTCTCTTTGCAACCTGAACTTCTTCAGAAAGTAGCACAGTGCAATGAATGAAACAATGTAAATGTTTCGTTATTTTTAACTTTACTTAAAGTCTAAAAATGTGGCAATCTTTCGCGAGGTGCTGAAAGAGACTGTTGATTCAGCGCAAGTCAAAGATGGTCCCACTTTAGGTTTGATTTATTGTACAATTATGTTAAAATGTTTTTAAATGTGGCTTAAATGCCTAAATAATTTTGGGGCCATTGTAGATGTCTATTTATTTTATTTTATTTCTGTTTTGTGTTTTTTTCAGAAACCAAGGAATGAGGTGTTTCCATTGCATATATCTACCCAGCATGTGGAAGCATACCGGCTGCTAGAGGACAGGAAAGACAAACTCTCACCTGAGACCTCCACCCTCCACCTGATCCAACAGCAGCAGAAACGGCTGGTCAGTCTGCATGCATCAGTCTCTGTTTAGCAGACATAACAAAGACATTGCTTTAGTTTTGATGTTTGATGGTTTAATTTGAGAAAAGTAAAGCAAAGCTGATGACAGCATATCTTGTTTTTTGAATACTGATCTACAACATGATTTGCTGGTTTGCTGGTGTACCGACAGGGCTTTTTAAAAATAGTTTAACCAGCATGATGTCCTTGGTTTAACAGCATTACCAGAAAAACCATACTAGTCGACCAGCTTCAGAAATTAGGTTTCGCTGGTGAGCACTAACCAACCTAGACCAGCATTGAAATTGTGTGCTGATTGTGCAGGTCTTTTCAGCATGGGTGTGCTGTTCCATACAGGTTGTATTTACTCAGACATTTGGTGTGTATGAGATTCAGCCTAAAGGAATGCTTGCTTAAATGGATTTTAACACACTCTCACGCATTCAAACCCACACACATAATCATACTAGCACACATCTCCCAGTGGAGACAGTGTGAATGTCTTCAGGCTGTTCCTTGATGTGTGGGATGAGATTTAAACAAATTCCATTGATTACACACACACACGCACAGCACACATACGTTTACTTGACTATTTTAATGGGTATATACCATAGATTTCTATTGTTTATAATACTGCTTATTACAGTTAATATAGACTAACCCTAACCTACACCCTAACCATCTGTTTAAGGGTGCTTCTGGTGACGCAATCATTCTAAACCATTTATTTGCAGCCTGATGTCATGAAATTTACGTGAACATGATAACATTTTTGCAATTCAAAATTCACGTGCTGTATAACACATTTGGCTGCAGGTTTCCAGTGAAATGTCCAGCTGGGGGCGCCAAAAATGAGTAAAATGGTGTCGTATTTTAAGGTGAATTTTAGATAAATTCTTTTAAAACATACCTCCCCTAACTTTTGCCTAAACCTAACCAAAAGTGTTTTAAAATATATATATGAGATGTTAAAAAAGGCATCCTGGGGGGCTTGGGTAGCTCAGCAAGTAAAGACGCTGACTACCACACCTGGAGTCACAAGTTTGAATCCAGGGCATGCTGAGTGACTCCAGGGCATGCTGAGTGACTCCAGTCAGGCTTCCTAAGCAACCAATTGGCCCAGTTGCTAGGGTGGGTAGAGTCACATTGGGTTAACCTCTTCGTGGTCACTATAATGTGGTTCTCACTCTCAGTGGGGCACGTGGTGAGTTGTGCATGGATGCCGTGGAGAATAGCGTGAAGCCTCCACATGCGCTAGGTCTCCGCGGTAAGGCGCTCAACAAGCCACGGGATAAGATATGTGGATTGACGGTCTCAGGTGCAGAGGCAACTGAGATTCGTCCTCCGCCACCCTGATTGAGGTGAGTCACTACGCCACCACAAGGACCTAGAGGGCATTGGGAATTGGGCATGCCAAATTGGGGGGAAAAGGGGAGAAAAAAAAAAGAAGACATCCTTACCTACCCAATGCCTAAACCTAACCAATAGTGTTTTAAAATGCAGAAGCAAAATGAAAAACCACATTTTCTGAACCAACCACATAATTTCGTGTCACTTCTATGACTCTGTCTTGTCATGTTTTTGAGTTCATGGCTGGACTTGAACCACAGTCTTCTGACTTGAAGTCCAACACCCTATCAGCTGAGCTACTGCACAAGCTAATCATATTGGAATAAGTAAATATATGAAGGTGGGTCTGTAATACAAGGATTAAAATGTATTGTTCTTCGAAAGATGTGTTTGAGTAAAAGTGTGTACATATTATAAAATAGCAGGGTCTTAATAAAAGAGAGTAAAATAAATATTTATAAAGTCACAATCAGCCATTAAAGTCATGAATCGAGTGAAAGTGAATAAAACACACAGTTGTTGTAGCGCCTCTAGTGTTCATTTCAACTGGAAACTGCAGGGAATTGTACGGAGACACGTACAACAAAAATGTTTCCACTATGAGACCAGACTGTTTATTTGTGTTGTTGGCAGTAGTAGCACCCGTGCGTGCAGCGTAAAATGGAACGGGACACCCGTTTACTGTCGGCGTGACACGACATGACGCAATGTGCCACAACGGATGCTTCTAGTGTAGACGGCATCATTAGTTATTATGGGTTTCTACTGGTTCTGATGCAACTCGCCGCTCACGTCTGGTGTAGACAGGGTGTAACCCTAACAGAAACGTTTTTTCTTTAGAAATTTGATTTTTTTTTTTTTTTGTGTCATCCATAATTTATTATTTGTATATAGCTTGTTTATAAAGAATATTTATAACTCATTCTGGGTACATTATTATTCCCTTAGGACCTATTGTGTACCTTTAAAGGTACATTTATGTTTTGTTCCTCTGTAAACAAAATGTACCTGCACAGTACATCTATTTCTGACAGTGTGTACATCCCCTTTCGTTTGCTTTTTTGTCTAAATATTATAATAAATACAAATATTTTGGCTAATTTGACCATGCTTTTAGCTACCAATAAAAGTGTGAGACTCTTATGCCAAAGTAACAGATTTTACCATGTTTAGACCTATATTTATGATTTTCGAGAACAGTGTAACATGCTGTTCTTAATTACACATCATCATGTGATCAGTCGTGTTCTATGCGTGTTGATAAATGCAGGTGGCATGTTCAGTGGAAGAGCTCTGATGTGCCATAACATTAACATTAAATCTGTCCACATTTCTCTATCTCTCCCTCTCTCTTTCTGTCTCACTTTCTCTCTTTGTTTCTCTTTTGTTGTCTGCATTCTTTCTGTCACCATGTACACACAGAGCTGCAGCCCCTCTCGCCTGTTAGTTGCTGGGAAACAGCATTTTTATAAAAGCAGTCCATTATCTTCTCATTTATCCCTTTTTGATGAGTCACTTTTTTTCATTGTTCAGTTACTGAAAACAAGTTGGAGTGGTGCATCTGTTTGTATATGTGTGGTGAAAGAGAGAGGCAGCAAGTCATCAGATGACTGTTTGGCAACACTGTTTTGTAATGTCGCTCATGTGTGATAAGACAATTAAGTGTGAATGGAAAACCATCCACGCAGAATGACATTCTGATATTGTCTGTGTGGCGTTAACAAAGTGAGCAGTAAGGTGTGTGGTATAGGTTTTCCAAACCTGGAAAAGAGTTTGTTTCCTTTAAAAAACACATGTTCAGCATGAGAATGTGCCCTGCTTTAACACCACTAGATATTTTTGGTCCATTTAAGAACTTTCTTTACTAGCAAAGTTGGTTTTAAAGGGTTTTTACTACAGTACACAGTGGACATTAATACAAATTTAGACCTCACAAGTATAGCAAAACAAGTACACACACACACACACACACACACACACACACACACACACACTTGGGTGATCAGACATTCATATAAAATCAGTATAGTCACTATTTTACAATGTCCCGAGTTACAGTCATGATGCCACTTGTCCTGATAATTAGACTTTGTTTGATTGCTATAAAAAAGATTGAACTTATATTGCTGTATTTTTTTTTATTTTTTATATATACTATGAGGAATCAGCAGCAGTGTCATGTGTGGCCTTAAAGGGATAGTTCACCCAACAATTTTACTCAGTCACCACTCATTTTCATTGCATTTTTTTCCCATACAATGATGACTGAGGCTAACATTCTGCTGAACATCTCCTTTTGTGTCCCATGGAAGATAGTCCAAAGAGAAATCTTAAAGGAATATTTCGGGTTCAATATAAGTTAAGCTTAATCGACAGCATTTGTAGCATAATGTTGATTAACACAAAAATGACTTCGACTTGTCCCTCCTTTTCTAAAAATAAATAAATAAATAATCTGGGTTACAGTGAAGCCTTTTTGCAGTAATCAACATTATGTCACAAATGCTGTCGATTGAGATTAATTCGCATTGAACCCGGAATATTCCTTTAACCCTTTAATGCATACCTCTGGTCTTAAGTGACCTGGGACCTCATTCCATCGCCTGTACCCCATCCATTTTCCCCATCGAGTATCCCTCAACCTTTCTCTTCTGAATAGTATAACAAAAGAAACATTTTGATTGACTAGATTTACATTTGACATTGCTATTTGTCAATGTCATTTGAGGGTAATACTGAAATTATTTAAGTTGTGCATCTATTTAGACTCAAAAAGTGGCTGATAAAATGTATATGTGTAGCTTATTGACCTTACTTTGAGCATGCAAGATTTTATTTTGAGCACACAAAAAGGTATTTTGCACTTGGGTGAACTCAGTTTTGTGAAGCAGTGTATTTCCTTGCATAGATGAATTCACTTTGAGCAAACAAAAATCAATTTTGCACTTGAATAAAGTTTCTTTGAATGTGAATTTGCACCAATTTCTGAAATTATGTAACTCCACTGTTTTTGCGTGTGCAAGATCTCACTCACTCTCTCCTACTACCCACTCTGCGTGCACTCATAGCTTTGACCGCTTGTTTGCTTAGCAAGTTTACAGCATTATAATGTGCCATAATTTCAGCCAATCAGAGATGAGGTGGTGAATTTTGATTGGCTGGCTAGACCACAGATCATACTGCTAATAAAAATAAGAAGAGGAGAAGGGTATAGTTTGTTTTCAAGAAAGAACATACGTAACACACTATGACGACATGAAAGCAGCTCTTTTGTTGACTTTACTGTTATTATTTAACCTTTATGAACTATATATTTTAGTCAGTATACTGCCAATAGGCTTACTAGCTAGCTTAATATCTGGCTAGCTCTCTTATTATGGTTCTCTTGACTAGTATTTGGTTATCTACATTACCAAGTTACACTTGCGTATCTACTAACCTGGCCATGTGAGCTACCACTTTCATCTGAAATTATATTAATTGAATCCCTCCCATGTGTAAAACTCTTTAAGACTAATGTTATATAGTGTAATAAATTAATTATTTTCTTTAATAAACATGTTATTTTGTCCACCTTGTTTAGTGTGTCCTCTCCTATTTTTTCAACAGCCTTGTATATTATAAATATTATGAATATTATAAGTATTGCCTAAATTAACATTGTATTCTTGATAATAAATTAGAAAAGCTGTTTATGTTTGCATTTCAAAGCTGTGGGGTATCATGAAATGTTCAATATTCTGTTTTTAATGAATTTTATGCATTCTACTACAACCCTTATGGCAAAATTGATTAATGAGAAGAAACGGAAGAAAAGGAAAAGAGGCTAATTATGTCTCCTGTCATAATTTGGGGTAAATTAAATGTACAGTATATTGAACATCAATTGTTTGAGACTGCAAAAATTTAAATAAAAAAAAAATAAATAATAATAATAATAGAAAGAACTCCTTAGCATTGCATGATCCCAGGCTACAATATTTTGTAAAACTTTCATTACAGTAAGTTAAGACTTACAGTATTCCAGGTATGTCTATAATCCATGGGGTAAATATCTTTTGTAATGATAACTGCATACAGTATATAAAGTGTGTACTGAACTTGGAGCATTGTGCCTGATAGCTCTTCTGCAATATTTACATTGAGATGTTCATGATTGCTGTAGCTTCCTCAACTGTCCAATTGTAGAGTGCTTGTAATTGACTATTACCAATCCTGACGTAGGAGGTGGAACTTGTCGGAATACGGTTGGAAAATCAAACAAGCAGTCTGCAGTTGAGAGCACACGCAGAGGGCATACGAGTAGAGAGAATGAGTGAGATCTTGCACATGCAAAAAAATTATTAATCTTTGCAAGAAGATACATTGCTTTACAAAATGTGAAAGTACAAGCATGAAGCGTGAAGCGTGTAACTTTTTGTGTGCTCAAAATATCATCTTGTGTGTGCAAAAAAATTTTGTGCACTCAAAATATCATCTTGCACGCAGAAACATTTTTTGTGCACTCAAAATATCATCTTGCACGTGGAAATAATAATTAACTTTGATGCTCTAAATATCATCTTGCATGCACAGAACATTTTTGTGCGCTCAAAATATCATTTTGCACGCTCCAAATACAACTTTGTGCGCACAGACTTTTGGCACATATATAACTTCATAAAGCGCGACGCTCCACCGACTGCATGCGCACCTCCCCAAATTCTAGAGGCGTTTATAATTGATGCGTTCACCATTGTAATATTCAATGAAATGACAGGGGGCGTTCAAGATAAAATGTATTCTGCATCAGCAGGTAGAACAGTGAGAAGGAGTGGTTTGCCAGGAAAAACAACAACAATGGCGTCCCATGTGCATTTGTTTGATTTGGATGGTGGATCATTATTTTCATTGATCTATGTATACATTTTTTGTGCTTTTAAGCATTTAGTTTTTATTTACCTTTGTAAAAACCTTGACAAAAATTTTAATTAAAGCATGAAACTTCAGTCTGATTTTTTTTTTTAATTCAATATCCAGTAAAAGGCACCGGACAAATACTTTACACCTTAAAAATGCTTATTGACCTCAAGCATATAGATATGGTGCAATATAAAACATAAAATGCTTATTGACCTCAAGCATATAGATATGGTGCAATATAAAACATAAAATGCTTATTGTATATTTCTTGAACTTATACTCCTAGAAAATTATACAAGCATATACTGTAGATTTGCTACAATATAAAACATTTTCACAAACTATACAAAACAATTTAAAACTAAAGAGCAATTCTAGTCAATGCAACATTCAAGGTAAGGCACCGCTACTATAAAACTTCAGTCTGCTTATAAAATATGCATTAAAATGCTTGCACCCATATTTAATCTTATAGAAATGCAAACTAAAACATGCAGTGCAGTTACTGAGACAGTTTATTCATGAAACATTAGCAAAACATTTGTGTAAATACACTCTTATGTAAATTGTCCCATTAAACTGAATGGGGCAATTTATGAAAGAATGTTTTTTTAATAATGATAAAAAAAATTAAAAAAATAAATAAACTGTGTTCTGTTCATGTTGTGAATAAGGCCAACTGACAAAATTTTCATTAACCTGTGTGTGTTTTTTTTTATAATAAAAGTTTCAAACTTCAATCTAGTAGTTTTAACTCAGAACACAATAAAAGGCTCCTGACAAATTATTGTATAAAACACATAAAAATACTTATTTTTACTCTTATTTCTTATTTTAGTAAGACTTTTTACTCTTATTAATTTTTCCACACAAACTTTACAAAATAATTTAAATGTAAAGAGCAATGCTACAGTCTGTCTCTACAAAATCAAGGGATTGAATGCACTGTTCCAATAGTTTATGCTTATAAAATTGATATTGTACTGCATTTTCATTGAAATGCTTTCATTTTTTAATGCTGTGCCGCACACACTGTTCGCCTGAGTCACAAAATGGGAGTGTGCACCACTGTGCGAAACAAGTGCTTGCATCACCAACTCGCACTTCCGCCAACACCGTGGTGATGTCATATTTGCCACGCGCAAGCTCACGAGCAAGCGGCTGCGTCGAGTATAAACCAGGCTGCACTCTGTGGATGTGCTGATATGCCTCCTTGCAGGGGCTTAACTAGAGGGAGGGCAGGGTGGGCAACCGCCTAGGGTCCGGGGAGAGAGGGGGCCCGCAATCGTCAGTCAAAAGAAACCCTAAAAATGACTGCGGACCCGAGGGGTGTTGAAAAACGACCAAGGCTCCCCAAAGAGGGGGCCCGACAGTTTCTTTGCATTGGGGCCCGCAAGATCCAAGTTACGCCACTGTCTCTGTGCTCATGAAACTCCAAGAGACAGCACAAAGTCATTAAAAATATCTCTGAACAACAGCTCTGACCATCTTCTCATGTCATTAAACCATCACTTTATAGTTAATGAGAGAGTGTTAAACAGGGACGGTCATGGGGGAAGGGGTGTCACTATATTCATACACACACATGTGGCAGTACACAGTACAACACACAGACAGTACATGTGAAAGTGTATGTTTCATTTATATGCTGTTTACAACCATTTTAATCACATTGAAGCCTTTTAAAAATGTGGGGTTACAAATTAATTTTAAGAAGTACAAATGTGGGGGCCTGACTCCAGCCAGGTCTCTTAAGCAACCAAATTGGCCCAGTTGCAAGGGAGGGTAGAGTCACATGAGGTAACCTCCTCGTGATCGCTATAATGTGGTTCGTTCTCGGTGGGGTGCGTGGTGAGTTGTGTGTGGATGCTGCAGAGAATAGCGTGAAGCCTCCACACGTGCTATGTCTCCGCGGTAACGTGCTCAACTAGCCACATGATAAGATGCACAGATTGACGGTCTCAGATGCGGAGGCAACTGAGATTCGTCCTCCGCCACCCGGATTGAGACGAGTCACTACGCCACCACGAGGACTTAGAGTGCATTGGGAATTGGGCATGCCAAATTGGGGAGAAAAGAAAAAAAAAAGTAGCACAAATGTAATTTCCTTTAATGTTATAAACTTGCATGTGAAATAATACGTGGGTGTGGGTGTCGGACAAACGAACATTTGCAGTGACAGTAAAACACCTCACTTGCATTCTCACATAGAAGAGGGGTGGTGCAGACTCCATTTTTCTTGCTGAAAAATACTTTCTGTGCTCCCACACGTAATCCATTTTCATCGACTTTTCTCAGTAGCTTCAATTCAAACCAGAAGTTATGAGACAAAGCTTATGATCAATCTGTGTTTGACATCAAGTTGTGTCTCATGAAATTTCAGTGTGAAAGTAATAAATAATGTTCTATATTTGTTGCATCATCTCTTTGATATAGGAAAAATAAACTCCAGTCGGACATTACAGTACTACGTGTCATATCATGCGCACTACCCATCAGGCCACTCCTCCAAAGTGTCCTGATATTTTATCATGGTCATCTCATCACCCATATTCACGTGTTTTTATTTCCATATCATGAAAAAGTGCTGATAAAAAAACTCTGTACTTGCCCATGTTTATAGGATTGCTAATGAAATTAGAACAGCATGGTGACCACACTACAAGCCTTGTAGTGGCAAACAGCACAGGGCATTGTGTAAGTCTTATCATCATGTATAATCCAGTCTCTTGGTCTAGCATTTCAGACAAATGGCACCTGTCACAAAAACATGGAGACTTATTATGATTTTGGTGGCTTAATGTCAGAAACCATGCCAGAGCTACTAGAAAAAAAAAGTATTTTGTAAGTCATGAGTGAATGAAAATTATGTCATCATTTGCTCACCCTTATGTTGTTCCAAGCCCATGTGATTTTCTTTCCTCAATGGAACACAAAGGGGTTTTGTAGACAGAACTTTTATTGTGTGGAAAAAAGATGCAATGAAAGTGAATTGTGACTGAGGCTGTCAGTCCCTAACATTCTGCCTGTCATGATTATGAAATCTTGCTGACGATTAATTGTCAAACAAATAATTGCGATCATGACAATTAATTTTCTGTTTTAGGGCTATGGCGATTGTCTTTTGAAGGCTTTCGTGATTAATTGTCATATAAATTGTCATATTTCTTAAGGTGCACATGTGCTTCATACACCTTAAGGAGTCATCTTTAAATATTTAACTTCAAATATATAAATCAAATAATAAAGCAGGGATATGATTTCCTGTTAAGGCTTTAAAAACTTATGAATGACATGAAAAATAATGTTTTAAATATCAAAATATTTCTAAACACTTCAAATATGTCTCTCATTTTGGTCAACTTTAGTTTTGGTAAATTTTACGTTTACACTGTTATTTTTGGAATTCATATATTTTACATCGGTTATTTGATCGGTTATTTGAGACAACCGCGAGTATTGGGCATTCAAATTCCAATCAAATTTTAATGCCCAAATAAGGGAATTTTTAAGTGAAGGTACTGTATAAATGCCATGAATGTCACATTTGTGTGTCTTTTAGTGGAGTCCGAGCATCACTGAGCCGCATCATGGAGGTCAACAAGCTCCTGTCCTGAAGAGCGCGTGAAGCACTCTGATGCACGTGCTGTCATCAGAGGCTTGCACCAAACTCCCACGAAAATATAAACGAGCAAGTATAAACTCTGATAGTGAACGCAAACACTCTGGTTTCACTTTAAACGGTCGTAAAATGGCAAATGTTCCTGGATCATACACGCTGTGTTAATGACACGCAGAGTCAAAGTGGAGGAGACGCAAGATTACACTATTATTGTGGAATGACAAAATTATGAAACAAAATCTCAAAGGTTTTGCTTCATGATAAATAAGGGCTTGTGGGTTTAATTAGACCATTAAAATAATGTATTAAAGTGAAGAAATTAGGAAAGAAATATTTTACTATTGCATAATATAATATAATTATATAATAAATGTAATAAAAATATAATATAAATATATTATATAATATATGAGTAAAAATAAAATAAAATGTAAATGTAAAATTGACCAAAACTAAAGTTGACCAAAAAGATAGATGTATTTTTAAGTATTTAGAAATATTTTGATATTTAAAACATTATTTTTCATGTCATTCATAAGTTTTTAAAGCCTTAAAAGGAAATCATAGTTTACTCCTATTTTATTTTTTTCATTTATATATTTGAAGTAAAATATGTAAAAATGACTTCTTAAGGTGTATGAAGCACACATGCAATTAATTGTGAAAGCCCTTAACGAGACAATTAATCGTCATGATCGCAATTATTTGTTTGACAATTAATCGTCAGCCAAATTTAATAATCGTTACAACCCTATATTTTTATATTATTTTTCATATAAATATATAGTTTCTTTATATATTTTATTTTATTGTATTATATTATATTGCTATACTATATTACATTATGCAATAGTGAAATATTTCCATCCTAATTTCTTCATTTTCACACATTATTATATATACGAGCCCTTATTTCTCATGAAGCAAAAGCTTTAAGATTTCGTTTCATAATTTTATCACTCCACAGAAATGTGTCACTGTATGCCATTAACACTGTGTATGAACACACTATGACCAGGAACATTTGCCCTTAGACTATCGTTTAAAATGAAGCTGGAGTGCTTTGTTTTCACTATCAAAGTTTATATTTCTTTGTTTATATTTTCGTGGGAGTTTGGCGAGAGCCTCTGCTGACGGCACACTCATCAAAGTGCTTGAGAAGTGCTTCACGTGCTCATCCGGACAGGAGCTGCTCTGGTTGACATCCGCAGTGCGGCCCCAGTGATTGGAATTTAAAGTGCACAATAATCGTGGTTATCTCAAATAAACGTGGTTAGATCAAATAACCCAGATCAGACAATTATTTAATAATCGCAATAGGCCTAGTCACACAGGTTTGTAACAACATGAGGGTGATTCAATTATGTCAGAATTTTCATTTTTGGGTGAACTATCCCTTTAGATAGACGTTATAAGAAGATGTGTGAGTATTTCTTTAGTAGACCATTTATATAAATTTTATTTGCACATGTTGCATACATCAGCGAGGGTCAGACTGTCATTCTTAGTTAATGTTGCAGTTCCAACAAAATGTCCAAAAGACAGCAAAACAATTCCAGCTGATGCTTGGTAAGTGTTGATTTTGGATTCCTTATGCATGCCTACAGATACATAGGATCGTTATTGATTTTAATCAGTGTTTCATCAGAATAAACTCTTAGTGGGATTGAGCCCCAAAGGCGTATGGTACTACAGTATTTACTCTGTTACCTGTACCAGCACCGCACTGAGAAATTAAGGACCATCACACAGAGACTGCCAGTCACTTAGCAAAAGGGAGCTCTGTGCCAGGTGACACATTTTAATTTGTGGCATATTAAAATGATAAGAGCAACATGAGGCAGCAGTGTGACTGATTTGGACAAAGATGATACCCATGACATCTCCCTCTCTCACTCTCTTTCTTCTTCTTCTTAGTATTTCCCATTAGATGGGTCGAAAAAGAGAGGAGTTGATGACACAGGAGAAATCAGCCAAGTTGAAATCTCTTCCGTCGCTGCCAACTTTCACAATCGCTTTTCCTCCGACTGAGAGAATTCATTAAAATTTCACTCAGCCTGCGGGCTCTCTCTCTTTCTTTAAATCTCTCTCTCTCTCTCTCTCTCTCTCTCTCTCTCTCTCTCTCTCCCTTTTCAGTCTCTGAATGAATGGAGCTTTGAATAATGTAACCAGTTTTAACAAGATCATAAAAACCTCAATCTAACATTCATAAGCCAGTTAGCTGAGGTAGAAATCTTGGAGACACGCATACACCATATACACCTCTTTTATATCCAGACATACTCACACGTACATGCAGTCGGGCACGTGCACAGAGTAATGCATCTCAAAAAGTGCCTCTCTTCCAGCTGCACACATACTGAAATTCCGCAGAGGATAAAATAGTGACGCAGGAGCTGGAAAGATGAGAGAGGGATGCCTGGAGGAGGAGGATGAGAGACACAGAGTGAAATCAAAGAAGTAGTGATGCAAGAGAAGCCCCAATGGGTCTCTCTCCTGTCCGTTTGCTAAGAAAACAGCACTGGCTCTCTAGCTGTCCACAGATTAGAGGGATATGAATGTTGTTTGTATATTCCCTTCTGAAAAGACCAGCTTAAACCAGTATTCATTTCCATGCTAGTGCGGATTTATGCTAGTTAGTGCTGGTTTGGTGTTGGTCTAGCTGGTGGACCAGAAGAGCTATATTGTTCACCAGTTAAACGTAGTTGAGCTGGATTTTGGACCAATGAGAGTTCACAGTGAGTGGGCTAATAATGCTAATAACGCAGCAGAAATATAAACCAATCAGTCAACAGAATGTCCTGTCAATTGAAGCTTGTCATGACTGGTTTGGAGGACACGTTGTAATGGCTAGAAAACTTAAGAGGATTACTTACCATGGCAACAAATGGCCATAACACGGAAGGAAACGTCAGTCACTATACATCCGAAATGGTATATAATCGGATGTATACGGGCCTGTGGAATTTGACACTCCCGGACAGTACTTTTCTGAATACATTCGAAATTCTGGAGTCTACTGGTCTGAATACAGTTCTTTTTATGCAGTGGGGATAATATGCACTTGTACTTGACTGCATCACAATTTTAATTCTATCTATACTGTATAGTTTGAAAGATTAGGATTAGTACATCACAAATCATAGTAAGTTGAAAACAGCATGCAAGCCAGTGGATTTTTAAACTATGCAGGGCTTGCACTTTTTGGACATGGTACCATTGTAAATCAACTTTTTGGGGGCATTTACACTGGTAGACCCATGGTATTCTTCGAGCGAATGCTATTATGTTTATTACGATTAAAATATTCATAGGCTAATGCTGTTATGTTTCTGTTGTCCTAGTCAAATTATTATTTAGTAACCATCGTGCAAAAAAGCATAAATAAAACAATGATTACATATTGTCTCAATCAATATCTTTCAATCTCTACAATAATACCATGCTATTGCCACAATACTTTTTGTATACACAGTAATTATTCAGCTCTGTTGACAGACATACCAGCCATTAGTGTCATAAAGGCTTAGACTCACTCACACAACAGCAGACAGAGGGAGATACTTCACTCATTAATCTTACATAATTCAATTATGAAATGTTGCCGGTATGGAGATGCGTGGGTGGGTGGACTTTGTGCGTGTGTGCATCTCTGTGTGAGTGTGTTAAGTCTGTGAAAACGAAATGTGACCTTCATAAGAAGATGAAATACACAGTGTTCTTCAGACTTGCATTGATTTCCACAGCAATTACTGCCATTCCTTGCTCAGCAAGTGCATAAATATTGATGTTCTGCGTGGAGACTTTTAACATTTCATGGGTGTGTATGAGCGTGTGTATTTGTGTTTGCATATGTCTCTTGTTGTTTTTCTTTCTCTCACTATATTTGCTTTTTGACATTTTGTATTAGGTTGAGTCTGTGCTCTATATTTTTTTGGGGACATTCTCTTTCGGCACTTTACGCAAAAATACACTTAAATGCAGAATGCCACACATCCCTCCAGTAGACAGTGTCAGACTCCACTGTGAGAATGCAATTCTAAATCTGTAACATCTAATTTTATGCTTTCAGAAGGAGGGACATGTTCAATCTCACAGCCTTTAATTAGATCTCTGTCACTGGAGTGTGTGTGTGTGTGTGTGTATTTGTAGGGATGTGTGTGTATTCACATACACAGGTCTGTGTGGGTGTGTGTTTGTGCTGGAGAAGTGACGATGCAAGAGACACTAAAATCAGTGTGTGTGTGTGTGTGTGTGTGTGTGTGTGTCAGATTTGTGCATGAGTGTTTACTTTGTGCATGTTGTGCATGAGTAAATCAATCAGTGGAGTATCATATGTTTTCATGTATATTTGGCTCAGGTCTTATTCGAACACCTCTCTTGTATTGAAATCATAACTGCAAATCTAGTGGTTCTCAACTGGTTGGTTGTGACCCAGAAATGAGTCGCAGTTCTTTTCTGATAGGGTCGCATTCAACAGGGAAAAAACAATGCTAAATGCAAATAATAAAATGTAACTTACCATATAATCATGCATACAGTAGTAAGAATCACTAAATAAATGGGCGTAACTATTTATAATGAATAAACAACTTTTAAAAGTGAGAAGAGAATGCTGCGTTGATTTTATTTTTCCACTCGATTTTGATATTATTGTCGTATTGTATGCTGTTTCACAATTGACACCACATTATTAAATAAACAACTCCAATCGAGCAATTGAGGTGCGAGTTTATGCATCAGTCCATAATTGTCCTTCGGCAGCTTTGAATG
This sequence comes from Myxocyprinus asiaticus, assembly GCF_019703515.2. Taxonomy (NCBI): domain Eukaryota; kingdom Metazoa; phylum Chordata; class Actinopteri; order Cypriniformes; family Catostomidae; genus Myxocyprinus; species Myxocyprinus asiaticus. The sequence goes on along the minus strand of NC_059376.1, from coordinate 18,625,633 downwards.
CTTTTAAACCAAATGCACAGTGCAGCATATGTGTCACGTTAATAGCAGCTGCTGGATTTTCGGATGACTCGCAGCTCCTCCATGATTTAACGAAACTTCTCATTAAAAGACATACACATGTACAGTGCAGCATGGCTTTCACATTATGTGACATGACAGACAACAGAGGGGACAATGTGATGTGGTGGGGGGTTGGGGGGTAGATTGATCGCAGCTGGTCGGAGCCAGTGGAACAATATTTTTCCAATTTTTCTTACTGGTGAGAGAAGAAGCAGGAAGAGCTATGAAAGCTATGAAACTGCACATTTGGAGCTGCTATAGTACAGGTAGGTGATTTAAGGCCTCCAAGAGAAGAAATAACAACACTTTGTCGAAAGAGGCCAATATATTGTGTGAGTCAACCATCCTAATCTTATTCTCAGACAGCCTACAGACCTTTCAAGGGCCTTCTGAAGCATACTGCACACAAAAATGGCTAAAGCTGCTAGAAATCATCCCACCTTGAAACAAAGTTGTGTTTACAAGGTACCAGGCAGCTATGAGCTTTTTTGAGGAAAAACTAATCACTGGATGGAATTTGGAATATTCATGGCAATTAATCTTTTCAAGTTCTGTTTGAGACACTTAGTAGCAAGTAAACAAGATATCAACAAGATATCATAGAGAGCACAAATACTTTATACAGTGACTTCAAAGGATTAGACACTTAAGCAATACTAAAAATGTATGAATGTCATTGTATTAGATAACAAAATCTAAAAGCAAAATGGCAACTGCAAACAAATTCTTGTGTCAGTGTGACAAAGTGGATGTCAGTTCCCCTCGAGTTCACACTGATGTCTTAGCACTACCACTACTACAGTCATGTTTCACTTACGTTTGATGACCAGAAAGTGTGCAAATGCTCTTTGTCTTGATTTTGAACAGTATATCTATTGTTTTATTGTTTAAAACATGAAAAACTTGCAGTGACATTCATACATTTTTAATAGGGCTTTCAATCGATTAACATATTTTATCTAATTAATTGCATGATATGACAATCAGTTCATCAAACTAATCACAATTAATCACATACATATACACTACCAGTCAAAAGTTTTTAAACACTTGCCTGAAATGTTTCTCATGATCTTAAAAATCTTTTGATCTGAAGGCATATGCTTAAATGTTTGAAATTAGTTTTGTAGACAAAAATATAATTGTGCCACCAAATTAATTTATTTCATTATAAAACTAAAATAAAATTACAAAAAAAAAAGTTTTTGAAATTGATGACTTGGACCAAATAATAAAGAAAAGCAGCCAATAAGTGCCCAATATAGATGGGAACTCCTTCAATACTGTTTAAAAAGCATCCCAGGGTGATACCTCAAGAAGTTGGTTGAGAAAATGTCAAGAGTACATGTCTGCAAATTCTAAGCAAAGGGTGACTACTTTAAAGATGCTAAAATATAACACAGTTTTGATTTATTTTTGGATTTTGTTTAGTCACAACATAATTCCCATAGTTCCATTTATGTTATTCCATAGTTTTGATGACTTTACTATTATTCTAAAATGTGAAGAAAAAAATTATTATAAAGAATGAGTAAGTGTTTCATTATATTTGAAATACATTACATTGTTGTGGCAGATGAGTAAAGCATTAATTAGATAACACAAAAAGTGGCTTTAGAAGGCAATATAATGTTTATTTCTATATCATTGAACCAGCCTGATCTCATGAAATTTACGTGAACATGATAACATTTTTGCAATTCAAAATTCACATGCTGTATAACACGTTTGGCTGCAGGTTTCCAGTGACTTTGTAATGTCACATGTCAATGTGACGTCATGGCTGGTCTTGAAACACAGTCCTCAACTCAAAGTCTAACACCCTATCAGGTGAGCTATCATGCAAGCTATTCATGTTGGAATAACTTTATATATGAAGGTGGGTCTGTAATACAAGCAATAAAATGTATCGTTTTTCAAAAGATGCATTAGAGTAAAAAGTAAGTAGATATCTTAAAACAGCAGGGTCTGAGTAATAGAAAGAAAAAAATAATATTTATAAAGTGATAATCAGCCATTAAAGTCATGATTTGAGTGAAAGTGAATAAAACACACAGTTGTTGTAGCACCTCTAGTGTTCATTCCACCTGGAAAATGCAGGGAATTGTACCTGGAGACACATATAACAAGTTTAGCAAAAATGTATATAGAGTCACGTTTTCACTATGAGACCAGGTTGCATTGAACAGGAGCCTATCATTGGCTTACAGTCATCTGCAATCCATTTTGCAAATGAATTAGCCAATCTGTCCGAGGTAGACTTATTATAAGGGCTTTTCTAAAGACATGTCTATGTACATTGTTGTTGTCACAGTTTGTAGTAGCAGAGGCAGGACCCAAACGCAGAATGAAGACAAAGGTGTTTATTTATACAAAACGTGAACAAAACCAAACACGTAGGGGAAAACACAGTACAGGCTGGCAGCCCACTGAAGCTGGGCTTGGGCAGACGAACTGGATACAGGACCAACCAGAGCTGACAGGACGGACTAGGGACAGGGACTAGAAACAATACCGCATGGGCATGAAACAAGATGAACTGGCACTGGACAGCACACAAGAGGAGACTAAAATAGGGAGAGAAATCAAACAGGTTAACAATAAGGGCAGGTGTAACTAATGAACTAATAATGGGCAAACAAGGAGGCGGGGTATGACGCAGACTGAGAGGCATGAGGCAAACAGAAAAAAACAAAACCATGTGCTCTCACAAAACACAGACACCCGAATGGCACGAGCGCACATTGCCAAGACAGTAAAGCAATATGCGCTCATTCCAACCATCAGATACGACTAAAGAATGCACAGCAACGGCAATAAAGCAATGCCAAGCGTTCTTACACAAGAGAAAGCCTGAGTGTACATCGCGATGCAAACACCACGCGATGCACGCAACAGGCGACAGCACGAGACAAGACACTTGTGCGAGAATTCGGCCACACACAAACCCGACACCTCAGACCGAAGTGACCGAACCTCAGCACAAAGTGAAGACAGGCGCGCACAACCAAAGCCGTGCGTTCACGTAAAGACAGAAGACAAAACACAAGACAGACACAGAACAATGATGTCACAGCCCAGTCACACTAAACGCCAGACTGACAGAGTGACAGGATCGTGACAGTTGTTGGTTACTATACAGTACATGTCCTTTCCTGTCTAAGCTGGCTTCTCAGCCAAAAAAAGCTATAGTGTAGACCACATGATAAAACGTCAAAAGTCTGGCTATACAAGACTAAACCATCTTAACTTCTGGAATCGCTCAATACAAGCTTATTATAAGCCATCAGCAATAAGGGGGGTGTTTTAAAATAGTTCAGCAACACAGTGTGCTTGATTCAGGACCATGGCCATCTCCTTAAAAAAACGAGAAAGAATGAGAATGAATGAGAGAGCCAGATCAGGTGGGTTACATTCCCTCAAACTGTGTCTGTCCTCTGCCAAAGAGCCAGCTTGTCAACACTTCATTAAAGCCTCATCAAAAAAGCCTCATCAAAGAGCTGACTAGTCATGATGAATAAATTATTTGCATAAATTATTAACTGTTATGTTTTTGCTCAGCGCCTTGTGATGTTGAGAAATGCTACATCAGAACTGTCAACTAACTGCACAGTGAACTACGGACTTAATAGGTCATTAGTTCTTTAATATCGGGTTTACTGGAAAAGTTAGACATATCCAAAAACAAAGAGCAAGAACCACTAATCGCGACCACGAGGAGGTTATCCCATGTGACTCTACCCTCCCTAGCAACCAGGCCAATTTGGTTGCTTTGGAGACATGGCTGGAACTCAGCACACCCTGGATTTGAACTCGCGACTCCAGGGGTGGTAGTCAGCGTCAGTACTCACTGAGCTACCCAGGCCCCCCAATCTGCACCTTTAATCTTGACTTTTTATTAAGAAAACTGATAAAGTAACTCCCTCTGGCTGTAGTCTATATTTAAATATATTATAGAAACATTTATCTCCATTACAGAGAGATTTTTCTCTCTTTCTGTGTGCGTGTTTTGTTGACATGAACCGTCTGGGTGTGTATTATCAGAGTGTCTGTGTGCTAAAGGTTAATGTGAACTTGGGTCGGTTAAACCTCCTCTGTAACTCAATCAACAGGCATGGGATAGCTACACACCGTTGTAGGATTGAGTTACATTGGCCATCGGCCTCAACTCCTTCACTGATGGCGATCATCCAGGCTTCTGGAAACTTCTTGAGTATGTAGATCAGTTTGTTAGAAGAGAGAACATTTAGTCCAGTAGAGTGTTGAGGGAGCATTGTTGTTCTTGGAGTGCATATGAGTGTAATGGTTGTAGTTAACAGGGGAAGAACGCAATGAGAGACAGAAGCCTCCAGTACTGCTCAGTGTGTGTGTGGGAGAAGGTAAGGAGGAAGAGAAGGCCAGAGTGTTTTTAGGTTTTACTGTCATAGTTATCAGTGTCACAGTGGTGAAGACTGCATGTTTATCTAATATCTATGTCTAGATTTCTGTGCGTACATTGCTTACATTAGATTTACATTTCTTATGTGACTTTTTATCCATTCTGACCTCTTATTCTGTTTAATAATGCAAGCAGCATTGCATTAGGTTAAACCTTTTTTAAGATTTTCGGTTAAAATGTATGTGTTTGTATAAGGGTAAGTGTATGTTATTAATTGCTTTAAATGTACTAAAATGCATTTGTACTAAAAGTTCTTCACCACTTTTCATTAACTTTTTGGTTTCACTAGTGCAGTGTCCCGCTGTTTGACATATTAATATTTTAAAGCACAAATATTCCATGTAGTCTCTCAGTTAATGTGAGTTCATGAAAACTGCATGCACAATAATTATAATAAAATTAGAGAAACACAATTTAAAACAGTTTAGACTACTGGCACACAGCAGGATATTTCAAGCTAATATGACCCACTGTTTCCAACAGTTAGACTCCCACATGCTAGCACACACAAAAATAAGTACAGCTTTTACTTATTTTATGCTCATTAATGCTGAAAACGTTCTGTTTTGTAGAGGTGTTACAGTGCAGGACTGAATAAATGAGCATGAAAGTAGCTCCATAAATGTTAGAATTTTAAATTATAGTAGGCTGTAAAATGTCTTTCCTCCTGACTTAAAAGTCAAAAAATATCTCATTTATTTCCTGTTGGGGTCCTGATTAATAAAATTTTTCAAGGATCTCCAAGAAACTATAGGTGCTTCCCAAACCGCACACTTCTGCACTATTCTACATCGTTTTTAAGTGTAAGTAGTGTGAATAGTATGTTAATATTGCAAATGCAACAAAAAGAAGTGTACTGTGAGTGATGATGCACTTCTTCGACCATCTATAAGAAGTGTGAAATGTTCAACAATTAATGCACTAAGTGTTTGCGACTTGCCGTACGTAGCGGAAGGGGCAAAGTTAACTGGCTTCATTGCTAGTCTGACAAAACAATTGTAAATAATGGAGAATGTAGCAACTAGTGAAACTTCAGTGAAGACAGCACCTAACAAAAAAAAGGCATTCACTGTTTAACAGCTAATGGAAGTGACGTTTCAAACGCATGCAATGTGTTGCCGCTAGCTTTAGCGTGTTAGCTAACCTCAATTCAACACTTGCATCTCAAACAACACACATTTTCACACAGAGTGGGGTGATGGCAAAGCATTTAACTTACATTTGTGAGGATTAGGTTTAGGGGTAGGGTTAGGGGTAGGGGATAGAATCTATAGTTCATACAGAATAAAAATCATTATGTCTATGGAGAGTCCTCATAAGTATAGTCGCACCAACATGTGTGTGTGTGTGTGTGTGTGTGTGTGTGTGTGCTCATGTGTAAATGCAAATGTGTGTGTCTTCATTAAGCTTGTTTAATAAATGACTGGTAAATACTTTGTTCCCTGTGACAGTAGCTCAGATTACTTGTGAACTCATATTGGTTAATGCAGAAGGCAACTCAGCGGTGTAATAAGATCTGCTCAGGGCTACGGAAAGTCTGATCTCTGATCATCTCTGATGTTCGCACCCACAGCTAGGTCCATTTCTCTTTCTCCTCTTCTCTTTTCCTCCATCGCTTATCTCTTTTCCTCCAATAATCTCTCTTCCAATTTCACTGAAGGGCTAAATATCTGCTGAAAATCCTTGGACATCAGAGGATGGATAAGATTCTTAGTCACACCCCTTCCAGATATTTGCATCCTATCTTGAAAACTCACACCATCGGTTTGTGCCTTGTGGTTTCTCTTTTGGAAATCAGTTTTGAGTGGTTGTGGAAGAGTTTTTAGCTTAGATCTTTGATTGAGATCTGTGATCATATCTATAATGCCCAGGTATCTCCAGAAACACAACTGGTCATGTTTCAAAGGCATACATTTCCATTAATGATAATGATCCTCTTGAATTCCTCTTCATTACTGGCTCACTTTGTTTGTTCATTCATTTAAATTAACCAGTTAAAAAATTGAGTCATCACTCGAAAGTGTTCCCAGATGTTCTTTGATTTAGTGAAAAAGACATTTAGTTACAGTTGCACTCAGTAATTGCTTCCTCATTAAAAAAGATGTACTCCAAAGCAAATTAATTAAACAGGTGTATAAAATCATAACCACTTACATAAAATGAGGACTCTAGTCATATCAAAAGTAGCTTTTTTCTACATGGAGAGGTTCCACCTCATGGGGGCTGCCATGTTAAAATCACATGGCCAGTCGAATACTACTTGCTTAATCTCAGTAACCACCCTGTTTTTAGACAATTTTACTCTTGACTGAGATTAGTGAATTTCTACAATGGCATTGTTAACAGAAAACTATTGATTTTGAATGAATGCTGCATCCACGCCACTAGGTGTCACTGTAAGTCCAAGATGACACAAACTAAAAAAAAATTTACAGAGTGCACCTTTAAATACTGCAGTTTATCTGTAAAATTAGTGCATAATGTACTAAAGCTTGATTAAAGGAAATGTTTTTAAAAGAACAATTCTGTCATGAATCAGACATTTGACAGGTATGCCTGTTATGAGTGAAAAGAATAAATGACTTTCTATCTGCAAAGAGAATCTAAGACCATTTGCACGGACTTCATCTAAGTGGCAGTTGTTAGATTAGGAGCAGAGGATGGAAAAATATTCAACCTGTTGTCCTGAACCTGTGTAATGCAAAATAATGCTGACGTCTCCAATGAGAGCACAGTCATTGGATGTTTATTGATCTCCATTAGTGTCTGTTTGCCATTTCAGAGGTGTAAATTTCACATGTACTGTGATGAATATTGTCTTAAAGTCAAAATTGACCCTATTTACTTTCTTAATACACATTCCTGGTTCCATCAGGGTTTATTCTGGTATGGAACACCCACTTTACATGATCCAGTCAATTGCCCGTAGATAAAACAAAATCCCATCCCAAATTTTGTTTCTCATTGAATATCCTGTTTCACTCAGAAATATGTCACATTACAGGTGTTGTGAATGTTGTTTGAGGGCAACTTTAAGATCAAGATGATTTTGCTGAGTTTGTTCACTATGCAAGTGCTGATTTGTATGCCTGCATGTCCGTCAAACAGTAATTTTCAGAGTTGATGTTGCTGGTGAGAGTTTTTTTCTGTGACTGCTCACGGGCCTTTTGCATAACATATGCTTTCTTCTCACTAAATCAAACCTTTTCATTACTACAGCTTCCCTCAAGATATTTGAGCGAAAGCATTTCTGCAAATGTGCGTGTGTGTATGAGAAATGTGTGATCTCTGTGTAGTGTGTAGCTCTAGTTCTACCTTCAATAGTAAGTGTGTGTTTACAGGTTTGGCTTTACTTGTGAGGGGAATTATTATTATTATTATTATAAATGTCCTCATAAATGTAGTGAAACATGTAAAAAAAAAAAAGAAAAAAAAAGCCTTCTGAGGTAATTTGAAGTGGTCCTTGCAATTTAAAGTCAAAGTGTGTAATTTCTGTGCCACTAGCATCACTAAACGGAATTGCAAAAATAATGACTGTTTAAACAGATTCCAGAAAACTCCCCCTTCTTCCATTGGTTGTACAAACTGATAACCCTGCCCCACACTTACACAATTGATTGAGTCAATGTCAGGCTGGATGAGCCACTCAAAAAAACAGAGCAATGTTTTGATTGGACGGATCTCACTGTGAATTCGGTGACAGTAGGTCGAAATTTCTACTGCTGAAATCAGTCTGTGCTTATCGAAATTTGAAACACTGGCCACAGTGGCCAAAGCAAAAAGCGTTGTTAAACGTTTGGGCATGTGTGAGCTCCAGTTTCTGGGTGAAATGTTCACAGAGTGCTGCCAATTATTATGATTTTACCTGTAAATTATGTAATTCAGTCAACAGGAATGCATATTTTATTATATTTTATCACTATATGTCCTAACCAAAATCCTAAACCTAACTGTCAGTAAAAATGTCATTTTATAGCAAAAATGCTACTTCTGAATTATGCTCATCATTGATTATGTGAACGCTGTTATTTCATTGTTTCTGTGGGACCAGACCCCATCTCTGAGGCTGCTGACCAATGTGCTGTTAGTAGCGCCGCAGGAAAATGTAAACACATGTGAATTGATGCAAAGATGTCTAATGGGAGATGCCGCTTTTCAGTAACTTAGCAGAATGGGGGTGATTTTAGGGTATCAGAACATTCACTTGCAACATGTCGAGTTTCCGTATATAATCATGTTTTGATAGTGCCACAGTGCACCTTTAAGTGAAATCAAACTACAAATTGTGTACTTACAGTTGACTCTGGATATTAAACTGGGATGCAAGAAAGAATTTTAACATCGAAAAAACTTCACACATAAGCTTTACAAAGACTCAGGCCATGTCATAAGTTTTTGGTTTTAAAACACTGGTTTTCCCAATGTTTACGGCACTCATCCACACTTGAACGGCGTTTTCCTCCAACAAAAACACAGACATCGAAGACACTGTCTAGTATCTACTTGGTGTTAGTACCTACAGTAAAAGTGTTTTTTTGAGTTTTCAACCAAAAACATATGTGTTGACATGTCCTAATAAATCGGCGAAAGCATGTGTTGCTTTAAATCTAATGATGTCAATATGTTTGTGTGAGGGGTAGCTTTAGGGGAAGGTATAGTAAATATCATTATATTAGTATGAAAATTATTGCATCTGTGAGAGGACCTTAATAATATAGTTTTTGAGGTCTTTGTGTGTGTTGTATTTTGGTATTCTCCTGCTGCATTGGATGTATGAGCTGGAGATTTCAGTTAACTTGAATACAGATGATCTTCTGCACCAGTGATGACTCACTCACGCACATACACAAACTGTATGCACACACACACACACACACACACACACACACGGCAGATAAAATGAGGAGAGAGAGAGAAAGAAAGGAGTAGGAGAGAGAGAGAGATGGAGTGAGAAATACAGTGCATGCTTGGCCACACGCACACTTGTTAATGCATGCATACACACGTACAGCTACATTATGATAACTGCAGTCATCTTTGCCTTAGGTTGTTACCTCACATAACAAAATCCCCACTGACATTTATATTAGTGTTTATGCATATGCCCTCTTATATTTATCTATAAGTGTACACATCTGTTAGTACAGTATGAGTGTGGAAGAGATTGAAAACTTACTTTGACATTTAATCGTGTAGCTTTTGCCAAATCAACCTTTATGCATGTATGAGACAAGTCCACATTAATCTGGTTTCATTTGAAAACTCACTTTCCAGTATTTTCGAAAGTCTCTCAATCTTTCGGTGGAGGAAAACGCCATTCAAGTCCGGATGAGAGTTGTAAATGTGGCGTTTACAAGCCATTTATTATCACATAGTTGTTTGGCTCCTTTTTAAATCATAATGATAACAGAAATCACCCAAATGGCCCTGATCAAAAGTTTACATACCCTTGAATGTTTGGTCTTGTTACAGACATACAAGGTGACACACACACAGGTTTAAATTGCAATTAAAGGTTAATTTCCCACACCTGTGGCTTTTTAAATTGCAGTTAGTGTCTGTGTATAAATAGACAATGAGTTTGTTAGCTCTCATGTGGATGCACTGAGCAGGCTAGATACTGAGCCATGGGGAGTAGAAAAGAACTGTCAAAAGACTTGCGTAACAAGGTAATGGAATGGTTTATGCAAGACGACCAAAGACTTTGCATGACCTGGAGGCATTTTGCCAAGACGAATGGGCAGCTATACCACCTGCAAGAATTTGGGGCCTCATAGACATCTATTACAAAAGACTGCATGCTGTCATTGATGCTAAAGGGGGCAATACACAGTATTAAGAGCTAAGGGTATGCAGACTTTTGAACGGGGTCATTTCATTTTTTTCTTTGTTGACATGTTTTGTTTTATGATTGTGCCATTCTGTTATAACCTACAGTTGAATATGAATCCCATAAGAAATAAAAGATGTGTTTTGCCTGCTCACTCATGTTTTCTTTAAAAATGGTACATATATTACCAATTCTACAAGGGTATGCAAACTTTTGAGCACAGCTTTAATATAGTGTGAACTTTTTGCATGTTGCATAATATTTCAACTTGAACAACGCTTTCACATTCAATCGCTTCTCGTTTGCAACCAAGCCACATCCAAACACTGTAAACTAGACAAGCACTCTCTCTCTCTCTCTCTCTCTCTCTCTCTCTCTCTCTCTCTCTCTCTGGGGCCTGGCGGACTGACTGAATGTGAGCATGGAGAGAATGATTGACGTGTGATTTCAAACAAGATCAGGCTTAGGACAAGAACAAGGGTTGGTTTCAACACAGTAGGATGCATTTGTCCTGGAGTTAGTAATGTTTGGTGTTGGACTATGAGGTGTAATTGATATTGATACTGTATTACTAATTATTAACAGTACCTAGTATTAATATTTCACTTTTTGCCATTAGAATTAGGGTGCACACTGTTATCTCAACTTCTTTCTTGGAAGGTGAATGTGGGCAGAAGCTTTGCATCAGTGCTGTTGTATAGGAGGCTAGCTAAAATTTGATGCCTGTATTGTTTCTATTTTAAATTGTGTTTGTTGTTTGGTTGGTCTTAAAGGTGTACTCAGTAGTTTTTCCCCATTAAAAAAGTTTTACTCCAAAAGAAATTAATTGTAATTTTAAAACATATGTATAAAATCATGACCACTCACATGAGATAAGGACTCTAGTCATATCAGTAATCTTATAAAAGCTGTTTTATTATACATGGGGCAGGGGCACCCTCATGGGGGCTGCCATTTTAGAATCACATGACCAGCTGAAAACTACTCGCTTAATCTCAGTAACCGTCTTGTTATTGGACACTTTCACTCTTGGATTAAATCAGTCATGGCTGATTGTGAATAGTGAATTTCTACAATAACATCTGTTACTGAAAACTATTGACTTTGAATGATGCTGCTTCCACACCACTGGGTGTCACTGTAAGTCCAAGATGGCATGAGCAAAAAGTTACTGAGTGCACCTTTAAAGCCGTACCTTATCGTACAGGACAGGCCAAGTAATTCGATATTTTACGGTTTCGCCATCTCGTACAAATTATTATGATTTGTCATGAGACTTAAGTCGGTTGTCCATTTCACGGTTCTAAGAGCCATCCAAAAAATCTGCCACTATAATGTAATGACATATTTGCAATTCATTTGTTGATTATTTCATCACAATATGTTTGTACTTTTGAATGGCTGTCAATGGAGAAATATGCTTTTTGGCAGAATGGTGTAGTTTTGGCATCTACCAGCAATTAGACCATGCTAACCAGTGAAATCTTCCCATGGTGTAAATATTTTGTAATAGGCCTATTTGTTATTATTCTCCTCCATGGCTTTGGATATTGAGTAACTCAAAAAACAAAAACAAATTATATCAACAGTATGTAGCATATCTGTTGTTTCTCCTAGACAGCAGTGATATTAAATGGAGAGTTTCCTGCTTTTTGTTTTAGAAATGAGTCTCTTCTAGAGTTTATAGAGATCTCAGCAATGTCACAAAACTGTGCTCAGATTTGACAAAACACCAAGATAATTCAACAAAAAGCCGATGTTTTATAGACCTATAGTCTTACTTTTTGTCAAAACATGTCTCTTTGCATCTTTTTTTATTTCTTCTAAGGAAGTTTAAGAGTCAAAATTTACCATTTAATAAAACATAACTAAGAACTCCATTAAGCTAAAAAAGAGCAACCTCTGAGCAATACAGTTTTCCTCTGGGCTCTCAACCCCTCCCACCTTACAGTTGCCCGCTTTGTCATTTTCTTTCTAAGATTTTTCTATTCTTAGCCCAGTGAGTCAAAACAAGCCTGTTTCATAGGCTGGACGTGATCGCTCAAATAACCCCTTTTACCCAGAAGGTTAGAACGGTCTCTCTGGCTGACCAAGATGCACTAACAGCCACAGCATTACATTCTGGGAAAAGAAATGGACTGCATCCTCTCCTCTTCAATCCTCGCTCTCTTTCATATAGCTTAAATCATCATCATGTGATTAGTCCAACAAAGCTGCCACATGTGTGTTCTTTCAGTGACAGTTCAGTGATAAATGTACTGACAGTGAATAAGAGCGTTAACCTGATTGCATTGGAGGAATGGACTTCTATAGACTTCTCAGATTACTCAGAAAGACCCAAGCTCATGGACTGATATCAGAGCTGATGAAAATAATGAAGTCTGTCTGAAATCTTTAAGCCTTCTATACCTTTTAGGAAGACCCTTTGCCCATAACACACAGCAGAACCTCACTTTTATCTATCTAGATAGTAACTGTTTAGGACTACCACTACAAGACCCTATTCAAGACCCAATACAAAAGCCTGTTCAAATCACCAATCAATCAATTAATTATCTTTAACAGGCCTTTCTGTTTACTGATATTGAGTATGTGTGTGATGTTGTGTTTAAATGCATGGCAATATTTATGTGTATTAGCTAGGGCTGGGTGATATAGCTACAAAAATTGTGTTTCGATATTTTATTTATTTATTTATTTATTTTTAATCAGAGGAACCATAATTTCAACCAAACTGCCATTGTTTCCTAGTAGATTCCAAATGTTTAATGCACAAAGTAAAAATCTAGTAAAAAAAAAAAAAAGGCATGCTTTACACAGTTTTTCAGAAACTCTGAAAAAAAAAAAAAAGTGTTTAATAATTTTTAATTCAAATGCAACAATAAACAACATACACAGTAATAAAAAGCACTATTTACCTTCATATATATATATATATATATATATATATATATATATATATATATATATATATATATATATATATATATATATATATATATATATATATATATATATATAGATATAGATATAGATATATATTTGTGAATGAACAGGGTATGAAAAAACTAAAACTTCACTGACTTAAATATTATTATAATTCCAAATTATTATTGTGGGACCCAGTTAAGTTTATTGTTATCATATAATTCTGAATTATTACAATTATTATGATGATTACATTTGTTTTATGCCATAGTTATATATTTCTTTCATATTTACTTCAGTCTTACCTATAGCTTTTATTTTGGTGGAAAACTGAAAGAAGATTTACTTTTGACAGTTTACAAAAGTTACTTATTTGACAGTTTACAATGTTCCATGTTACAAATCTGGTGCAACGATGGCATCTCAGCTTTTCCCATTTCACTGTGTCGTGTTTTTAGATTTGTATAATAAGTTGTAGCAATTACAAATTTTTAGAATTGCGCAAACATGCAAACTGCTCTGAAACTGCTGAAAACAGCTTATCATTAGCTCCGTGCTCGAATATTCAAACCGTAGTATGTTAGAGTCATGTATATTCATGAGGAAAGCAATACCTGATTGGATGATTCAGAAATAATAATAATCAACCCAACTGGTCAGAGAAACTACAACTCAACTCTAACCATAACTGTAACAAATCTAAAAGTAAAGGTAACACTTCACTCATAAATATGAATGACTCTTCCCCTGCCATCTTACGTTTTGGAAATCTGTGAACACAGAGCAGCGCATCACCCATTCACTCTCAAGCGCTCACAGACCATGTATTTATTTAATTACATGGCAGCCTTTGCGGTTTAATAGTCACATGACCATATTGCGATTTTGATGTTATTTTAATTAATTTTGCAGCCGTGAAGGATCGTGAAATAAGCTTAATGTCACTCTCTTTGGGAGACATAGTGGTCAAATTAAAAGCACATTAAAATCATCACAATATTCACAGTATTGCTCAATTTTATATCGCCAGTATTAGCATATACATCTTTCTAATGGGTAGATGAAGACTGAGAGTGGCTATGTATTATATTTAGATGTTTTTGAATCTCAAGATGTCTTTTCCTAACTATCTTGCAAGGCCATTGCATTATAATCGTACGAGTTGAAACTAAAAGGTAAAATGGGTAATTTTGGCGTAACTAGCATACAGTAGAAATAGTAAGAGTAGTTTGGTAGCATGCTCTCTTAAACATAGCAAATAACTGTTTTCAAATGGGTTTTCTGAACACTTCCCCAGTCTTCCATTTGTCAAACCAACAGATAGTCCCGCCCAAAACGCAAACCATTGGTTGAGGAAATGTTATTATGTCGGGTTGGTCGGGATGCTGAAATGAACAGAGCAATGATTTTAAAACGTGAAGGCAAATGGCTTACTTATAGTTCTTTATACTTAGCCGAGATACAAGAAGTACTTAATGTCCAAAAAAATTACACTCTTAACTTTTAACACCCTTAGATTAATTTAAAACAGTCCAAAACGTATTAACAGAATGACAGTGGAATGATTGAGCATTTGCCATTGCTTCTTTTGGCCTGTAGCATAAGCACAAGCAGTTGTGCTGTGAAATACATTGTCAATCACAGCCATGCTCAGAGCCCCTTGACTGAATGCTATGCCTCTCTAATGTATTCATAATGAGCAAGATTTGCTTGTCATCATAATGTTATCAAATTATGTGATCAGATTCACAATTGGTGTGAAAGATCTTGTGTGCCATTTGTTTGTGTGTGTGTGCCTGTGCTTGTGTGGGTTAGTGGAAACTCAGCAGAAGTTCTGAGTATTTATGTGCCTTTTGTGTTGTAGGTTGCATGCGTAGCATTCTGTTTGAGCTTTAGAACTGTTTGATAATTCTTAAAAGTGCTCCGAAGTAGATATTTATTTTTTATTTTATTTTTTTAACTTTTTACTCATCCTTGCTCCACCCTTGCTTCAGCGATGAATGTGTGCTTTCTCTACTTGATTGACTGCAGACAGACTAGCTCAGGCATCTGTAGAAAAGAGGCTGTGCAGGCAGTCGCTGAGTGTGTGCTCCAGTCTGAAAAAAGCTGCTGACAAGCAAACTTGTGTTTTCCTCTCTTTCTGTCTTTCCCTCTCTGGTGGTGATTTATTCATTCATTCATTATCTCAGAGTTCTGAGCAGGGACTTTCTTTCAAAGTTTTAAGTCTGTTCATGTCTGTTCTAATAAACCTTTCTATATTCTAACAATTAATTCAGCTCACAGAAAATGTAAAGTCTTGATTTACTTTGTAAGATGAAAAAAAAAAAAGTCCTTATTGAACATTTAGTGGCCATCTTTGTAATGCCCACAGCGTTATTCCCAGCACTCATAACGATATGTCATTATAGTGACTTTTTGCCTGCACCGCCAACTTGTCACCCTTGGTCTGTTGTTTGCACCCCCAAAACATTGCCTTTGGTCCATATTTTACATATTACTCTGATGCTGTATTCAACTCATTTCAGAGGACTTAGATACTTTGAAATCTCAAGGCTGCATTTATTTATTTTTTCTCCCAATTTGGAATGCCCAATTCCCAATGTGCTTTTAAATCCTTGTGGTTGCGTAGTGATTCGCCTCAGTCTGGGTGGTGGAGGACGAATCCCAGTTGCCTCTGCACCTGAGATCGTCAACCCGTGCATCTTATCACATGGCTTGTTGAGCGTGTTGCCACGGAGACATAGCGTGTGGAGGCTTCACACCATCCACTGCGGCAACCATGCTCAACTCACCACGCGCCCCACCGAGAACAAACCACATTATAGCAATCACGAGGAGGTTACCCCATGTGACTACCCTCCCTAGCAACCAGGCCAATTTGGTTGCTTAGGAGACCTGGCTGGAGTCACTTCGCATGCCCTGGGATTTGAACTAGTGAACTAGCGAACTCCAGGGGTGGTAGCCAGTGTCTTTACCACTGAGCTACCCAGGCCCCCAAAAGGCTGCATTTTAACAAGCACCAAAAATAACAATAAAAGAAATCCTCTATATTTGCAATGCATTCTGAATATTCTGTAGTGATTATTAAATAATCGTCTCATCACGGTTATTTGATCTAACTGCGGTTATTTGAGATAACCACGATTATTGTGCACTTTTTATTCAAATCACATTTTACTGTTCAAATAAATGAAAGCCACATTAGAGTGTCTCACTCAGTTGAACTCCGACTGTCTCACTGAGCCTCACCATAGACAGCACTGAGTGCAGCTCCTGAAGAATGCGTGAAGATTGAATGTTTCTGAACCAGGCTTGAAGCGCTGTGATGAACACACCGTCTGCAGAGGTTCTCGCCACACTCCTGCAAAAATTAAAACAAGGATTTTAGTGAACGGGAAGTGTTACGGCTTCACTTTAATTTCATTTTATTTGCCGTTGTGGGTTCATACAAGCAATGTCAATGACACGCAGTGAAACAGAGGAGCCCTGTGTCACGCACACTTAATATTTTTCTAAGGAAATGATATAATGAAGAAACACAGAATAACAAAAATATTTCTTCATGTAAATTAAGGGCTTGTGGGTTTAATCGGAGAGCCTTGCAGTAACGTGTGAAAGTGAAGAATGTAATAGCTATTCAGGTTGGCTGGGTTCCAACAACAACAGTGTAAATGCAAAATGGACCAAGACTAAGGCTGACCAAAAAGAGAGACAGATATTTTGATATTTAAAATATTATTTTTAATGTCATTCATAAGTTTTTAAAGCCTTAGAGGAAATCATGTAAAAGTTAAATATGAATAAATTTCTTCTTAAGGTTTATGAAGTACACATACACATTTGACAAAAGTATTACAATTTGTATGACAATTAATCATAATTGTTATAATCGTAAAAGCCCTAAAACAGAAAATTAATCATCATAATCACAATTGTTTGTTCAACAATTAATCGTCAGCCAAATTTCATAATCGTCACTACCCTAGTTGTTTTATATATGGTTGCTGTTTTTTTTTTTTATAAAACTACCACGGCAACATGGAATACAATATTTATAGTAATCACGTCATTGTGAGATGGAATTTTTCATTCTCTTGCATTGAGCTGCTGCAGTTGCGGGCAGTTGCGCTTGAACTACATACTACACTGATCACAAAAGTTTGTCGCTTGCCACGTAACGTTTTAAATGCCCTTAAGCATCTGGACATTCAGTTCCTTATAGAGTAAACACTGTTAATAATTTCACATGCGAAGACCTGCCATTGCGTAAGCCTGATTCATAGTGCATCTGTGGGGCACGAGACCCGCATCCATGTGACTTGAACGGCAGTGACGTTAAACTTTGAATGAAATCATACAGACCTGTGGCTTTTTTCAGTAAATAAAGCTCTTTGGGTTCCTACATTGAGTTTTGCAATGTGAAAACGCAAGTGGGACATTTCAAACTTAATCATCATGAAATCTAATTTACATGAAGTGGAAGATCGCATTTATATTCAAATTGTAATTAATTTACACAGAGCGGAACTCAAACCACAATTTGCTGAAAACAACCTTCTTAGATCGTCTGGATTCAGTCAGATTTATTGAACAGAAAGTTTGTGCATCTATCACTGTGTGTGTAACTTTAATCAAGTCCGACAGATGTCTTTGTCATTACATTATTTTATGTTGCATAATAAAAGACTATATTGCAAAGATTGTGTAGATAAATAGGTTTAGAGTGCATTCCAATGCGTTTTTGCTGAATTGAGTGTGTCCTGCAGAGCAACGAAGGGCTCAACTTCTCTTCTGTATCTAGATGTGCAGCACCAGGAATCACATGCAGTCTAGTTTTTATTTATTTTTTTATCATTTTTTAATTAACCAGGCGAGTCACTTAAAGAACACAGTTCTTATGTACAATAACAGCCTGGCAGGAGGACAACCTCCTGAGCACCAACAACATACATACAATACATAAAAACATACTAGAGACATAAAAAGTCATTGAAAAAAATCCAGTAAGGACAATTGCTAACAGATAATGTACTTATAGACAAAACTATCCAAAATATATACAGGTGTAATCTTAAATGCTTGAGACAGAGATGTAAGTTTCAATTTTCAGTATTTTTTGTAAATGAATCCAGTTACAGAAGCAGCTAAGTTAAAAGCACAACAGCCATAGACACATTTTCTTTTGGGAACATTCAAAAGGAGACAGTTGGATGATCTGGTTAAATACATTGCAGCCTGATGTTGTAATGTAGTTTGAAGATAAGCTGGTGTCAAATCTAACAACGTTCTGTAAATAAACATATATCAATGGAGTTCTCACATTGTGTGTAATGAAGACCAGTTTATGGTGGAATATAAATTGCAATGATGAGTTCTATAGGGGGAATTAATAATAAATCTAATGGCAGCATGACATAAAACTAATGAACTTACCGTGCTGTGTCCAGCAGGTCTATGAAAACTGGAAAACTTTTCAGGTGCTGTTGCAAGTGATGTTATGTTTTTTCAGGTCGACAAACAACTACATTGTTTTAACAAATCTAAAGTGAAGTGATTTTACACAGCTGACACTCACCTACAGGTTTGGACCCTCATCAATGGACTGCATCACTTCCACCTTATTTTCAATTTGTCGATTCAGCAATTATGTAATCAAATAATTTTTTTAATCGAGTATTCAAATTAAATTGAGTATTCGTGACATCCCTAAATCTTATTTTTCAATTACCAATAACATATAGTGCCTTGAAAGCACTGGTATTTCCTTCTGTAAATGCTAATCCAGTGGCCAGTGAGCAACCACTTAGAACACCCTAGCAACCACTTAGCAATGCCCTAGCAACCACTCAGAACACCCTAGCAACCACCTAGCAATGCCCTGGCAACCACTTAGATCACCTAGCATCTGTATAGCAATGAAGATTTAACAGTAATTTCTTACAATAAAATCCTGCTTTCAGAATTTTACTGTAAAATCAAGGCAGGCTAGGTTATTTTCTGTCACAACACAACAAATTACTGTGAAAAATACAATTAGAATATTGCACTGCTTTGAGGGAAAATGGTGTTTAGTTTGAAGTCACCATTACGGTGTTTAGTGTTCCCTTTGGATGGGACCGTATCTTATTTATTTTTTATTAATTTTCTCCCAGCTGGTGCAATTGTGTTAAAGAACGCAATTTATTGTACTGTAATGTATGGAGTAAATTAGTTAATTCAGTGGTTGACATTATGTTGGACCATGATGTGTAGTCTACACTGTACAATGCATTTAAAAGTAAAGAAATAGTATAATTTTAAATGAACAATGAGGGAGGGATGTTTGCAATGCTAGTCTATGATATGATTGGTTTTATCTCTCATGAACTTTTACAGAAAAAAAAATGCCAACCAGGCACGCACTGAAATCAACACTCAGCATACAAATCTCAACAGTGGTGACAATTAACAAACAATGTAGATTAAAAAAAATACAGATGATCATTGTGATTCTACAATACAGCACTGCTAAATTACAGTAATTTCTTAGTCCTGTTCACTGTGAAGTCACAGTATACAGTTGTCTCTTAATTGTAATAAATTGTAGAAATGCTACTGTAAAATATTCTGTGAAAGTCATGCAACTAGTAGCATGAAATTTATGGTAAACTCACAGTAAAACATTTTACAGTGTAGTTGCCACTAACAACACCCTAGCAGCATCATGGTGGCGAATCTTTGCATAGGCAAACCTCACTCACATTTACTGTAAAGAAAATCTAACAATCTAGTTATAATTTGCTAATATAATGTGAATACAGTTGACTAAACCTGACTGTAGTGACAGAGACTAGATCTGTCTACTCTGCTCTGCACCATTCTTCACTTATTCAACTGGGCCATTCATTATGCAACAGTTCAGATAATGCAAATCTTTAGACCAACCTGTGAAGAGCAGCCATACCTAAAAAAACACACCCTGCTGCTACCTGAAGCAGCTTACCCTGCCTACTTCCATTTTCTGATCTTCAAAATTAAGGACTCAATACTGACCATCTCTGCTTCTCAATAAAGTGTATATATTCCTTATATAGCATAGATTATAAATCACATATGGCACAGGTGACCTTAATGCAGTTCAATATTACATAGAAATCACACGAAACGTGGTATGTCGTGTAATGTTGAACTGCAGTGAGTCATCTGATGTAATTCCTCTGCTGTCATCGTGACTGTCTATCCAATCAGCATCACACTGATGCTGATAGCTGCTATTTCAGACTGAAGCTATATTTAGTGATGCTTGCAAATGCTGGACATACTTAGCTGCCAGGATACATGCAGTGTGCGTGATACTGCTTTTCATCTTTTTGTGGTCTGTTTGATGTCATAACATGTATTAATTTTTAATTCACTAGACAAAACCGTATTATGTCTTTAAAATGGGATACTGTCTGTGTTTGTTTAGCTTTGTCATTTGTTTCTGTAGCTCAAAGACAGCAAAGAAGTGGAAATGTGATTGTCTGGGTGGTGTGTCTGGAATTGAGGACTCAAGACCAGAACAGGGAAAGGTCAAGTTTGTCTGTCATCATTCTTTTTTTCCCCTCGTCCATTCTCTCCAAATCCTTTCCCCTAACCTTTTTTTCCTTGATTGAGATGTAAGATCTGTGATGGGTCATCTGATTTGTTTGTTAATTTTCCAGAGTAGACAACAAATGCTCTGATATTCCTGTCTCATCTTCAGACAAGGACCGGTGCATGTGTGTGTGTGTGCATGCATGTGTCTGTGTGTTTGTGTTTATGCCGAGAGGTCTTCATTGTTTGTTTTCCATACAAATAAAGTATCTGATACTGTTTATGCAAATCATGAATTAATTTTTACAATGTGAATGGATCCCTGCAAAACCTAAAGGGGGTTTCCTCCACAATTCACTTAAACTAGTTTGCAGAATGTGGAAGTAGGCTACACATATTTTAGAGAAATTATGCAAATTTCAGTTACCTCCCCAAACCATTCATCAGTCATTGTTCATAATCATACACCAAGGGGCCAAAATGTTGTTTATAGACTAGAATAAACTCGTTCCCTAATGCAAGGGCTATACCCTTTCAAGGCAAGTCAGTCCACTCTATGGCCATCTCTTGAATAGCCTCGAGCAGCTATTTTATTATTTTTTTGGATACTAGCGGCATAAAAGAACAACTCCTATATACTTGAATGGGGAAAGACCAAAATCGTCTCAGTTACGAACGTAACCTTGGTTCCCTGAGAGGGAACGAGACATTTTGTAATGACGCATATGGGACTACGTCAGTGAGTTATGTGGTCTGAAGCCTGTATACAATCACGGCAATTCATTGGCTGATGGTGCTTAAGCTCAAAAGGGAGCCACATCATGGGCTCTATATAGGCAAACGCTTGGCGCCATCTCGCCAGATTTACTGTAAAAGGCATCAGCCTATGCAGCAACTAGAGAGTATGGCCAGCTACACAACGTCTCTCAGGGAACCAAGGTTATGCTCGTAACTGAGATGTTCCCTTTCTTGGAAACATCAGTGTTGCATATTGAAGCAATTGGGACGAGATACCATCACGCCATGCGAACAGTAGCTGCCAACTCTCTAAGCCCTTGTGGCAAGCTTACAGTGGCGCACAAGCAAACTAAAGCAATTGAAATCTCAAAAATGTACTCCTGATTCAACAGAGAGAACTTGGAAAGCAGGAGACAAACTCTCGTCCAAATTATAAAATCTAACAAAAGTATATGGAGAGGACCATCCTACTGCCATATAAATGTCTTCCAAGGACGCATCTCAAGCCAATGCCCATGAGGATGCAATGCTCCTCGTAGAATGGGCTCGAATACAGAGGAATTAATGCATGATTCTCTATTGCAGCACAACGAGTAACCACTAGATGGTGCTTTTATCTTACCTTTGGTGGCCACCTTGCAATCAGTGGCACAGTGGAGGGAAGCCCTTTCACTTCCATCACTGTCACTGATTGAATGGGGTTTAACAATGTTTGCCTTATTATATTTAGTCATAATGACTGTCATCCTGAAGTGTACTTACAACAGGAATGTTTACAGGTAAAAGAAATCTCTTTTCTGGTGTTTTGAAAGGGAAAGAGTGTATGAACATTGCGGAAGAGCACTTGTGCTTATTGTACATTGAATTCTGTTATGCCTGTCCCAAAACCCTTGGCCATGGAGACAGAGGCCGAATTCGATCAGACAATTATAAAAAGAGGTCACTCTGAATGTATTTACAGCATAGGACACCAGATAAACCATCTTCCGTAGCACAGAACGGGGAAGAATGTGCAAACATAGAGGGAATTTAGAGCAAGCAGGTTTGCCACAACGGCCCCAGCCTTATAATGAGGGGGAACAGCATGTTACATTTAAGAAAGTGTTATTTGTGAACACGAGCTTATTATACATAAAATTGCGTTATGCCTGTCCCGAGACCCTTGGCCATGGGGATAGAGGCCAAATTCGAGATATACCAGATAATTGATAATTGCCTTAATTGCTGATGTGGATATGCATGTGGTCAACTTTAAGAGACAGATGGACAAGCTCTGACGTGAAATCATCACTTCAGGTCAGTTACAACTGAAGTCAGAAGTTTACATACACCTTAGCCAAATAAATTTAAACTCAGTTTTTCACAAGTCCTGACATTTAATTGTAGAAAACATTGCCTGTCATAGGTCAGTTAGGATCACTACTTTATTTTAATGTGAAATGTCAGAATAATAGTAGAGAGAATGATTTATTTCAGCTTTTATTTATTTTATCACATTCCTAGTGGGTAAATGTACATAGACTTTGTTAGTATTTGGTTGCATTGCCTTTAAATTGTTTAACTTGGTCAAATGTTTTGGGTAGCCTTCCACAAGCTTCTCACAATAAGTTGAACTGGTGTAATTGAGTCAGGTTTGTAGGCCTTGCTTACACACGCTTTTTCAGTTCTGCCCAAAAGTGTTCTATCGGATTGAGGTCAGGGTTTTGTGATGGCCACTCAAATACCTTGACTTTGTTGTCCTTAAGCAATTTTGCCACAACTTTGGAGGTATGCTTGGGGTCATTGTCCATTTGAAGACCCATTTGCGACCGAGCTTTAACTTCCTGGCTGATGTCTTGAGATGTTGCTTCAATATATCCACATAATTTCCCTTCCTCATGATGTCATCTATTTTGTGCAGTGCACCAGTCCCTCATGCAGCAAAGCACCCCCACAACATGATGCTGCCACCCCCATGCTTCACGGTTGGGATGGGGTTCTTTAGCCTGCAAGCCTAACCCTTTTTCCTCCAAACATAACGATGGTCATTATGGCCAAACAGTTCAATTTTTGCTTCATTAGACCAGTGGATATTTCTCCAAAAAGTACGATATTTGTCCCCATGTGTACTTGCAAACTGTAGTCTGGCTTTTTTATGGCAGTTTTGGAGCAGTGGCTTCTTCCTTGCTGAGCAGCCTTTCAGGTTATTTCGACAAAGGACTTGCTTTACTGTGGATATAGATACTTGTCTACCTGTTTCCTTCAGCATCTTCATAAGGTACTTTGCTGTTGTTCTGGGATTGATTTGCACTTTTTGCACCAAACTAGGTTCATTTCTAAGAGACAGAATATGTCTCCTTCCTGATCGGTATGATGGCTGTGTGGTCCAGTGGTGTTTATACTTGTGTACTATTGTTTGATCAGATGAACATGGTACCTTCAGCCATTTGGAAATTGCTCCCAAGAATGAAACAGACTTGTGGAGGTCCTCAATTTTCTTTTCTGAGGTCTTGGCTGATTTCTTTTGATTTTCCCATGATGTCAAGCAAAGAGGCACTGAGTTTGAAGGTAGGCCTTAAAATACATTCAAAGGTACACCTCCAATTCAGTACATCTCCTATCAGAAGCTAAATGGCTAATTGTCTAAAGGCTTGACATAATTTTCTGGAATTTTCTAAGCTGCTTAAAGGCACAGTTAACTTAGTGTATGTAAACTTCTGACCCACTGGAATTCTGATATAGTCAATTATAAGTGAAACAGTCTTGTCTGTAAACAAGTGAAGCGGATAAAAAATGAATTTGAATGACTTCAACCTAAGTGTATGTAAACTTATGACTTCAACTGTATTTAACATCACGCTCAGGTTTAGGCTAAAAATGAATACATGCGAATCACATGTGAATTGTGTGATACATTAACAGACATTTCAAGAAGTGGAAAGTGTATATAATGTTGTATCTTAATGTTACACTTGAAGCGCACAATTAACAGAGACCGCAAATGGAGTCAAGACCACGCCCATCTGATTTTAAATCACATCGTGGGCATTTTCATTCATGAAGTTTGCACTTTGGAAATATTTGCTGCACAGTTTCATAAATTCGTTGTAATTTGGGATATGGTTATTTAAAATGGTCGCTTTATCCTTGTGTTTCTTGGATAATCAGTCAAAAAAAAAAGATATTATTCAGATTAATCCTTTATTAGTTTTGAAGTCATTATTCGTGCCTTTCCTAATAAGGTATTCAGCTTAGGGCACATCCTTACTCATTAGGTTTCTGTGAACTCTCAAAATAGAAGTAATTAGGTATTTTTAAACAAGTGCCTACCTTTTCCATCATTCCTACGATGAAAAACCTCCAAACCAGCATTTCTTTGATGGAAAATGACATGCGTGACGCTTAACGGCTCCGAACTAGGCCGCGCGCCAGATAAAGGAGCATGTCTCGAATGTGAGAATGGTGCGTCCCATCGGAGGGAGAGAGAAACACAATGAAAATTCTGGTGTCTGTCCTCAATCCTTCTTATGACAAGAGCCGGAGCCTAAAGGCTCATATGGATCCTTTCAAAGACGCATGGTTTGACAGAGCCTCGATAAAATGCCATCAGTCCTCTTAAACAATGCAGTTGAATCTGCACACGAACTGCTCATTTCCAGCGACGTCCTCACGTGTTGTCTCTCTAAAGGGAAAACATAGTTCTCGCTTCAGCGTGTTGCTAGTAACCAACACTGGCTTAGACAAATTTGTGCACTGAAGTAAGAAAATCTGGCGAGAGCCTGTGATGTGGCTTCCTATGGGCATCGCTTAAGTGCCATCAGCCAATGAATTGGCGTGATTGTATACAGGCTTCAGACCATGAAACTCACCTACGTAGTCCTAATTGTGTCATTACACAATGTCGATGTTTCCTAGAAAGGGAACTCCAAATTGCCTGGCCAAGATTAGAATCAAAGAACATATTTTAAATCAACAGTTAAATCTGACAACAATGATATCATAAATTGTGCTTCTTTAGCTCAGATCACACTAAAACACGGTGTTTTTCTGGCCAGTCCAGCTAATGCGCATGTGTGTTCTCGAGTTGACTGACAGGTGATGTCAACATGATCACACCCTAGGATCAGCATCATTATGCGATCTCACCGCCAAGTGGCATCTCCTGTCAGACATGTGTGCATCGGCTCCAGCGTGTTTACCTTCCGCTGTTGCGCAACGGGTAGCATGTTGCAACAGCAGCGTTGGAGACCTGGGTTTGGATACTGCGTTGAAACCAGGAAGTAATCATGTTCACATAATCAGTGACGATCGTGATTCGGAGGTTGCATTTTCCCCTCTAACATTAAATTTTTACTCCACTGATGGTTAGGTTTAGTTTTGGGTTTTGGGAGGTACAGTTTATAAAACATGCATTCCTCTTCACTGTATTACAGCCTGTATAGCTGAAAACGAACTCGCTTTTGGAGCCCCTCCATGGACATACATGGAAAATGCAGCTCCCACTTTCCCAGACGCCCAACAACATTTATGGCTTTGGCCACTGGGGTCAGTGTTTCAGATTTCGGAAGCACAGACCGATTTTAGTGGAAGAGAAGTCAACCTACTGTTTCTGATATCAGTGAGAGATCAGTCTGATGTCTGTATCTAAAAGGTGATTAACTCTTTTACCTGTAAGGCGGAACTTCCTTTTCTACATCCACCATATTGGGCGTTCCAATTTCTCCCATTTATTTTAATACAAGTGGTCCATCTTAAACAGCCTTTGGCTATACATTGTTATACATTTACTTAAAGTTAGACATCAGTTTCACAATATTGCATTATAATGTGTGAGTGTATGATCTCTAATGCAATGTAAAAGAAGGAATTATGATCTTCACTGAATCTTTCTTTCTATAACACGCTGTCTTAACTAGCCACAACCACGATAAAGTCAATAACTTGGTTTCTATTTCTTCAATGTAGCACTGGGTAGCCCCGCCTACTGTGAAATCTCATTGGTCCAAAATCCTGCTTCCACCAATGTACATTATACATCACATATCTTTTATTTGGCTGCGATTTTTCATGTTCAGTCTTCAGTGTGATTAGACAAATTGCTTGTTGCTATAAACTTCGCATCGCACCTGGTTAGGACATGGTGTAATAGTAACAGTCCTAGTGAATTCACAAAAGTCCATGCTACACTGACTGTCTGAAGAGTGACTGACACTAGTGGCGTTTTCTCAGAGGTGGCAAGACCTCCTCAAAAATGTGATTGGAAAAAAAAAAGTAAACGACTGTTCATGAATAAAACAAATAAAAAGTATGTGACTTTTTTATATCATATATTTTTATATATACATTCTTTTCAATATCATACTGTATGTTGTGATACATCAGATTTTAGATTTGGATGGGTTTAACCTGAAAGCTATGTAAATGTCAAATGATACTGAAATATTAATTTATACTGGACTAAAAAAACAAACAAACATGAAATGGCACCCATGTCTCCCTAAATCAAAAGTCCACCACATGCCATTGATTGACACTGATGGAGACCAATGAGGTCGCAGCCCCCGTCCTTTCCAGCCCTTCATCTCAGGCTGCTCTCAGCTGAATTGGAATGACATGCCACTTTAAGATCTTCATTCCTTTGGGAGAACATTAGTACATTGTGCTCAGAAGGGCCTCGATTGCTGTCCGGTGACTGGGAGTGCCGGCAGAAAGCATGGCAGAGACTAGATTCCTTGAGTGACCATCACTGTTCTTGAGACAGTTACCTAGCCAGCCAGGTTGAACTGAAGTGTGCATACTATCCGAACTATACAGTTTATGAGATTTTTTTGTGTTCCAAATCATACTACATTGAAAATAGCATGTCAGTACTATTTAAAGTGGTACTATTTAAAGTAGATCTTTGTAGTATGTATCTCTAAATGCTTTTCTGACTTAAGGCTAATTTATACTTACTGGGCAAGTAAGTATAAACCTAAAATTATGATGAAATGCACAGATGTTTTTGTTCTGTGAACTCTTCATTTGGTGATATTTCTCTTGTTTGCTAACATCCCTAAAATTCTTGATCTAGAAGAACTCTGCTAACTAACTGTGGGTGTGGTTTGGATGTGACGTACTTTATTGCTATGTGACACTCTTTATTTACAGTTTAATTGCACATGCTAGCTAAGGTCTTTGTAAATAGCAAGGTTACTATGTTAAAGGGATAGTTCACCATAAATGAAAATGCTCTTATCATTTACTCGCTCTCATGCCATCCCAGGTGCGTACGACTTTCTTTCTGCAGCAGAACACAAATGAAGATTTTTAGAAAAATATCTCATCTCTTTAGGTCTATACAATGCAAGTGAATGGTGACCAGAACTTTGTAGCTCCAAAAATCACATGAAGAAAACATAAAAGCAATCCATATAACTCCAGTGTTTAAATCCATATCTTCAGAAGCAATATAATAGGTGTGAGTGAGAAACAATATTTAAGTCCTTTTTTACTCTAAATCTCCACTTCAATTTCACTTTCAGATGTGAAAGTGAAACGAAACAGGCACCAAATGTGACTTTCAGATGTGAAAGTGAAAGTGGAGATTTATATTATACCTATTATATTGCTTCTGAATATATAACCACTGGAGTCTTGTGGATTACTTGTATGTTTCCTTTATGTGATTTTTGGAGCTACAATGATCTGATCACCATTCACTTGTATTGCATGGACCCACAGAGCTGAGATATTCTTCTAAAAGTCATTCACATCTGGGATGGCATGAGGGTGAGTTAATGATGAGAACATTTTAATTTTTGGGTGAACTATCCCTTTAATATTAAAAAAGGATAACTTTTAAAGCCAGCCTCTTCAAAGATATTTAAAAGTACACATTTTTGGTACCCTTAAATTTGGGTTATAATGATTTTTAATGTAATGAAACATGCAAACATAGATAGTATGTAAAAAAGTATGTGATGTCGCTGTGGTATCAAGTAGTGGTCGACTGACATGGGCTATTCAGTGATTGATGCCGATACTGATATCTAAAGAGAAGGATGGCCGATGGTCATTGTAAAGCCAATAAATATAATACAATTTAACAACAGCAAATCAGATGTACACAAATGTTAAGTGAAACAAACACTTATTTTATGCAGTGTTTACTCAAATTTGCATAAACTTGAAAAGAGGAAACCTTGAAAACAAAGAGTTGGCTTTCTATTGCCAAATCTATCGGTAGATTTTTGGAACTGGCACAAGGGGAAGTTAACACTTCTGTTAATCGGCCAAGCAAACATGGTTATCGGCAGATGCAGAGAATTGCAGAATGGCCAATTATCAGCTGATTTACCAGCCTGGCCGATATATCGGTCTATCATTAGTATTAAGACACAATTTCATGATGAGGTAGTATGCCCCAATACTAATGTTTTGATTTAGCTTGTTAGTATTCACCCAAACAGATGTAGTTTCCCATCAGTTTGTTATAGAATAGTATGTAGTAGCATGCAAATTTTTATGCATCCCTGTTTTCTGTATTATAGGACTATTTATTGTTACCAGCTAAGAATAATATCTCCTAAGTAGAAATGACTGACTATTAGTAGTGGAGAAGAAGGACTTGTGTGTTTGTGGTTTCTATCAAGGGTGGAGGAGAATGCGGTTTTTTGAACTGTACAGCACTTGCAGTCCAATCTGTGTGCAGACCAGAAAATAAAGCAATTTGTTATCCACTGAGTCTCTGCAGGGGTGCCTCCTCAGCACTTTTCCGACTCTGTGTGTGTGTGTGCGTAAGGAGGAGAGAGGGAAAGAAACTGTGTTTGTAATTTCAGTTGTGATGTGCTGTGTTTATGTTCCACAACAATACCTTAATTGGCTGGGTTTGTCTTTGTGTTCCTCTGTTAAACCCAGAGCAAAGCTCAAATCCTCTGCTTTGCTCTATGAGTCACTAACACACTCAAATCTCTGCAGTCTCTTCATCTACACACGTCTCTGA
Organism: Myxocyprinus asiaticus; assembly: GCF_019703515.2. Lineage (NCBI taxonomy): Eukaryota > Metazoa > Chordata > Actinopteri > Cypriniformes > Catostomidae > Myxocyprinus > Myxocyprinus asiaticus. Next base: position 18,596,122 of record NC_059376.1, on the reverse strand, counting down.
AAATAATGTGCTGGGGAAAATAATCTAATCCCAGAGGTAAAGCCTGTTAGAGATGTGTTTTGTTAGAAATGTTAAATTGTGTCAGAGAGCATGTCAAATTTACATAGACATCGCTTGCTTTGGGCTATTATGGTGCTTTTGTGGTTGCAGAACTTTGTGAAGATAGCTGGTAATTTTGCAGCGCAGAGCATGTATTAGTATTCCGAATAAATAGGGATTTATTTGGCTTACCCTCTCACTGAAATTGTTGTACCTGACTGGAGAAAAATAGAGGTCCAAAATCCAAAGAGTTAAGAGATTTATTAAGGTAGGATTATTGTATAAATTGGCAAGCTACGTGTTTTACCCCATGAAGGCCAATTTGTCTGAATAGTTTTGCACCACAACAGGAACAAATGCTTTAACTTGGCTATGGATAAATAAGAGGAAGTGGAATTACAGAGAGAGATTAGTGTGTGTGTGTGTCTGTGTGTGTGTGTGTGTGTGTGTGTGTGTGTGTGTGTCTGTGTGTGTGTATGTGTGTTTCTGAATATATTATTTTTGTTTGCCTGTTCAGGTGTGATCAAGAGCTCTTTATCTCCCTGTGAGAAGCACCTGTCTGCATTTATGATTAGAGAGAGAGAGAGGGTATGTTCCATTCAGAAGTGATCATCCCTATGCCCTATTTGCTTCTAAGACTTTACCATCCACTTTGAGAGCTTTGGAGGGCTGAAAGGTGTGGGACTCAAAAATAAGGGTAATTCTGAACTCACTTTTTAAGTCATTTTTTTTATTCAGTTTGAAGCGATCCTACAGCATGACTAAAATGATTGCGCCCTTTGGAGGGTGAATTATCCCATTTGGAACGCAGGGAGAGAAAGTCCAAAACTGATGGGGAATTGCCTTGATGCCTTGCTGCCCAGTTTTTTTTTTTTCTCCCAAAAATCCGACAAAGCAAGAAAACCAGACATACATACCAGGGTCAGACATCAACTCTTTTATTAAGAGTTAAAAAAAAAAATTCTAACCATTGAAAACAAACTCATCCATTCACTTGAATTTAATGAAGTCATTAATATTAATACAATTTCAAGATTGAGAATATTACCTCTTTCCCAAAAAAATAAATCAACATCAACTCATATTTTATGCTAGAGTATTTAGAACTATATCAGATTAAAAAAAAATCATTACAAGGACATTTTTTGCCTTATTTTTTAATAAGTTTTGGTGGCATTTTACACACGGGTTCAGTGGGCGAAACGGCCCAGAACGGCGGTATTTGAACACTCTGCAGTTTTATGAAAAAGTACTGATTATATTTCTGTGTGGCAAACAGCAAATCCTTTATATATGTGTGATAACTTAATTGTTGTAATGCATGCATGAAACTTAACTTAATGGCAGATGATAAGATGATTCAAGCTGTCTTTATATGATGTTGTTCACACATACAGGACAGCACTGTGCAAATGAATGCAAGACTGCTCTTACAGTGCACACAATACTGCAGGATTCAAGCTTCACTTTCTATCTATCTATCTGTCTATCTATCTATCTATCTATCTATCTGTCTGTCTGTCTGTCTGTCTGTCTATCTAATTTTCTTTGTGAATGCATTTGTACAACCTATACAATTGGATTTTTTTTTTCATTATATACCCTGAATACCATGTACTGTATGTTCTTATCTTATTTGTAGGTCAGTGTATGTGCTGTTAATGGGTGTGTTCATCACTATGGTGTTTGTCTGTCTAGGATGAGTCAGACTGTGTCTAGCGTTGAGTGAAATAGTCCAACAGCAGTGAGCTCTCTCACACACTGACATTATGTAATTCAGTCAGCCTTTTCCAATGATCTCTGATCAGGAGCAGCTGACGAGAGGATTAGAGTGTGTATGGATCACTTGTCTTAGAGTTCATGTGTGATCTCATTTGTGTGCGCACAGTATAGTTTATGTTTGTGAAGTTGGTCTTACAAAGAGGATAATAATTAGCAGGAATGAGTGTAGTTTGCCAGTGTTTGAATATCAGACATATGCTTTCAGATTTCTGGGCTAGGAATGCAGAGGAAAATTATGGTAGGGTAAACGGCACTGATGATGTATAGAGGCAAATAGGAGACCATAGTAAATGTTATTGCAGCTTTACTTTTTGCTCTAACAGCAAACATCAAAAATATGTCTTTATTTGTTTATTTATTTATTTTTGTTTGTTTAGTTTTAGGTTTAGTTCAAAACCCAGGTCCACAACATTATGACATAATGAACAGCCTGTACTTCTGTACCTCAAAAAGTTTTTTTTGTCATGTCAAATTGGTTATGACCAGCTTCACACAGAATTTGGGTGATTACACAGGGAGGTTAAATAGGGAAGGAAATGAGGAGGGTAACGAGGGAAGGCGGGTGAGGCAAATAAACTGATAACAAGGTAACAAGAGGGGCGGGGTACCACTCACGACTGAACTGATAGGAGTGCACATGGCAATGAAAACCAAACAAAGCCATGTGTTCACACAACATGACACAAAACATGAGTGTTAGAATTCAGCCACAAAAAGATCAGAAAGTCACAAAACCAACAGAAGTGGCTGAACCCTTCCAAATATATTTAAATAGCTCTGCTTGATTTCATGTTTTCGGCCACCCCTGAAATGGGTCTCCATTGACACATTACTTGAGTATTTCAATAAATGCACCAAAAAATCATTCATTCAAGGATGCGAAGTATAGTATGTCGCTGTGGTAAAAAGTGGAGTACTCTCAACATTTTACCATAATTAAAACCATTAAAAACTGGTGCAGAAAATGTGAAAATGTTTGGGTTGGTTATAGCTACAGTTCCTTTATACTTTTTTGTAATATTCATGTTTACCCTGAAAGATTCCAAATGCACAGGGATGTATGTTATACCGGTCTTGGGAATTTAGCAGTTGTCCTTTCTATTGCAATGTCTGAAGTGGTATAACAGTGTCACTGACCTGTCCTTCAGCTGTGAGTTACTTCTCTTTACTCTAAATGGAAAGATCAAACTGGCAATAAGATTGTTTGAGACATGTAGATGAGCATACACCACCTTATGTAAATTTACATTAGTTTAACTATAGTTTAGTCATGAGAAAGATTTTTGCATATTAACATGGTATGAAGACATATTGATAGGATTTTGGTTTTGGCGGACTAAATATACTACAATGCTGCTGCAGAGTAAGTATGGAGACTTGCTACTGCTAGAAAATACACAGACATAATGAATTAATCATGTGGACATGCTGTTACACACAATTAGACAAAACACAAGACATCCTGCATCGAGCATGTATGAACATGCTTCTGCACAATAGACATTACAAACAATCTCCATGTAGCAGATCTAGACAAATGGTGCTGGGTGAAGGTGGGTTTCAGTGGGGGAAAAAACTCACAATACTCGACAAACAACAATGGCTAACATGAGGGCTTAAATACAGAGACTTGGTGAAACAAGATATCAAGACATCCAATGGCAAGACAGAACTAATAACAAGATAACAATATAATAAACACATAAACCAATGAAATAACAGAACTGATAACAATATAACAAGACTCATGAACATAAATCAGTGAGAACAAAACACATGGAACAAGATGGACACATGACTATATAGGACAGGATCACATGAGGAAACAGGAGATGGATAATGAGGAAAATTGCAGACAATTATACTCAATACAACCACTGGTGGGAAGAGGAAGGAATTTGGGAAGGAATAGAAGAGAAGAATGTATAATTTCAAGACTCAGATTGGGGCACACAGGACTTAATATAACGATGCATTTAATAGCAAAACATCCAACGATGCGATTGGTGTGGGGTCAGTGAATCTGTAGAACATGTAATAATGCAGTGCAGGAGGTAAGGAAAAACTATCAGAAGAAATAAGGAAGAAAGGAGAACAACAAATAACACTAAAGAGTCTTTTAAATCCAGTAATGGGAAGTAGTATATCACTATTGATACAGTTCCTGAAAAGCACACATTTAATTGAAAGAAAATGTGTATGTGTGTATGTGTATACAGTATACCTGTAGAGTATGAATATATAAGTTTGTTTATTTGTTTGTTCCCCCCTCTTCTTTCTTTCTGGGCTGTGAGGGGCTCGGAGCATATGCTGGAGGAGATGAACACGTAGTGCCAGCGGAGTATTGAGCCCTGATATGTCCAGGGGGAGGGGGGTTCAAAGAGGGGTAGTCTCTGATCCAATGCTTACAATACATGGCGGTAATGCACTATATTAGCTTTCGAACCACCATTAAAAAAGAAAAAAGATGAAGGAAACAGGAGATCACATGATATGACACAGGAACAAGGAAACACTGAACTAAACTTCCAAAATAAAAGACATGAAATCAAAACCTGAAAACATGAACATGAACCCAAACACATGACAGAGATAGACACAAGATGATTGGCTACCTGATTACATGTCAGTGGACCAGTCAGCTTACACCATGTGAGCCGATTGGGTAGACATTTCACATGTGAGCGAGCCGATTGGCTAACAGATAACAAGCTCAAGAACCTATCAGCTTGACCCACATAGAGTTTCATGGCTGAACTTGGGTCATTAACACTATCTGTAGAAAGTATAGTGGGTTTTTTGGAAATATTGTGTTCATATTTGAAGAAATCTCCTTAATTTGTATCACATCTTTTGCACTATGTGTTTTTTACTATGTGTTTAGGCTTCTTTTTAATTTTTCATAGCAAATATACCATAGTAGCTACATTTTATAGAAAGCATATTTTCATTGATCTTCAAGTGGTAATGAGGAAATTAAGTGTTTTACCTATGATTACTATGGTCTTACTACATATTACTTAACATTTGAAGTGAATGTGTTTTACAAGAGCTATGCCAACTTTTCATAAGGGCTCAAAAAAAGCATTGTACCTGAGTACCAATTAACGTGAGTTTACAGATGGTTGCACAGCTTTGCGCTCAGTGTAACACAGCATGACAAGACAATATGGATAAAGCATCAGCAAAAACCTATTATATGTAAGGCAGATTAGTCCTGATAGATCGTTGCACTGAAAAGGTTTTTCCCTCCATCCATTTAATCTCAGCATGTGCTGTATCAGTGTACCATGTAGTCCGAGCCAACCCGAGCGAGGGCTTTAAAAGAACATCAACACTCTGCTATAAGACAAATGACTTCTGATGAAATGTTAAATATTCATACCAACACTTAGCGCCACATCGGAGACAACCTACTGCTCTACAACAGCCATTAAACACAGCCACACCCCACATCTATGCTGCCATTCTATATAACATAACTCTACGCTCCAGCAAAGAACAGCATGCAATGCCAAACTGCTTGAATGATACAGCCATTACTCTCTGGCATATTACAGACCTACAGTGCCAATTCATGTTATGTAACTTCACAAAACAGACACTGAACACTCTAAGACACTACAACACCATACCAGTGCACCAGAAACTAAGGCTGTGAATCTGTGTTTTGTAACTCAACACTTGATTGGACTATACTACACTGGAATACACTGGTACTGAATTGCACCTCAATGCAATCTAGACACCTCGTGTGTAATCAAAAACACGTATGGTCAAAAGCATGTGGACAACTCCTAATTAGCAGGTTTGGCTATTTTGGCTACACATATTACTAACAGGTGCATTAAATCAAGCATACAGCCATGCAATCTCCTTAGATCATTATTTGAATAGGACCATTTTATGTTCCGGCATGACAATTCCCTTGTGTACAAAATGAAATAAAAAAAAGATATTGTTTCCTGAATCTGGTCTAGAAGAACTTGAGTGGGCTGCACAAAGCCAAGATCACCAGTGAACATCTTTGGGATGAATTGGAACGCGACTGTGAGCCCCATCATCACTCAACATCAGTGCCTGACTGATGCTCTTGTGTCTGAATAGGAGCAAATCCCTGCAACCATGTTTCAACATATAGTGGAAAGCCTACTCAGAAGAGTGAAAGCTGTTAAAGCAGCAAAAGTTAGGGTCAACTACCTATTAACACCCATGGTTTTAAAATAAATGTTCAACAAGCACATATGGTTGTAGCGTTCGGGTGTCTACATATTTTTGGTCATGTAGTGTGTGTGAAACCTAGAGGAGATTACACAGCACAGATTTACTCGCTGGCAGATGCTGTACAGATGATATGCATTATGTCACATTTTTTGAACACTATTGCTCGATTGGTATTTCAGTGCACACACTATATTAATCCTCACTATATTATTTGGAGAAGGGTCGGGAATTGGAATTGGGGCTCACATTCAAGTGATTTTTTGTGATTCGATATTTGTGAAATAGTCAGGCAGTGGGGGAATTCAAATGCAGTTTTCCTTCCTTAAAGGGAAAGTTCACCCAATAATAAAAATTCTATTATCATTTACTCATCCTTATACCATGTGTATGACTTTCTTCAACAGAACACAAACAAAGATTTTTAGAAGAATATCTCATCTCTGTAGGTCCATACAATGCAATTGAATAGTGATCAGACATCACATGAAGGAAACATAAAAGTAATCCATAAGACTCCAGTGGTTAAATCCATATCTTTAAAAGCAATATAATAGGTGTGGGTGAGAAACAGAACAATATTTAAGCCTTTTTTTACTCTAAATCTCCACTTTAACATTCACTTTCAGATGTAAAAGTGAAACTAAACAGGCACCAAATGTGACTTTCAGATGTGAAAGTGAAAGTGGAGATTTAGAGTATTAAAAAAGGACTTTTTATCTGTTTCTCTCCCACATTTTTTATCGCTTCTGAAGATATGGATTTAACCACTGGAGTATGTCATGGTTACTGGTGTAACCTCCGTTCCCTGATGGAGGGAACGAGACATTGGTGTCGATGTAGTGACACTAGGGGTCCCTATGCAAATGCCACAAGGCTGAACTGTGTTACGTGAACTGGCGGCGTGTGGTGGGCAGACTTGCTGTGTGTCTCATAGCCAGCACACCAGGTCGACACGTAACTTCCCCCAACACAGTTATGAGTGTCGAACGGCCCTTTCTGGGGACAAGTCGACTACCCAAAGATAGAGACAGGCTTAACCCAGTCGTGGCCTCTTTTCCCCTTCTCTTTTTCCACTCCCTAAAAAAGAAGGGGGATTATCCGACTGGGCTGCCAGGTCTAGTCGGGGGGTGTCCCTCCCAAGGGGAAGACACTGCGGAGACCACAGGGAACCACCACATGCAGAGCACCTACCCCAGAACAGGGCTCTTAGTTAGCGCGTGTACTGGGCCGGCAGTGAGTCTCTCTGAAAACTCGACCGCCACAGGGCTTGGAGGAAGTCAACCAGGGAACAAATTTTGTGAACACTACTGGGAATTAATGGCACACGTCTTCAGCTCAAAAGGAGGTGGAAGGTGCTATGTGCAAGCGATACACCCGGCCGGCTATCCCGGGCTTATCCGCTTGTGTTGCGTGCCACTACCTGGGACGAAACCAGTTGTAGAACCTTGCAAAGGTGTTGGGTGTTGCCCAGCCCGCTGCTCTGCAAATGTCTGTTAGAGAGGCACCTCTAGCCAGGGCCCAAGAAGCAACTACACCACAGGTAGAATGGGCTCGTAGCCCTACCGGGGGCGGCATGTTTTGGGCGAGATATGCCATAGTTATGGCATCAACGAGCCAGTGGGCGATCCTCTGCTTGGAGACAGCGCTTCCTTTCCGCTGTGCACCAAAGCAGACAAAGAGCTGCTCAGAGACTCTAAAGCTCTGCGTGCGATCCAAATAGATGCGTAAAGCGCGGACCAGACACAGCAACGACAAGGCTGGGTCTGCCTCCTCCTGGGGCAGCGCTTGCAGGTTCACCACCTGGTCCCAAAAAGGGGTGGTGGGAACCTTGGGCACATAGCCCAGTCGGGGTCTCAGGATCACGTGAGAATAACCCGGACCGAACTCCAGGCACGTTTTGCTGACAGAGAACGCTTGCAGGTCACCTACCCTCTTGATGGAAGTGAGCGCAGTCAGGAGGGCAGTCTTCAAGGACAGTGCCTTAAGCTCGGCTGACTGCAAAGGCTCAAAGGGGGCTCTCTGTAGACCCTGAAGAACTACAGAGAGATCCCATGAGGGAACGAGGTGCGGTCTGGAGGAATTCAGCCTCCTGGCGCCTCTTAGGAACCTGATGATCAGGTCGTGCTTCCCTAAGGACTTACCGTCAACTGCGTCGTGGTGTGCTGCTATGGCAGCAACGTACACCTTCAAGGTGGAAGGGGACAGCCTCCCTTCTAGCCTCTCCTGCAGGAAGGAAAGCACTGATCTGACTGCGCATCTCTGGGGGTCTTCGTGTCGGGAAGAACACTACTTAGTGAATAGATGCCACTTAAAGGCATACAGGTGCCTCGTAGAGGGGGCCCTAGCCTGAGTGATCGTGTTGTAACGTCTGTGTAAGTTCAGTGATGGCTAATTACACTTTGTTTAAAAAAAACCCTTTTAGCCTTTTGACATTTGCATATAAATTACTGACCTGGCCTCCGCGTTTACATTTATATGGGTGCTAAATTGCAGATGGTCTTTATCACTATCAAAAGGATGCTAAAACAGGTCGCCTCTGGAGTGTCTCCATCAAGCTTCAAACACATTCCACAGAAAGGGGGGTGACACCCGTGCCAGGCACCAGAGCAGCTGTCTGTCTCCAGTAATTCCAAAACACGTCACACACACACCTAAAGACATTTTCTCTATTTAGGCCATAGTAAGCAGTTTTAAATGTATCTGCTATATGCATGTGTCGTATGTATATTCCCTTATTATATTAACTTAGTTAAAACCCTTTACTTGTATTAGTTAGACGTTAAATGCCTATATTCAAGTGTATGAGTGTATCTCTGCTTTAATATCGTCTGGAGGTTACCTTCTTGGTATCAAAATGATCTTCTCTTTATTTCTCACACAATTATGTACACCATGTGATCATGAAATGCATCGAACAGTTCTTACTATGTTTTGAATTAAAAGCTGCACTAGCGGTCCAGATCAGCAATAAAATGCGAATGGGCCATAAACGGAGACAAAGGATGTCTCTCCCGCTCAAAATGCATGCCTCTGATTGGCCACTCCACCCACAAAATGGGTGTGGCAATGAACTATTAAAACTCCAGAACGCAGACTAATCATCGCTCAAAACTCTTCTTCTTGAGACCAACACACTCCAAAACTCTCCTCTTGAGTTTAACCTTCTGGCAGTGTTTACCTTCAAGTAACTTTGTGGATGTGCTGTGGACTTCTTCAACTCACTCCTAAAGAAATCGTCGAGAACCTCGTCTACCACATCAAGACTCTTATTCAGCAACAAACCAATGCAAGTAACCATTTACAACTGATTAGATGCGCGTTTAAGTTTGAACCCCTTTTAAGGTGAATTGTGCCTCTGATGATTCTCATTTAGGTTGTGGTTAATTGATGTGAAATACTGCCATTCTTTGCTCTTCTCTCTCCTTTCCTTACTTTCCTTCATTCTATATATGTATGTTTTGCTTAGTTTGTTTGTATGTTAGTTATAGTTTCATTTATTAAATCCCTTATATTCACAATTGATTGTCTCTGTGTTCCGCTCACAATTCAAAGTCACTGAATGTTGCTCCTTGCTACATGCTAAACTACTGCTAGCACTGTATAAGTAGGAAGGCTATTGTTCCTTGGCCAGGAAAGTAATCTTCCTAGAATTGATAAATAATTATATTGTCTGCTTGGTGGACGGACAGATCAAATAATTGTAATATCGATTCTGCTACAGTTAATTCTAAGATCTAATCTAAATATTTATTATTGATTATAACCAGTTATAATTAATTATAAATAATTCCCTTTTTAAGCTAATTTGCTACAGTGTCTAACAATGTGGGTGGTAGACCACTTAGGTCTTCCGCATCCTGTCCAGGGACCAGACATGGATATTCCAGAGGTCTGGGCGCGGGTGCCAGAGGGTGCCCCGTCCCTGAGAAAGAAGGTCCTTCCTCAGGGGAATTCACCAGGGGGGAGCTGTCGCGAGGAGCGTGAGGTCCGAGAACCACGTCTGGGTGGGCCAGTAGGGTGCTACCAGGACGACCTGCTCCTCGTCCTCCCTGACCTTGCACAGAGTCTGTACAAGCAGGCTTACTGGGGGAAATGCATATTTGCGTAGTCCGGGGGGCCAGCTGTGTGCCAGCGCGTCTATGTCGAGGGGAGCCTCGGTGAAGGTGTACCAGAGCGGGCAGTGGGAGGATTCTTGGGAGGTGAACAGGTCCACCTGTGCCCATCCGAATCGACTCCAGATCAGCTGGACCACCTGAGGGTGGAGTCTCCACTCTCCCCTGAGGGAAACCTGCCATGACAGCGCATCCGCTGTAGTGTTGAGGTTGCCCGGGATGTGAGTGGCTTGAAGCGACTTGAGGTGCTGCCGACTCCGGAGGAGGAGACGGCGGGCGAGTTGTGACATACAGCGAGAGCGCAGACTGCCTTGGTGGTTGACATATGCTATCGCTGCCGTGCTGTCCGTCCGAAATAACACGTGCTTGCCCTGGATCAGCGGCTGGAACCTCCGCAGGGCGAGCAGAATTGCCAACAACTTGAGGCAGTTGATGTGCCAATGCAGTCGAGGACCCGTCCAGGGGCCGGCGGCTGCGTGCCCGTTGCAAACAGCGCCCCAGCCCATTTTGGAGGCGTCTGTCATGACCATGACATGCCTGGAGACCAGTTCTAGGGGAACACCTGCTCGTAGAAATGAGAGGTCGGTCCAAGGGCTAAAAAGATGGTGACAGACCGACATAATGGCCACGCGGTGTGTCCCGTGACGCCATGCCCATCTCGGGACTCGAGTCTGGAGCCAGTGCTGAAGCGGCCTCATATGCATCAACCCGAATGGGGTGGCCACTGCCGAGGATGCCATATGCCCCAGGAGCCTCTGAAAAAGTTTCAGTGGAACCGCTGTTCCCTGCTTGAACACCTTCAAACAGGCCAGCACCGACTGGGCGCGCTCGTTCGTAAGGCGCGCCTTCAAGGAGACTGAGTCCAACTCCAAACTGAGAAAAGAGATGCTCTGAACCGGGAATAGCTTGCTCTTTTCCCAGTTGACCCGAAGCCCTAGTCGGCTGAGGTGTGAGAGCACCAGGTCCCTGTGTGCGCATAACACGTCTCGAGAGTGAGCTAGGATTAGCCAGTCATCGAGATAGTTGAGAATGTGAATGCCCACCTCCCTTAACGGGGCAAGGGCAACCTCTGCGATCTTCGTAAAGACGCGAGGAGACAGGGACAGGCCGAAAGGGAGGACTTTGTACTGATACACCTGACCCTCGAACGCGAACCGCAGAAAGGGTCTGTGTTGAGGAAGGATCAAGACGTGAAAGTACGCATCCTTCAGGTCTACCGCCGCGAACCAATCTTGATGCCGGACGCTCGCCAGAATGCGTCTTTGCGTCAGCATCTTGAACGGGAGTCTGTGTAAAGCCCGGTTCAGTACTCGCAGGTCCAAGATTGGCCGCAACCCACCACCTCTTTTCGGTACGATGAAGTAGGGGCTGTAAAACTCTTTCTTCATCTCGGCTGGAGGGACAGGTTCTATCGCGTCAGTCTATAGGTCAGTCCCCGAACGCAGTTCCTGCATCAAATCTGGGGCGGAACTACCCTCGTGCAGTTCTTTCAGCGCCTTGGCTTGGTGGACCTGCAGGAGAGCCATGGCGTGCAGGGCAGAGGCGGCTTGTCCAGCAGCACTGTAGGCTTTAGCCGTCAGGGACGACGTGAGCCTACAGGGCTTGGATGGAAGCTTAGGGCATCCACGCCAGGTGGCGGCGCTCTGCGGGCATAAGTGCACCGTGAGCGCCTTATCCACCAGGGGAATCGCCGTATAGCCCCTGGCCACCCTGCCATCAAGGGTAGTGAGAGCGGGGGAACTGCGGAGTCGGGGCTGGGCAGTGAAAGGTGCCTCCCACGACTTCGTCAGCTCCTCATGCACTTCCAGGAAGAATGGCACTGGAGCGGGGCGCGGCTGTTTTGAGCGGCGCCACAAGCCCAGAAACCAATCATCATGCCACGAGGATTCAGGGGAGAGCGGAGGGTTCCACTCTAGCCCGATGCTCGCGGCCGCCCGGGAAAGCATGTCGGTCATTTCAGCATCGGCCTGTGACTGGGCGAACGTCCCCGAAAGGGGAAGCCCAGCTGAGGCTTCTGCGTCCGACTGGACGAGCCCACTCTCCGATGCTGCGCTTGAGAGCTCATCATCTTCGCTGGCTCCGAACAAGAAGCCAGACTCGCCGTGCGACAAGTGCTGGGGAATGGGAGGTCCGCGGGGGGATACCCGGCGGAGACAATCCCATTGAGGTCCCCAAATCGCCCCCAGTGCTAGCCACGCTGACCTCATACCCGTAGGTAGAAGGACCGAGGCGGGGAGCCGCCAACGTTGCCATGGTCATGTTCTCGCAGTGAGAACATGAACCATTCATAAGCGCTGCCTCCATGTGGGTCGCGCCCAGACACGAAAGACAGCGATCATGACCATCCGAAGTTGAGAGAAAACGACCGCAACCAGGAATAACACACGATTGGAAAGGCATCTTTAGAAAGACGCATCTTTAAAAAGACATTCCGTGTGTGCGCTCTTTTAGAGAAATATACTCTTTTAGAGGGGAAAAATGCTCTTTCAGAAAATATACTCTCTAGAACGCCCAGTGTAGAAGAGGGAGAAGCCGCTGAAATGCACCGTCAGATCCAGCAGAGGTGAATGAACAGTGCTATTCAGCTCAATGAGCATGACCGTTCGGCTCCGAAGAGAAAATCTGAATGCGTGGTTGCATACCAGCTCCTTTTATACCCGTATGTCCAGGGGAGTGGCATACAAATACCACTCGCCAATTTTCATTGGCCTTTTATCAAAGACCAGAGGTGTCTCGGGCTCCCAAGAGTGACCCCTAGTGTCACTACATCGACACCAACGTCGAGTGAGTGACAGATAGGGAAATATGGTTTTCTTTATGTGATTTTTGGAGCTTTATAGGTCTGACCACCCAATTACATGCATTGTAAGGACCAATAGAGCTGAGATATTCTTCTAAAAATCTGTGTTTATGTTCTGCTGAAGAAAGAAAATCATACACAACTGGGATGGCATGAGGGTAAGTAAATAATAGAGAATTTTCATTTTTGGTGAAAAAAGGTTGTCCTGTCTTTTGAGATTTGAAGCTTTCTCTGAAACAAGTATCTGATAGTTGAATATGAGTTGCACAACAGTGTGTAATCTGAATCACTTATTCATATATTCATACAAGGAATGTCATGTTTACGCTGAGCACAGAACAAAGTTCTATTTTCTGCATTATGAAGCCATTTGAGCGATAGAGCCCTGGATTGATGCTTCCATAGTGAAAATGATGCAGCATATGGATATATAGGCTATTAAGACAGAAACACACCATATGTATGCTGTGGAAACAGCAAATGCTTACTTGAATGAGCATATGGAGCAGCATTATTGCATATGGAGCTGTAATGGGTGTACATGTTAAATGCAACTTACCACAAACTGTACAGTACATACACGCTCTCATGAACATAAAGGGGACAAATTAATAGAATACACATATATGAGTCTAGATTAGAGTACTAAATTATTATTCCAAATGGAGCCTCAAAAATTGCCATAGCTTTCCAAAAAACGGAAATCATGTCAGCCTTTTGGAAGCTTCTTGTTTCGGGGGTCAACATGCAGATGTATGATCTTTAGGCTATGTAAGAAGGTGACCTTGACCTCATCTTCTGTGCTAAAATTATACAAATATACATGTCTCATAAATCATCTTTCAGTCTGCTTCTAAAATCCAGAAACATTTACATTGGTAGAGAAGGATTCCTCCAGTCCACAATGTCTGAAGCCAATTTCTGCCATACATGGTCGTGGATGCACAACTGTATTGGCAGCCATCCGCTGGATATCGTTAGGCCTGCTGGCTTAATGATGATATAATGAGCTAAAGATTATGAGAATGGCCAGGTGCTCCTAAACACTGCTCCCCTATGATGTATCCATAATCCACATAAACAATTTCAATGGCTTGATGAACAAGAGGATCAAATCAAAACACCTTCCATGGGCAAAATTCAGCAAATCTAAATATAACTGAACCTTTCTTACCTTTCCACTAGTCTTTTCCTCTTAAAATAGTTACTCTTTACATGCCTTTTAAACAATATTGAAGTTTCTATATATGCTGGGCACTTGTTTACTGCTTTTCATTAACAATCCGGTGAAATTTTTTTTTAAAGAAATTCATACGCAGGTACAATGCATATTTGTCTAGAAAACAAATTCCAAGCATTTAAGCATAAGCCTTTAGATCAAACAGTTTTTAAGATCAGGAGAAACATAAATTCAGTCAAGGGTGTGCAAACGTTTTACTGGTAGTTTCCATAGTTTTGGCCAGGGATAAAAAAAAATTAAAATCCCTTGAGATCTGTTAACACATCATGTCATAAAGAGAGGTCAGGTGGGGTAATGTCATCCCTGTCTCTTTTTCTGCATGTGTGTGATGAACTGCTGATCACCCATGAAGGATTGAATAGGCCATATCTCTCTAATATAGGCTTTTTCATCCATTATTCCATCCATGCATCCATCCATCCTCATAGATATTAATTTATTATTGTAATTGGGGCTTCTGTCTCTCCATACCAGGTGTCACTCAACACGATGGATGTTGCCATTCACTAATACCTGCTTGCACGCAAGCACACACTCACACACAGCTTATGTCAGCCTCTCCTGAGACTGATATACCCATTATGAGGATGGGATGACCATCTGTAGCCGACAAACACACATACCTAACCAATCCCCCATGCAAGCACGCAGTATACAGGTACGTGCCTCTCAAGAGACCAGTGAAAGCCGTTTAGCCATTGGCAGGTACATTGTCCTTCGAAACGGTAGTGTTGTAATGGAAAACGTTGCAAAATTACCTAAACCACAGTGCCCTGGTGTGTGTATGTGTGTTTTTTGTGTGTGTCACAGCGAGATCTTTCAGCTGACACAGGTCATTTCAGCTGCTTATGTTGGGAAGAGAAATACTGTGTTTTACCTCACCAACACACATAGAGTGGCCCTAAATAGTAGTAGGACACTTAAAATTGAGCCACACCTAAAAATCTATGATTGTCATTGCATTAGATAATTATTAAATAAACATCAAATCAAGTGGCATGTATTTAAAAAAATAAAATAAAAAAGATAACACAAGCGCACCTTTCAAATGATTAATTTGACAAAATGAGGTTTGTTATGTTTTGTACTTAGGCCCTGATTCCACCTGGTATTACTGTGCATTTTTGGTGATCTGATCACACGTGGTCAGAAGAGACACATTCCTGTTTCCACCTGGTATCACAATGCATCTCAAATGTGTCTCCTCTGACCACTTGTGTTCAGATTTCAAGGAGAGGGCCTCTGATTTCATGACAACCAACATCAATCACTATTATGTCAGTGTGTTACTGCATGATAATAAACCGCTAAAGTCATAAAAGACAAAGAAAGCATGAAAAAATGGCATGCTTTTTCTCCCAGATCCAGCTGAAATATGACCTACGCACATTTCGAGCAGAATTTTCCATTACTGCAGTATTAACCTGAGCTTCAGATATATGTACTACTCATCCGTGTCACAACATGTTGATATCAGACAAACTGAAGAAGATCCATGAAGTTCTCATTCTTGTATATATATTCGCGGTTTCAAATGTTCCAATCGGATGGCTGTTTCCTTTTAAAGCCGCACATAACCAGCGGTTGATTGACAGGTGAGGGGTGGTGCTTCACTGCTGTCTGGGATGCATTCAGGATGGATTGCATTTCACACCTCAAATGTGACATGGTCTCATGCATTTTTGACCACCTCCGTATGTGGATTCAGTGATCCGATAAAAAAATGTCTTGGACCTCGTTTACACTTGTATTTAGTGCTGAGCACTTGTGATCAGATCACCAAAAATGCATCTTAATATCAGGTGGAAACGGGGTCATGGATGTACTGTTCAAAATTAAAACAAAATTTATTCAGACACTTTCTGGTTGTCAAATGTTAGTGAAACATGTCCATAGATAATGGTAGGGATGTGCCAGAAGCCGAATATCCTATTCGGAAAGGCACGAATAATGACTTCAAAACAAATAATGGATTCATCCGAATAATATAAAAAATATTCATTTGACTGATAATCCAAGAAATACAAGCATAAAGAAACATTGAAAAATGAACATATTCTAAATTACAATGAATTTAGGAATCTGTGCAGCCAATTTTTCTAAAGTGTAAACCTTATGAATGAAAAAGCGCACGGTGTGATTTCAGATCGGATATCTGCTGTCTCGACTCCATTTGCGGTCTCTGTAAATTGTTCGTGTCTGGAGCTTGTCAAGTGGAACATTAACTAAGATACAACATCATTTACACTTTCCACTTCTTGAAATGTCTATGTTAATGTATCGCACGATTCACACGTGATTCCCATGTATTTATTTATAGCCTAAACCTGAGCATGATGGTAAATTCATGACCTGAAGTGATGATTTCACGTTGGAGCTTGTCTACCCTCTTAAAGTTGACCACATTTATTTTCACATCAGCGATTTAGGTAATTATCTGGTTAAGACTTTATTCAGAAAAAAAGTTATAATGCTCCATAAAGGTATAAATGCTCCATATAGTATTCATCTATTTGGAATATTGCTGCTCATGTAAAAAACTGAAACTTGCGCTGTCTTTTTTCTTCTTTTTCTTCTTTAAACTGTGGTAAATTTGTGAATGTTAAATGCTCTTGAGCTCTGAAAAGGCACTGTATAAATAACATTATTAGTAGTAGTAGTAGTAGTAGTAGTAGTAGTAGTAGTAATACTAGTATTTAACTAAATGATGGTGTGCTATCGTAAAAATTCCTGATAGGCTTACGGGACTTTCACCTGTTTGTAGGCTATATTGATTTATTATAATTCTTTTAGTGTTTGAATTTGTATTTATTATTCAATGCAAAATGTGTGCTGGACATTTCACATTTTGCTTGATACTTGCTGCCTCCAGAATAATGTTGTTATACATCAACAGATGAATGAAAATTCAGTTTCAGGCATCTGAAATACCAGGAGAAACCACAGTTAACAGCATATTCCACAGTTAATGTGGCCAACAAATTCACAATTATAATTTAATTAAATAATAATTGTATAATAATAATAATGATAATTATTGTTATTATTATTATTATTATTATTATTATTATTATGAAAAGGCATACACAAGGCATATTTTATTAATAGAAACTATAAACGTAAGAGTAACACTTAAAAATGGACGCTTCATTTAGTTTTGACGCACTTCCTGTTTAAGCCACACCCACACCCAGTTCTGTTCGAATACAGAGACAGATACAGATATAGGCTTCGCAGCACACCCCTAGTTAATGTGATAAACTACACCTGTGGTTACTCTGCTAGTACACTTGTGTGAACTTGAGGGGAACTGGATTCATACATCCTCTAAAATGGCTAAGAATAGTGACGTTAGCTCTGAAAAAGTTATAGTGTAATTTGTCTGCAGATACCACTTGCTTTAAAATTACATACTTCCATTACAATCTTCCAATCATAGTCTGGATACCAGTGACGTGCACAGATCTTAGCAGGGGCATGGGCGAAAGGACATGGACAGAGTGTGAAGAGGGGGGTGGGGGGAGGGGCATTATATTTGTGAACGAAAGGCGCAGGGGCTTGTAGCCCCTGTTCTGTGCACGTCAGTGCTGGATACCTTCTGTTGACTGTCAGAACAAAATGTTTTAAGGTTTCTTTATTATACATTTATTTTATTTTTATTTATTTTTTTTTTGCTAAATAGAGGTATGGGTTTGGGAGCTTTTTATAGACAGCTATAGACAAGGCTTGTAGACTTTTTAGATATTAACGAGTATGTGCATGTAGGTGCATTTAGAATTGTGTGGGGGCTTTGTTTCAGTTGATTTGTACTTATAGTGACTTTTAGACTCTAGCGTCTTGCAGGTGGCATTGAAGCATTGTGGTATAGCAAATGGTTGCAAGATAGAACAGTTTATAGATGATGTATATTGGGGCCCACTGGCTCAAAGAAAGTGGTACTATTTCCTACACAGGCATGTGCACACTTGTACACATACACGCATATAAAGAGTGGTGGTTACATTGGGCCACATGGTCTCTTACAGCATTTTGAATCCATTTATCCATCTAACATTGTTTATTTTATTCCCTCCCTCAGGAGACTGAGATCAGCAGGAAGAGTAAGGAGTGTGAAGTGCTTGAGGAGGAGGTGAAGAAAAAGAGCCAGTCATGTCAAACACTGGTGAGAGTCTTTACAAGTTCACGTCTTCTGAGAGGGCCTTACAGAGTGTCATATGAAAACTGTTCTGGGATATTTACTTTACACATCTATTGTTGTTCTGAGTCTGACATATTCTATTCTGAATATGGTGCATTTATGACTGGGATTTGTGCTGCATCGACCAAAATCATAATTGTCTACAGTAATGTACCTGCAGTAAATGGAATGCTTTAATCAAGACTTTTCACAATTAGTTAATTATGACAGCTGTAACAAACTTATCACACTGTGAATTTAGCAACAGAAGGTTACAATTTTGCTGTTAAAATAGGTCTGTGCTTATTGAAATTCGAATCTCTGCCCCTCAGTGGCCAGAGGTGAAAGTGTTGTAAGACATATGGGCACATGTGAGCTCCATTTTCGGGTGAAATGGCCACAGAGTGGAGCCAAAAGCAAGTAGTATTTTTAGTTGTAAATTGTGTAATGCAGTCAACAGGAATGCATAGTTTATTAACTCCAGTCCCTAATCCAAACCCCAACCTTAAACCTAATCATCCGTATAATTTTAGAATGAAAATACAACCTCTGAAATGTGATCACCATTGCTTATGTGTACACAATTACTTTCTGGTTTCCATGGGACTAGAACCTGTGTCTTGGAGGGTGGAGGGGAAGGTTATCACATTTGAATCGATGCAAAAACGTCTGTGTAAGGGGGTTCAGTGGAAAGGAGGAGGCGAGAACCAGCTTGACAAATTAAATAATTTAATGAACAACTTAAACAAAAACACACAACCTTAAACACACACAGCACAACTGCCTGTTATTCTCTCTCTTTCGAACTTTCGTGCCCGGCCGCCTTTATCCCTCGCGCGCCCCATCAGGCTGATTGGGGACCGGGCGTGCGTCATTCCAGCCCAGCCCTGCCCTCCTCGGCTCTACACTCCTCCAGGAGTTGCCTCAGGCCGGAGAGCCCCCGGCATGACGTACATCCCCCCCTTCCTCTCCGGGGGGCGTGCCTTGCATCCCCGCCTTTCTCGACCTGGGAGGAGACAGGAGGGGAAAAACAACAACAACAAAAACAAAACAGGCGAGGGAAAGGCCAACACGGAGTGACAGAGAGAGAGAGAGGAGAGAGAGAAAAAGAAACTCACCGGTTCTCTGATGCGCCATCGCGTGGTCCTCGATCACTCCTCCACCCTCTCAGGCGGATGGCAGCCGCTCCTCCCCGGGCAGACCAGAGTCAGACCTCCGACCCCAGCAGACAGAACGCCCCTCCGCTTTCCCGGTATCCCATGGAGACACTCCTCCACCCCTGGCAGCGGCCCTACCACTCCAGGCGGCCGGGGAGTCGCTTCCCTCCTCCCCCCCCCACGGATGGCGGTCTTCTCTCGACTCCTCTGCGTTTCTAGGGGACGGCAGGGCACTCCTCTGCCCCCGGCAGTGGCTCCCTCGCTCCAGGCGGTCGGGGAGTCCAGTCCCCACTCGCCTCGCGGACGGCGGCCATTCCCCGCATCCGGGTGGTCGGGCTACTCCGTCCCCCAGCGGATGGCAGCGGCGCTTCCCTGGGTGGACGGCAGTGTCGAGGACTCTGCGACGGGAATCCCTCCTCCCTCCCGGGTTTCGGCACTAGTGTAAGGGGGTTCAGTGGAAAGGAGGAGGCGAGAACCGGCTTGACAAATTAAATAATTTAACGAACAACTTAAACAAAAACACACAACCATAAACACACACAGCACAGCTGCCTGTAATTCTCTCTCTCTCGAACTGTCGTCCCCGGCCGCCTTTATCACTTGCGCGCCCCATCAGGCTGATTGAGGACCGGGCGTGCGTCATTCCAGCCCAGCCCCGCCCTCCTCGGATCTACAGTCAGATAGGGGATGATGCTTGACCATAATCTAGCTTTATGGGACTGATTTCGGAGTACATGAACTTTAAGAAGCAACATGTCAATTTCCCGTGTGATCATGTTGGCTGTAATCGTAATCTAAATCTTTAATTTGATTAATTGTGCAGCTGAGTCAAAGTTTCTTGCTCCAAAAACAGTCATAATTAGTATAACATGACAGTTTTCCACCCTCTCTCTCACCCTAGAATTAAACAGGTTATTTTTATTGTTTTGGTATATTTAACACTTCATTATGTAAATGGTTGGTTAACCGCTCTTCAAGTAAAATGAGTAATGCTTATTTATGGGTTCTTAAGTATAGTTGTTTCTGCCCCATCCTTCAATAACAACCTCTTTGACATCACAACAAGAAAAAATGAGCAGTGCACTGAGGAAGATTTGAATTGTGAAATTTAAGGTATCAACATTGCACATCACACTTTTATTTCCAAAAAAGCAAGACAAATCCTGTTTTTCGATGATGGCTCCTTTAATTGTGACCAGAACACAAGTGACAGTGCCTCGCTCAAAGGCACTACACTGGTAGGTAGATTAGGATTGTACTGGGGATAAAACCGCCAACCTTGTGGGAAGTGTCCTACTTTTTCAAGCCCTCCCATGAGAACTCTGAGCTGTAGCATCATGTAATTAGGCTGCGTTTTGATTGGCACAATACATTTCGATCCAGTCAGTCAACCTTTGCTGGAACATAGTTGCTGATGGTGGTATTTTTCACGGTAGAAGCACATAGATGTTAGAAAAGCTTTTAGTTTTCCACAAGCCTGCTGTGCTCCTATACTTTGACCACACACAAACAACTACATACATACTCATCACTCTCAAGGGCGTTTTCTCTCTTTCTCTCTCTTGCTCGCTGTCCCCACACAGCAGACATGGAGAGCTGACTCCAGGGTCCACTGTCAGGGGAAACAAAGCGAGGAGAAGGACAAAAACACAAGCGCAAAGAGGGGTAAAGGGAGAAATAGGAAGATGAGAGAGAATGAGTGTACAGAGGCTAATCGCCCCTGACTGCCAGGGAAGCTCTTTTAAAGAATCTCTCTTTTTTTCTATATTAATCTCACCTCAACATTCAGAAAAAGCTTTTCATCCATTACACATGAGAGAGGCTTGCTGGGTCTTTTGAGAGCTGAGGAAAACGTTTTAAATGGGTCATGCCCTGAGTTTCACATTTGATTCCTGGTTTTCGGTCTTTTATGGAATCAGCTGAAAATGTGCTCTTGTATGATGCGTCATAAACTCTAGTAGTAGATGTAGCCTCTGGTTCAGCACATGGCTGCTGCCAGTAGAATCACCCAACTCTGCAAGAGCCAAAAGGAGTTCTATTTGTGTTTCTGCCATCAGAAAAAAAAAAGAAGCTCAAAATAAAGTACGATAGAGCACAGTCTGTTTCCGGAAGTTAAAATTCCCATTAATTTTTTTCATAGAGGAATTGATTATTAATGATGACTTAAACCTTTAAAGACAGGCCTACTGAGAGCTCTGAAGTTGTTAATTGATGGTATGTGATTCTATTGATGCCATCAGTCCATGTCATTTCAAGTACAAAAAAATTAAATGCCGTTTAATAGCGAAATTTCTGGTGAAGAACAAAACTACCCATGATTCAACAGAGAAAGATCTGTCAATCAGAGAATCGCTGCCAACAAAGTATGCCAAACAAGCCCAGCAGCACACGACCACTTCCATTATGCCATGTGAATGACACAACAGAGTCTGCTAATAAATTTGTATACACGTGAATATTTTGCAATAACTTTACAATATCTTGTTTCTATACTTATAATCAAGAATTTTCAATCAACAGTTGTATATTTTTCCATTTTTTAAATTGTATTACATCATTTGCAATGCTTCATGGGATTGTATTTCTTTTCCTCATTTAAGATGTTAAGTACCTTTGTCTTTTTGTCTGATTTTCAAATACTTTGTTGATTCAAATCAGAGTTTGTAATGATTCACATCAGAGCTGGTTGGTTTGGTCCATGGCTTAGAAATCTTTTATGAAAATGTTCATGAAATTCCTTTTAGGGATGTGGATGGAAACAATTGAGATAACCGCGAGGGTTCACTAGCAGTTATTGGTTGGGACTTGGGAATAAAGAACATTTATTACAATGGATATGCATCAAATACTATTCAAAATAGCAGGGAATAAAATGCACAGTGAGCTATGAGCCTAAATAGCACAATACATAGATCTTCAAATGATAAAACCGTTCTTATTAAAGTCAAACAAAAATAATTAAACTGTCACTGCCTGCAACATAGTATTCTTAAAGACCGGAAATAAGTAATTTATGTGCCAAGCCTGATATGCGCTCTGTTGTTGTGCACGTGTCTTCCATTCCAGCGCATTTCATTAGAGCTAGGGTTAGCACCATGACGGTGCAATTCGATACTTTGCTCCCCTTGCGCTTGGGGGGGTATAGGGATGTTTTGGGGGAGCAAAGTACACCCCAGCACCTTCCTAGATCCTGCCCAGATATGCGCTATAAAAGCTACATGCAGTGCAACGAATGAAACAGCAAGCAGGTGTCTTGAGATAAAATAATATATACAAATAAATGCTGCGATCCTGCACGACACACATTAAAAAAGGAAGATGTGGCACAGGGGTCTAAGACGTCCATCCAACATGTGTTTAAATAGAAAACACTTTTGAAAATATATAGCGCAGATGCACGTAAAAATGTTTTTAAAAAAAAATAATAATAATTTTGTTAAGAGACCCTAAGTTGGCCTGTACTTGAAAAACTGACCCAATACCCGGTCCTGAACCCCACGGTTTGTTGGATCCCATCTGGCTCTGAAGCTCTGGTTGAAGACCTTTATTGCATGTGTAGAATAACCGAATAGGGATTTTGGTTTTCAAATACATGCGCATCGAATGGTTAATCAAATAATTTCTATCCGTGCATATCCCTAATCCCTGTGGCAAAAATTTATGGGAAAAATAAATCCAGAACCAGCATGGCTAAAATGTGGGTGATCTATTTAGAAATGTGTATTAATCATGGCCAACCCCTTACCATTGCATATATGGTTATGTTAATTATACACATGCTGGGGAGCAGTGTTGGGTGTAATGCGTTACAAAATAAGTAATCTAATTACAGTTACAGACATGAATAAAATTACATTACTTGAATTACACATTTATTGCTAAGACAATAATATTAATTAAGTAGAATGCATTTTAAAATGCATTAAGTCCTATGTTGGTACTTTTATGTGTGTTGCTGTGACAGCTAATGAGCATGCGCTCTGACAAACCACCATGGCATAGAGAGGACACGTGAGGCGACAGCAGATGAGTGAGCAGCATTACTATGGATGCAGTGGAGTGTAGTTGTTTATTCAAATTTAAATGAAAGTGAAGCATTTCAAGTTTTCATGTGCTCATAAACAATCTCAGCGAGCCCTGGCTGAGGCACGCAAGGCTAGGCCGCCAACAAATCCTCCTCAAATCTCCACGCATCTCCCTTGGGTGTCCCTCTGCAGATGCCAGGGGAGGAGAGGGGATCGGTTTCTGGTGTATATGGAAAACAGCGCTCGTTCCTGTCCGACACAGGGATATATCGCTCACAAGGTGGGAACATTTGCAGAATGGCGTCTTGAAAAATTTGTCGCTAAGCAAACTGCTTTTTATGTTCTTTATGTACTGTACACAATAAAACACAAACTCAGTGCAATAGCGTTACAGATGTGCAAGTGATAAAGGATACTCAATTCATTCGAGCACAAGCAGGGAGGCAGAAATAATCCACTCTCTGTAAAGTTGTGTAAACACACACATGCTGCACATGTTCACACACAAACAGACATACTGTACATGCACACAGACATGCATGATGCAACACACAAGCAAACCTGTATATGCACACTGAAAAGAAACAACTAGCATTCAAATACACAATGGTTTTACTATCAAAGCTGTCTGCAAATGGGTTTTCAGAAATGTTTTCAGTTCATTAGTATTCTTTTTCTGTCTTTCACACCAGCACAAACACAGGTAAACAAGCATACTGTACACATACATGCAGTGGTGGCCTTAAGCATCTGGGGGCCCGTTTCAAGAGCTAACACGGGGCCCTACCCCCCATAAAGAAACCATAAAAGAGAGAAAAAAAGCAAAGATTCAAGTTGGTTTTGATCAATAATGTATATTTTTGGACTTCACCTTAAATGCATTATGTGCACTTTCAGCATCATCAGCTCAGCATAAAAATAATCATAACAATTCCCTTAAATAAAAACTGAAACAATGCTATTATTTTTGCTTTGGAATAAAGAGAAGCCTCGCCCTTCGGCAGCTACTATTCGGCACTGAATAGCACTATGTGTTATGTATCAGCTGACATAAAAACAGCTTAAACAATTCCCTCATATTAAATTAACAACAACAGCAATAACATGTAGTTTACAATGAATTGTGTTTTGCACTCTTTCAGCACCATGGACAGCTCACTCCAGGCCTGGGTAAGGTTGCACCAGCTGTGCGTAAGGTCTGACGTAAGTTGGGATGTAAAGTTCACACTAAGGGCTTAGTAACTACTAGGTCAGTGCCTAAGTCAGTGCTTAATTTGGTTGCACCACCTGTTCTTAAGGCAAGACTTAACTAATAGTTTGTAAGCTCTCCGTAAAGTTATGTGTAGTCGCATAATATGACGTTTACTTGTATTGATCCAATAAGCAGCCTTCAAATTTGTACACAGAAGTGTTAAACAGCCGTGCATTTTAGTTTGAGCTTGTTCAAACCTTGTTTGCTTATAACTGTCTTAACTGTCAGCTGTAATAAATTATATCCCCACTGAAATACGATACACAATAAAACAAGATTTCTTTAATGATATATTTAGCTTATGTAAATAACAATATTCAATAACTGTATCTAAAATGAATAAGGGACAATAAATAAATAAACATTAATACAACAGGCTGGAAAAATAGACTTTTATTCATTTTAATATCTATTTCATATATGTTGAAACTTGACACCGGGCGGAGTACACAGGAAAGTGCACCGTTAGATCAGTTTCATGCTGAAGAAATATGTTTTTTACATAATGTTTTCTCCCATAAATGTAAACGAGTGTAAATGCCAACATCATCATATACATGTCGAAAGGACTGATGCCTGTCAACCAAAACATGAGTTCATTGATGTCATTAAGTGAGTCTGCTTGTTATTCCATCCGTTACTCCTGGTCAGAGGCTTCCGTAAATATTTAGTTTATACATAGGGTTACGTTCTACTTAAATTTAATGGTGCAATGCTCAAATATTTAGCAGTGCGTAAATTGTGACTTAGTGCCCATTTACACCACAACTAGGCTAAGTTGTAACATATGTATAGCTCATGTAACCAGCCCCTGGAGAGCGAAAAGAAGAGTGAGAAAGAGAGGTGGAACAAGCCAAGCGGGAGAGAGAAATTACGATTACGGGAATCCAGTCAGCCGCCACGGCCACAATATAGCTATATATATATATATATATATATATATATATATATATATATATTATATAATTTTTTTAAGTGGGTGAATTATTCAATTCTGGCATGTCAGTTGGGGACCCTTTGGAGGGCGGGGCCCATTTCAATTGAAACAGGTAAGAATGCCAATGCATACATGCCACACACAGCGAAGAAGGTTGTAGATAGCGGACACACACACATAGACATACACACACACACACACACACACCTGAAGATACTACTCAGCATATTTGAGATAAGAAAGTTAAGTTGCGTTTTTAGAAATGCATTGGATCTCTTTAGCCAAGTTGCTGTTTTTGACGTATTGCTGTAATTTTGTTATTGTTTTAAGTCAATATTAAAGTACTAAAAGAGCTATTAGTGTCACATTTGCTTTTTCGCAGGTTTGATTGGTTTTAGAAAGTAACTTCAAAGTAAAGTTTCATTCCACATGAAGTAATTAATAATCTAATTAAAATGTTTACATAAGTAATTAGTAATCAGTAGTGGATTACTTTTTTGAAAGTAACTTACCCAACACTGCTGGGGAGTGCCTTTTTTTGCACATTCTTATATTTTCATAGAATCATTGAGTAACATTTTTTGGTTACTTTGGCAGAATTAGGGGAACATGCTCCTACATTTTGTTTAAAATTCATTTATAATATGTCAGTGTTATGAAGGCCAATTCACAACATTTGATTCAAGTTACTAGTGTGTGGATTTCTTACCTGTACTTCGGTTACAAATTTGTCTCCAGAAGTTAGCTAAATCTGCCAAAATCTCTGGTCACAGGGTTAGGGTTTGAGTTGGTCTGCAGTGATTATAATTAGTTTTATGAAAACGAATAGAAGTCTGTTGTATGTCCCTCTTTAGATATCTACAGAAGGAAAATGTGTGTGTGTCTCATTAGGACACATGTCTCTCAGTGTGAATCAGCTGTATAAATGTTTCTCTCCACTGGGACTCTCTGTATACCACAGGAGGCTCCATTTTCATAGTAATGACTGTAAGAATACACTCAGCGTAATCTCCTGACAGGTCTTACACAAAAACATTTTAACGATTACCAAAGCCTGATAGCGCCTAGTCCTTGTTTTTTAAACCCTATTTGCTGTGCACTTCCTTGTAGTATAATGGAATCATTATTTATCTCAATAAAAAAACTGGATTTTTTTCCCTACAGCATTTTCAAAATCCTTCACCATGTTAAGATACAACTACTACAGCACTCTAAATTGTAATCCATTCAGATTTTTGTCTTGACACCACCAGGTTGTAAAAATAGCACTACATACTGTAAATAGGGTAATGGTGTTATTTGAATAGCATTTTCATGATATCAAGATGACCTTAGCCAATTTTTATGCTGTTATTATGACTGTACTACTTACGATGATCTTAAAGGTGAAGTGTGTAATTTGGGGGGATAAACCACCTTCAAGCTGTCGTTATTTTGTGATTCCCTATGGTGATGCTAGTGGTGCAAAAATTGTACACTTCACCTTTAACTGACTGAGTTCAGCATTACAGAAAGTTCCTTCATCCTCAGCAAGAAGATCTCACTCAGTCTTAAGAAATATTTCAACTGAAGGCTAAAGGTTTCCACAGTGCATAACGCTGAGAGGATGCTACTGTAGTACAGCACGCTTAAGTAAAGTTTTACCAGTGGAAGTGTCTATAATGCTATCCTAGTGGAAATTTTTAGAACACTGTTTAAAAAGATGGAGTGAAAAGCTACAAGGGCCAAACTCAATTACCTAAAAGCAGTGTGTGGTGTGTGTGTGTGTGCAAGTCTTTGAGCTATCTGTTAGGTACCCTGAGTTGTTTGTGTAGTGTGTGGTAGTTTCTGTGAATAAATGTGTGCCGCCATGTTTGAGTTTTTTTAGTGTGTGTGTGTCCATTAGTGGCGAAGCAGGGCACTTTGTCCCCTCGGCTCCAGTTGTTGCACTCTGTGCTTTTGTGGTCATTGTGTGTCCTTCTGAAAGGCTAATTGGAATAAATGGGGGGGAAAAGAGATGGTGTCCTTACATGACGTGAAAAGCGATTCTAGAAAAAAAAAAAACTTAAGAACCCACACTTTTCTCATTTCCACCCACCTAAGGGTGGGCGGTATGACGTTTCTATCACAGTTTTAGTAATTTTATGTCACAGTAACAATATCATGATATACAGTTGTTATATTTTGTTGGAAATTCAATAAAACCATGTGGTAACACTTTTAGTTAAAAACGTAAGACACAACACAGTAATACATTATAAATATGATTGGTTGAGCCACAGTCAAAGCTGTTGTAAATATCCAATGTTCAAATACCCGTTACCACAAATAATTTGAATTCTGTATTAAAGTACAAAAGTCCGGAGTGGCTTGGCAACTGTAAACCACCTACAATTATACACTTTGCTGCTATTATACAGTAATTAACAAAGTTTACACTGGAAGCAGCAATCACAATTTACTGAGTTGGCTATATTTTAGGGCAGCCATAAATTTAGTTAAAAGTTTATGCCATAAATTATGTCATTTAAATATGATTAATGTCATTACATTTCTCAGGACTAGTTGTAGTGTTATCACTATCTAGAGGTATATTGATGTTTAATGAAGGCTTGTAATGCCAGTCAATGGTAGTAATGTGTGTAATGTAACTGTAATTAATGGTTGTAATGAAGAGTTTTAATGGTTTCAGGTTTTAGAATATACATGTATATCTACTACAACAATTCATTTCTGGTCATTTTGGAGTCGTGAAAAGTATTTTATTTTCAGTTTTTTCAGTTGTGTTCATTTTTATTGTTATTTCAGTTAACAAAAATAATACAGGGTTCCCACGGTCATGGAAAACTTAAAGTAATTTTTAAATAGTGTTTTCCAGTACACAAACAACAAATCAGATATACACAAAATTTCTAAATTAAAGCAAACACTTATTTTATGCAATATTTACTCAAATTTGCATAAGCTTAAAAAAAACCTTCAAAACAGAAAGTGTTGACTATCCATTGACAAATCTATTGGTCGATTTTGGGACTGACACAAGGGAGAGTTAACACTTCTGTTAATCGGTCAAGCAAACACGGTTATCGGCCGATGCCGAGAATCGAAAAATTGCCAAATATCGTCTGATTAATCGCCTGGCCGATATATATTGGTCTATCAATGCTTGTGTAGAGTAAAACTTTCTCACAAGCCATAGTGATGTCCGATTTGTCAGTGAATCATTCTTTTTAGTAAATTATTTTCAATGAACTAGTTGAAATTGTTCACAAATCTGTCTAAATTATTTATTTAACAAATTAATCAAAATTGGTATTAATCAAAATGACTAATAAAAATCTGTATACAGTTATCATGGAGTAGAGTTGGAAATTCATTAGTCAAAATAATAATGAAAAAAAAAATCCTGATAATTCTAATACAGCAAGTTATAATGTATACTGTCATGCTACTCAGCCCAACCTCCACCACCATTTACCTGTGTGCTTCCCTCTTGTCCTCCTCTCTTCTGTTGCTTTGTATGGAAACAGAAGACTAAAGTTGAGAACTGTGGCTGGTGGTGTTGTAATGTGTCTTATAGGTTTGGGTGGAGGGACGGTCTCTCTGAGGAGGCCATCTGCTTCTCTGCCTCACTCACTCATCACATTTACATCTGATAACTGCAGCCAGTCATGTGGAACACAAAATTCCTCATGTGCGCATATGCAGCTATGCACGTGTGATTCCATACACACACACACACACCACATCCACATCCAAAAATAATTCACATAAAGTGCTATTTTTGATGTTTCTATGACACGTGTGCTTGTGTGCGCACGTGTGTGTGTGTGTGTGTGTGTGTGTGTGTGTTTATGTGAGTCTGTGTGGAGAGAGCATGCTTTCTCAAAGCTGGAAAGGCCAGTGGTTTATTTGGAATAGGAACATCACCAAAAGCATCAGAAATTATTAATATGCTGATATGCTTTTGGCAAATATTCAATAAAGCATGTGCTTATGTGTTCAGTACTTGCCATTTATGTGCCTCTTAATTAGGTTACAGATGATTTGTGCCATGGCTAAACAGTGTAAACATGTTTGTGTAAACATTAGGGGTGTAGCGATCCATCGATCTGGATCGATGCATCGATCCAATGACCAACGATCCAATATTATCGATACAACGCGTAAATATAGATAAAGAAATTTTTTAAGATGTACATTTATTTTAATACTCTCATGTCAGCCACGTCCGTACGCATTTGACTTTATGAGCACTAAATATGCTTTTCATGTGGGACACAGATGTGCGTGGGGTCTTTGAAGCCAAATTGTGCTCTGCTATCCGTGCGGCATGCGCACGCATCAACCGGGCACTCCTTAAAATGTGAGCTCTCGTGACAAACGTAGAGCAAACCATTTGAATTTTTCATGAGAATTTGCTATTTTAAAGTACCACGGAGAAGTTCAACTATGTGAAACATCATGACAACGCCGACATTCTGAACAGCACTAACGAGGGAAAGAGAAACACCTGCTCAGCTCCAGCATCAGTTATAAGACTTTACACATCTACACATCAACACCCATAACATTTATCCCAGTTAACTGTAACAGAATTTTTCATTACAACTGTGGAAGTTGTTGCCAAGAAAACATCCTGGTTACTTTCGTAACCTCCATTCCCTGATGGAGGGAACGAGACGTTGTGCCGATGTAGTGACACTAGGGGGTCACTCTTGGGAGCCCCAAACACCTCTGCCTTTTTGAAAAAAGGCCAATGAGAATTGGCGAGTGGAATTTGCATGCCACTCCCCCGGACATACGGGTATAAAAGGAGCTGGTATGCAACCACTCATTCAGGTTTTGTGCTGAGGAGCCGAGACCAGGTCCCGGCCATTTCAGCGGGTAGTTCAGCGTTGTGGCAAGAGGGACACAAAGTCTCGTTCCCTCTATCAGGGAACGGAAGTTAAGAAAGTAACCAGGACATTCCCTGTCTGTCACTCACTCGACATTGTGTCGATGTAGTGACACTAGGGGTCCCTATACAAAAAAACACAACTATCTGGACTGTGTTACGTGAACTGGTGTTGTGTGACGGGCAGACCGCTGTGTGCCTCGTAGCCAGCACACCAGGCAGTCACTCTTTCCCTCTCTTTTCTCCCCACAAAGAGTGGAATTTGTTAACTGACTGGGAGCCATAAGTGTCTGCATTGGGGGGTGTCCCTCCCAAGGGGAAGACACCACGGAGACCACACCCCGCCCAAAAAGGGGGGGGGGTATTTTGAGTGGAATACATCACATGGTCTTACCAGATGTCTGCTAAAGAGGCGCCACTGGCCAGGGCCCAGGAGGCCGCCACACTTCTGGTAGAGTGGGCTCGTAACCCCGCAGGGGGTGGCACGTCCTAAGCCTGATATGCCATCGCGATGGCGTCAGTGACTCAATGGGCAATCCTCTGTTTGGAGACAGCGCTTCCTTTCCGCTGTCCACCAAAGCAGACAAAGAGCTGTTAAGAGCTTCTAAGGCTCTGCGTGTGATCCAAATAGATGCGTAAAGCTTGCACCGGACTCAGCAACACCAAGGCTGGGTCTGTCTCCTCCTGGGGCAGCGCTTGCAGGTTCACCACCTGATCCCTAAAAGGGGTCATGGGAACCTTGGGCACATAGCCCGGTCGGGGTCTCAGGATCACGTGAGAGTAACCCGGACCGAACTCTAGGCACAATTCGCTGACAGAGAACACCTGCAGGTCCCCTACCCTTTTGATGGAAGTGAGCGCAGTCAGGAGGTCAGTCTTCAAAGAGAGAGCCTTAAGCTCAGCTGACTCCAAGGGCTCAAAGGGAGCTCCCTGTAGACCCCGCAGGACTACAGAGAGGTCCCACGAGGGGACGAGGCGCGGTCTGGAGGGATTGAACCTCCTAGCGCCTCTCAGGAACCTGATGATCAAGTCATGCTTCCCCAAGTACTTACCATCTACTGCATCATGATGAGCCAAAATAGCGGCTACATACACTTTCAAGGTGGAGGGGGACAGCCGCCTCTCCTGCAGGAAGAAAAGCACCGATCCAACTGCGCAACTCTGGGGGTCTTCGCGTCAGGAAGAACACCACTTAATGAACAGACACCACTTCAAGGCATACAGGCACCTCGTAGAGGGAGCCCTAGCCTGAGTGATCGTGTCTACCACCACGGGTGGTAGGCCACTTAGGTCTTCCGCGTCCCGTCCAGGGGCCAGACGTGGAGATTCCAGAGGTCTGGTCATGGGTGCCAGATGGTGCCCCGTTCCTGAGAAAGAAGGTCCTTCCTCAGGGGAATTCGTCGGGGGGGCTGTTGCGAGGAGCGTGAGATCCGAGAACCACGTCTGGGTGGGCCAGTAGGTTGCTACTAGGACGACCTGCTCCTCGTTCTCCCTGACCTTGCACAGGGTCTGTGCAAGTAGGCTCACTGGGGGAAATGCATATTTGCATAGTCCAGGGGGTCAGCTGTGTGCAGGCGCATCTATACCAAGGGGTGCCTCGGTCAGGGTGTACCAAAGCGGGCAGTGGGAGGATTCTCGGAAAGCAAACAGGTCTACCTGTGCTCGACCGAATCAACTCAGCTGGACCACCTGAGGATGGAGTCTCCACTCTCCCCTGAGGGTAACCTGATGTGACAGCACGTCCGCTGCGGTGTTGAGGTCGCCCGGGATGTGAGTGGCTCATAGCGACTTGAGGCGCTGCTGACTCCAGAGGAGGAGACGGCGGGCAAGTTTTGACATGCAATGGGAGTGTAGACTGCCTTGATGGTTGATGTACACTACCGTCACTGTGTTGTCCATCCAGACCAACATGTGCTTACCCTGGATCAACGGCCGGAACCTCCGCAGGGCGAGCAGTAAGGCCAAAAACTCTAGGCAGTTGATGTGCCAACGCAGCCGTGGGCCTGTCCAGGAGCCGGCGGCTGTGTGCCCGTTGCATCCGGCGCCCCAGCCCGTCAGACTTGGAGGCGTCTGTTGTAACCACGACGCGCCTGGAGACCTGCTGGAGGGGAACCCCTGCCCGTAGAAATGCAATGTCGGTCCAAGGGCTGAAGAGGCGGTGACAGATCGGCGTGATGGTCACGCAATGTGTCCCGTAGTGCCATGCCCATCTCGGGATTCAAGTCTGAAGCCAGTGCTGAAGCGGTCTCATATGCATCAACCCGAGCGGTGTGGCTGCCGCTGAGGATGCCATATGCCCCAGGAGCCTCTGAAAAAGTTTCAGTGGAACCACTGTACTCCGTCTGAACGCCTTCAGACAGTTCAGCACCGACTGCGTGCTTTCGTTCGTGAGGCGCGCTGTCATCGAGACTGAGTCCAACTCCAAACCAAGAGATGCTCTGAACCGGGGAGAGCTTGCTCTTTTCCCAGTTGACCCAAAGCCCCAGTCGGCTGAGGTGCCGGAGCACGAGGTCCCTGTGTGCGCACAGCAACTCTCGAGAGTGGGCTAGGATTAGCCAGTCGTCGAGATAGTTGAGGATGCGGATGCCCACTTCCCTTAGCAGGGCAAGGGCTGCCTCTGTGACCTGAGGGAACAAGGACAGGCCGTACGCGTGGTCTTGGCAAGAAAGGAACGATAGCCCAGGAACCATTCGTCGAGCCATGAGGGTTCAGGGGAGAGTGGAGGGTTCCACTCAATTCCGCATCGGCGTGAGACTGGGTGACCGTTCCCGAAGGAGGAAGCACAGCCGAAGCCTCTGCGTCAGACTGGTTGAGCCCACTCTCCGATGCTGCGCTCGATATCTCATCGTCTTCCCGAGCTACGCACGAGAAGTCGAACTCGTGCTGAGACGAGCAGGCGGTCTCGTGCGAGAGCCCGATCGGGGAAAGCGAGCGTGCTGGGGAATGGGAGGTCCGTGGGGGGATACCTGGCGGAGGTGGTCCCATTGATGTCCCCAAATCACCCCCAGTGCTATCCGACGTGGCCTCAAACCCATAGGTACGAAAGCAAGCCGTGACCGCAACGTTACCATGGTCATGTTCCACGAACGATGTCTCCCAGACACGTAAGACAGCGATTGTGGCCGTCAGAAGCGGAGAGATAACGACTGCATCCAGGAATAACACACAAACAGAAAGGCATCTTTAAAAAGACGTTCCGTGTGTGTGCTGCTCTTTTTGTGAATGAATATACTCTCTTATTTTCACTCTGCCGAAGTGTCCAGGGGCATTCTCTGCACTCCACGGGTGCAGAGGGGGAGAAGCCACTGAAATGCACCATAAATCCAGCAGTTTTGAGGTGCGTCTTTGGAGGGAATTTAATTCAGTGCACTGAATACAACCGCTTGGTTCCGAAGAGAAAATCTGAATGAGTGGTTGCATACCAGCTCCTTTTATACCCTTATGTCCGGGGGAGTGGCATGCAAATTCCACTCGCCAGTTCTCATTGGCCTTTTTTCAAAAAAGCAGAGGTGTCTGGGGCACCCAAGAGTGACCCCTAGTGTCACTACATCGACACAACGTCGAGTGAGTGACAGATAGGGAACCATGGATAGCACGGATAGTTGGAAACAAGTCATGGGTATGTAAGTATTTTGAATTGGACTAAACTGAAAAATAAGCTTATATTTTTTATATTATTATCTGTATAATTTTTTTCAACATTCATTTTTCAACCTTATTTTGTTGTGGATGTCCCAATGTGTATACAGAGAGCTGAATAAAATAATCATTTTATGCATCATTTGAGGGCAAAACATTTTTTTATTGATTGTGTAATATAGGCACATAATATCGGAATATCAATCGCAGGTCCCTGAATCGAATTGTATCGTGGCCGACTTTGAAGTATCTGCAAATATCGGATCGCAGGCCAAGAGAATCGATTCAAGATCGTATCATGATGAAACGTAAACATATGGACAGGACAGTGCCTCTAGTGTATCACTTTTTTATGTGTGTTTCTGAATTGGCTTTGCCAGCGGGGCATTTAGTATTCTGGTTTGTTGGATTGTAAGGTCATGCTTCTGTTTAGTGGTGGTCATAGCAGAAGTGACTGAGATTCAAACAATTGATCTTTTGTGTCATATTCATGTCCACAATGCTACATAGTGCATTTAAACTTAAAATATTCAGAACCATTTAAATTATACTGGATCAAAGACTTCTAATGAAAAATGTTTTGCTAAGGCAAGCATACAGTAACTGTTACTATTGCTCATATATGTACATTTATGGATTTGAACAAACAAATCTGCTGTTCATCTGGCAGACAATAAAAAAATCAAAAACTCTCATTCACATACATTGAAGGAGGGATGCTAGCCATAATAAGGGGCCAGAATATCAAAGAGATTTGGGAGTGGGTTCCTTAGATTTAGACCAGCAAACATATATATATATTACCCTTAGTTATTACTTCTTATAACCAAACTCAAGTCAAATAATCCCACTGTATCAGTATACATTCCAAAAACACCTTAAACACCTCAATAAACACCTCAAATTTACAGCACATCTGAGTTCAAATGAATCTTGGTGTCAGAGTGAGGCGTATCTGGAGTGTAGGATCTAGAGACTGAAGGAAGCATGATTGCAAGGAGAGAGGTGTTTGGTGAACAAGTGCCCAACAGAACAGATTGTGTCATCTCAAAGGTCAGCGCCGCTTATTTCTTGGAAGTGCCCAATATCTATTAGCCCAGCTCTGGCTGGATGCATTCCACAAAACAGAAGTCTTGCTACCATACCATCCAAATTAAAGTAAAAGCTGTATTTAGAATGTAATACTAGCGAACTGTTTACTGAGTAGTGTAAAGTAGTTGTCGACCGATATATGTTTTTCAATGGCTGATACCGATATCTAGAAAGCATGCCGATATTAATTCTGATAAACATAAATCAATTTAACAACAAAAAATCTTATGCACATAAAATTCTTAAAGTGAAATAAACATATTTTATGCAATATTTACTCAAATTTGTATAAACTTGAAAAGAAAAAACCTTGAAAACAGAAGGTGTTGACTATCCATTGACAAATCTATTGGTAGATTTTGGAACTGACACAAGGGAGAGTTAACACTTCTGTTAATCGGCCAAGCAAACACAGTTATGGCCGGATGCCGATAATTGCAAATGGCCAAATATCGTCCAATATTCACGATAATCATTTTAAACTGTAGTACTCTATGCTACATTATTGTCACATGACTTCACTATGTTGTATGTACAATTTGATAAATGGAGTCCATACAGTAGGTTTTGGTAACAAGTCCTTATGACCATAGCATGTTTATGAATGCAATGAAAAAAACTAGTTTACAGAGGCTCGCGCATTCACGTGAGAACGTACGTTTTTTTTAGCCCATAATTTACACAAAATTTTGGGGTGAACTATTAATTTAAAACATTGTGACTTGTCAAAGTACTATTACAAATTAGTTAAAAAAAGACCAGTTAAAAAAAATCTTGGCAGTTATGGCTTCTGGTTTATTTATTTAAATAAATATGGAAGTTAAGTGCATTGCGTTGAGGGATACAGTATTTAATGCTGTGCGCTCTGTTTTGTACTACTTATTTAAACAGATGTTGTAAGTCATATAAGAAAATTCACATACTCAGGACGGAATACATGCTGTAAAGTGCAGGAATAGATTTGTATTGTGCTTGTCTGTATATTGCCAAAAAACCTGTTCTGATACATAGAATTTAGGGTTCCAGATACATAAGCAAAATGTGTGTTTGTGTATTTAGTTAGTGTGCTCCTCATTTCAAATGCATTATTATCAGGCTTTTCCAGCAGAATGAATGTTATTGTAATGACCTCCCTCATGGCACCCCTCCTATTTTTCTGTTTGTGTTTTTTTTTTTTTTTTTTATTTGTAGCTCCTTCAAATTATGCTGCTGCAGAGCCAGCATGAAGTCTCCTGGGCTGCATCATGCAATTTGTTAGTGTTACACATTCCATGTGAATCTGAGTTTATACTTGTCTAATTTGTAATCATTAGATCTCTCACTCTCTTATCTTCACTGGGTCATTCAATTCCAGGCTCAGTCTTCAGAGAGTGGGCTGCCAATGCAATCATGTGCAGCTCAGAAGAGATTGGAAGTGACTGCAGTGAACTGACGGCAGTTGAAATGACAATGGCCTTTCGATGAGAGTGAAAGGTGTAGAAATGGAGGTGATCTTAGTACTGTTATGAGGCAAGACTGTGTATGTGTGTGTCTGTCTGTACGTATATGCACTGTACAGTATGTACTGCATGTAGACAGACAAACTGTCTCTAATGATTAAATTCAAAGACTATTGGTTTGCTTTGGTCTTTTAATTGCATTGTTTAGGAGCTTTATCAGGGAGGAAAAATCCATAGTATTTTAATATAAAAAGACCCTTAGTAAAGATAATCACAGATCTTAACTATTTCTCCTAAACAGCAATGAGTTTGAATGGAAAACAAATGGAGAAACCTTTGGTATCCTGATTCTCAAATTATTCTCCTGAGAAAAAGACTCTAAAAATCTCATGTTTCCTCTAGAATTTTAGAAGCAGGGGTTAAATTGGGATTACGGAGGTGGGGGAACCCTAAAATTAGGTGACGTTGCAATTTTATTAAAATAAAGATTTAATAAAATGCATGGGTGTCTAAATATGGTCTAAATCAATAGACCTGTATGGTATGTAATTCATAGATGAAGTTTGTTCTTTCAGATGAATAAATTTTAATGGGATTCTGTTTACTGGGATAATGATGTGTCTATCATAATTTATGTATGTCATTATTCTACTGAATTGTGAAAATACATAATTACATGGAGTATTTGGTTTAGTGTTTTACATTAGATGACAGCTGGGACAAGTTACCTTCTTCTTGCCCTAGGTAGGGGATCATCTTATAGAACATGCTAAACTTATATCTAATTATGTTACAATTTAATAATAAATGCACATTGTTCTTAAAGGAAACAAACATTTTCTACAAACAACTTTTTACTCAGATTATTCTGATAATATAATTTGTATGAAAACATTTGCATTAAATTATAAGAGTTTAAAATAAATACATTTTCACTAGTGAATCACACTGTATATTTGCTAGAAAACATTTTTTCAAAAATAAAAAACAAACAAATTAAAAATAAAAACTGAATCTACAAAAATGGAGGACACACGTAAATATACACATAACAGTGAAACTTTTTACAGTGTGTTGGTTGAGTGTTTTAATCTCAAGTTGTATGATATTTTGCTCTATGGTGATGTTGCTTTGGATGCAACTGATTCCTGATTCAAAAGCCCCTTTGGGTAGATATTCAATAAACTAATTAAACTGGCTACTGCATATCTGTGGATCTAAGAAACGGGTGAGCAGTTGATTCCATATTACATGATTTCTTTGAAAATGAGATTGTAGTTGGACCATGGCGATACAGAAGCAAAGCGCTCATCTGAATATGGGGGCACGTTGTCGTGTGCTGCTTTCAAATATGCCGCCTCTTACAGCGTCCGCAACTGACTAGAGTGAAGCATAATGAACTTGACATATTTTTGATCAAGTGCACTCGCTAAATGGAGACGGAATGTGTCAAATGGATCAAACAAAAACCGTACTGGAGAACACAATAACTGGAATTTCATTTTTTAATTTTTGGAATCGAAGGTGCCGGAACGCCATTTGGGGCTGTACCGGCCCAATTTAACCCCTGTTTAGAAGAGGTCTCAACAATGTCATAAAATGTGCTTAAATTTACATTTTTCATCAAATTGTTTCAGTTTATCTTGGCTATGCTACAAAAAATCGTTTTTTCATGCTTCTCAAAACCCACACACCCATGAACTCTGAAGATAACTTGTATAAGTGACACTGATGTCACATCACATAGATGTTGGTGGAGTGTAATTACGTTTTCTCCTGCAGTGAGGGTTGAGTCTTAATCTGCGTGGGATGAGGGTTTGGTTAGGGATGTATGCAAATTATCCACAGCAGTCAAGATTAACCAATGATTTGAGGTGTTAACCTAATTACACAGAGCTATTTAAAGGTGTACAGATGATTCAATCATAAAAGCAGCATGCTGTCTAATGCATTCTGCTCTCCTCTCCCTTTTTAGTTAGCAACATGTAATCACAAATATTCCAAATTATTATACTAGATATTTTACCAGTGACCGTTTTAGATTGCATAAATTGGTTTTTATGTTTTCCCTGTCTGCTACCTTTAATGTCAAAGTTCATGCAGCAGCAGGTTCTTAGGCGTCGTTCAGTCCGAATGTGTAATTGGATGAAAAGAAGAAAGATGCAACAAATAGAACATAACGCAGGTGTCTCGAGAAACGTTTTTAAAAGTGCAAGTTCTTTTAACTTGGCACGGTGTCTAAAAAATGTGGTACTCTTGCACGAAACTCTGAAAAAATAACAACGCACCTCGCAGTGGTCAAAGACATCCATTTAGTGCATGTTTACATAAGAAAACAATTTAAAAAATACAAATTCACAACAAACAAAATGCGTTAGTTGTGAACGGCCCCTTATGGTGCTATAATCATTGTTAGGACATCATTGTCTTGCAGTAATTATTTACAAGGCATTTTAGGTCCAGGTCCCAGATGATTGGCTCAAAGAAAATTGTGTCCTGAACTAAGTGCCCATGAGCAATGATGGCAGTATGCAGGTGCGTACGTCTGGGGGTGCATGCGCCATGTGAGCAACTGCCATTGAGATGAATAGGAAGGCTAACGGACAGCTCTCTTCAAGTATTATAAACCTCCTTGGTCTTATTCCTATATAACACCTCATGAACACTACTGTATTGCTCTCTCTCTCTCTCTCTCTCTCTCTCTCTCTCTCTCTCTCTCTCTCTCTCTGTGTGTGTGTGTTTTCTGCTGTCAGTAGGATATTCAAGAGGTGTTATGTGGAGACTGCATGTTGATTTCTGTTGACTACTGGTGTCTGTAGTTCAAACCCTCTGTGTCAGACTTTCTAAGACAGATGGCCCTCTCTCACTCTCTTTCACTCCCTTACTGTCTGTATAAATTTTTCAGTCCCTATCGCCCCCTCTCGCTCGACTCAAAATGAATAATGCATTGACTAACACTGGCTGGGTTGGAAACTCTGTTCTTAGAAGAATACACCCTGCTGTTTAAACGTGTGTTTATCTGTGTGTGCCTGTGAGTATTTTGCCAGACATATATATGTATTCTTAACCCATAAGTAAATAGGCCTAGAATAGAATATGAAATATATCATTTAGATAACAGATGAGATAACAGAGGAATGAACTACAGGGGCATTTATTTTAAATATGTGGGGCAATTTTGGCACATTCAGTGGCATGATGGCCCTGGTTAATTTCTGACCCTGGTATACAGGTATATACATAAATATAGTCACTTGTATAGTAATAAATCACCCAGTATGTATCACATAATCTAATCTCTATCCATGGTTGTGTGTGTTCACAGGAGAGTGAGCTTCAGTGTGTTCTGCAGCAGAAATTACGTCTGAATCTTCAGTTGTTCAACGATATCCAGAAGGCAGCAAAGTATGAGCAGGTAAGCAGTCTGTCTCATTCCGGCTTAGGGCTTGATAACAAACCCTCAACGCATACTCACTCACACACACACAATGGCATTGTAATCCGTTCTTGCTATCGTTTGTTCCCTGGTGGAGAGCACTAATGGTGTTTTTGCCACTCGAGTGGAGGAGCAGGATTGTTCCTCATAAAGCTGGAGGCCTTGGACCGCCCGCCACACATTTCTGCATCCTCTAACTCAATCCAATGAGTCCCTCTGCCCCATTTGGAGCACAGCATTGACCACCCACTCACTCAAGAGATGGATGAGTTCATCTCTGCTCCGGGGTATCAATGCACAGTGCATGAGACTGTAGGGTGTTGTGGTTTTCTTTTGGAAAAGGCAGTGATGTAAATGTCCTACTGATTTGTGGTTATGCTAAAGGAGAAATACTAAATAAAATTACCTAATATTAAATGACAAACCATATCGAGGCAAAATTCGATATTTCGAAATTTGCAACATTGTTTTCTGTCCATGTGCACATAAATGAAATGACCCGTCAGACCTCATTATCTCTCTATTGCTTGATTTGACCCTACTGCACTTTTTTCTACACTGTTTACAAGGTCCTTGAAGTCCTTAAAGTCAAACATCATTATCTCTCTATCGCTTGATTTTACCCCTACTGCACTTTTTTCTACACTGTTTACAAGGTCCTTGAAGTGCTTAAAGTGTTTGAATTTAGCTTTTAGAAATGCAAGTACAGTAATACCTGGAAAATCTCCTTGTTTTGTTAAAAGGGTTTGAGATATAAATGGTCCATTTCTTCCGTGTAATGTGTGTCCATCAAAGATGAGATCCCGCAGACACAATAATGTGTCTTTTAATATCCTCTCTGTTCTTTACAGGCAGACAAAATAGTTCAAAGAAATATTAATTTTAAAAACAAATAACACGGATTGGCTAAAAATCTTGTATCTTGTTAATAAATGAATCGGAACACCTGTGCGAGTCTGTGAGATGCACGTTAAACTCTTAAAGTGACAGTACCTTTATAGTGCTTGTTATACGAATGAATGTAAACTCAGTGCTATTTCTTGTAAATTGTACACATTATTTCAAACATTGACAGCTCAGGTCATTATTATATACATTCAATTTCATTATATAATATTAATTGGTAGAACGTTGAATTTTATGTTTTTAAAAGGTTAAAATGTGATTATAGTAATGATGACAAACAAATTCATAAAAAAACAGAAATACACTTTCACATACTTTTTCGGGACAGGTTCTGTTCAGTTCTATTGCTTGTTCTGCACCTGACCAGCCTGAATGTAGCCCACTATTTTTGAAGGCTTATTTGTTTGTGATATTTTCTTATAGTGAAAGGTATATGAGAAACTCATGTATTGTTTGAGGTATTATGTTAACTTTGAGCATTTAAATTGTGTATTAATGCACATTATTATTATTTATTATTAAACATTTTTAAAAAAACGAAAAAAATTTTTGCCATACTTTGTCATTTAAGTGTTATAATATTGAATTGAGAACCTCATATTGTATATCAAGTCAAATTGTGAGATAACCATATTGTCCCATCCCTAATTATTAGAAGTAAACCTCAAGGAACATATATTTTTTTTATCCCCTTTTCTCCCCAACTTGGAATTCCCAATGTGCACTAGGTCCTCATGGTGGCGTAGTGACTCACCTCAATCTTAGCTTAGGAAGCCTGACTGGAGTCACTCAGCATGCCCTGGATTTGAACTTGTGACTCCAGGTGTGGTAGTCAGTGTCTTTACTTGCTGAGCTACCCAGGCCCCCCAACTTAAGGAACATATTAAAATAATGAAAAAGGCATGTCACAACCCCTTTAAAGCAGGAAAAGAGTAGCGTCAAAGATCCCGTGAAATCGCTTGATGAGCGCACACGCAGCGCTATGCATACATCAAGCACAAGGAAGGGTATTCAAGCTTCAAATTATGATTGCAACTAGAAGACTGCAGATGGAAGATTTATAGTGAAGAAGGAGTTATATTTTGGTCTGTTCTTACCCAAAGCCGATCATATTTCTCCACAAGACATGGATTAAACCATATGAGATATATAAATTACCTTTATGCTGCCTTTACTGTATGTCCTTTTTGGAGCTTGGAAGTGTTGGACCCCATTGGCTTGCATTGGATGGATAAATTTACATAATATCTGTGTCAAAATATCTTCGCCTGTATTCCGCAGAAGAAAGAAATTCATATGAGTTTGAGATGGTGAGTAAATGATGAGAGATTTATCATTTTTAGGTGAACTATTTCTTTACTATTTGGGGTTAACCAGAAAGCTTAAGTTATAGTAATAGTTTGAGGCCCAATTAGTGGCACATGTCAGCTGTAAAAGAGCTTTCTATTTGAGTTTCAAACAGTGAAAGAGTCTATGCAAACGCACAAAGAAATATAATGTGTCAAATAAAGACTGAACATGCCATGAATACTTTTAAATTGTCTGAGAGAAGAAGTGGTTGCAAGTCAAAACTTAGCAACAGCGACAGACAGAATAGATACTAAAGAACCACAAAAGCAAAACCTCGAATTTACAGAAGAATTTAACTAGCTCTACTGTGACACAGCTGTTAGAGCTTATGGTGGTTTGCCTTTCGGAAACTGCTTGTATCCTGGGCAGATGCACAGAGACACATTACCTGGTGTAACCAGCACAACACCTGCAACTCTGAGCAATGTAAAAAATTTATATCGTCAGGTAATTCATCTTTCATCTTGTATTCTGCATCCAGACAGGTTTATCGTTTGATAAATGATAATTTCTATTGTCAACTGTTAAATATGGATCTGTAATGGTATGGGCAGCCCTCTCATGGTAGTCATTATGCCAAATTATTTTTTGGATGGCTGCATAGTGGGCCAAGGAATATGAGGTTGCTTTGCAGGACCAGAGTATTCTACATTGCAAACAGTATATGTACCATATTCTGGCTTATTAAAACCCATGCATTCTAAACAAATTTAGGAATGGTTTCATGAAG
Organism: Myxocyprinus asiaticus; assembly: GCF_019703515.2. Classification (NCBI taxonomy): domain Eukaryota; kingdom Metazoa; phylum Chordata; class Actinopteri; order Cypriniformes; family Catostomidae; genus Myxocyprinus; species Myxocyprinus asiaticus. The sequence continues at coordinate 18,552,909 of NC_059376.1, read as the reverse complement.
ACCAGGATGAAATAAAACACCTTCTGTGGCCTCCCAATTCATGAAATCTAAATATTATCATACCTTTATGGGAACTTCTGTAGCTCAATATGTGCAGTAGATTTCCACCTCTTTCATTTCCCTCCTCCGATACTGATTTCAATATTCTGTTGTTTTTACATGTTTGTGTTTTACTCACCCTTTGCATGTGTCTATATATGAATGTGTGTGTATTTATGCTTAAGTTGGTCATGCTGATATTACTTATAATATTGATAAAGTTTTTGTGTTCGGCTGCGTGTGTAGTCACAGAAAAGCAATTTCCTGAAGGATTCATTTTTGACAATGTCAAGAAACATTACTTAACCAGACATTAAATGCAAGAGTTTCGTTTGTGTATGTGTTACAGCAGAGTGTGTTTTGTGTGTGTGTGTGTGCTTTGATCGTCTGATTTATCTGAAGAGGGGATATGTGGAACTGCTGCTCTCTGGACCTGGCGGATATTACATTCTTGTAATAGTTAAATGGCATAAAAAAACATGATTGGGTTTATGGTCGAACAGCGACGTGTTAAAAAATGCTGGTTTTCACAGCACTGATGGACCATATAGGAGCCACCATTCAAGCTTCCATCATTTAGACATAAATTACAGACAGAGCATAAACACATCAGTTACAGTCTCATTACCAAACAATCTTTTTTACGAATTTTTGAAAACAGATCAATAGAGCTGCAGATGGAGCATTTTCTAAGGTATCCTTAATTTTTTTGGCAGATGCTATTTGCACACTGGTGCAAATAATGGTATATGCTATTTACACCCTAGTGCAAATAGTGGCAGATATTATTTGCAGCCCAACCCTGGTGCAAAAAATGGTAGATATTAATTAAGCCCTGGTGCAAATAGTGTCAGATACTATTTGCACCCATATTTCAATACTAACATACAGTACAGTATATGGGTATCACTGCAGTGTGTTTATTGTGTTAATTTAGAGTCCCACAGACACACTACATTAACCCCTACCTCTAAACCTAACCTTAATCTTCCTTTAGAAAAAAATAACCTTGGTTTTGCAACAATAACCATAGTTTCACCATGGTGTTTTTTTGTAAATTTACAGTAACCACAAAATTAACCATGATTACTATATTCCCACCATTTTACTGTAGTAACACCATGGTTAATTGGATTAAAACTATGGTTTCTGCCAAAAAACATGGTTACCACATATTACTATAGTAATACAGACAGTGATGCAATCTACACACAAGTGATGCTGGCCACGGTAACGAGTGCGATCAACAGACCCCGCCTCCAGACCAAACCCTTCTTTGCACTCCCCGACAAAGAAACAAAAGGCAGATTTGAATCGGGGTCGCTAGGACAGCAGTGCACATTCACACTGTCTTTACACCTTACGCCACAGCAGCGGCACCTTTTGTCTAGTTTGTCATATATTCCTGTGGTTTCACCAGACTATAGGGGTGCAAATAGCTGCACTGTGTGGCAGATGCTATTTACACCGGGGTGCAAATAGACACTCCAAATATTTTTTTTTTTTAGCATATTCCTATGTTGTTAATGTAATGCTAGGTGATTGCTCTATAATATTGTGGTTCCTAGATATGGATCAGGACCCTCCTTTAACGTAAGTGGGAATGGGAATTTTCACCCATTTTATTGTCAGTATTAGAAAACCTCTGCTCATCACTCTGCACAATTTGTGGTATCATTTGAAGTATGACGAGTAGTAACAGTCATACAAGGGGCTTTTCACACCAAATGTGTTCTTGCTCTAAAAAAGCAAGACACAGTGTCACAAATATAGGTGTCTTGAACCGCGTTTTTAACAGATGAAGTTCTTTTTAACTTGACCCAAATGCGACACTCCTCTGCGAGACACAAAAAAAACCCCCAATGAAATGTGGAATGGAATGACGTTTCATTATGTCACATAAGAAAACAATTCAGCGCGGACAGAAGCAATAATGCTACGTGCAGTGACCGTGCTCTATGTCTTATCCAGTTTTTGTGAGATTGCTGTTTTTGTGCCAGTGCAAATGACCGTTTGTGGAAGTGTTTACGCTATCTATGGTTGTATGCGTGCAACATCCTGACGAGAAACACATTTTTCATGTGTATAAAAGGAGCGCATCACTATCATAGAAATATGCCTGGCATTCAACAAAGACTAGAAGACCATGCCCACTGACTTTGCGTGTATGAATTATCACATAGCACTGTGCCTAGCAATAGTGCTCTTAAAGGAATATTCCAGGTTCAATGAAAGTTAAGCTCAATTGACAGCATTCGTGGAATAATATTGATTACCATAAAAATTTATTTCAACTCATCCCTCCTTTTCTTAAAAAATAAAAAATTTAAATAGAGGTTACAGTGAGGCACTTATAATGAAAGTGAATGTGACCAATTTTTGGAGGGTTTAAAAGCAGAAATGTGAAGTTTATAATTGTATAAAAGCACTTACATTACTTATTCTGTTAAAACTCGTATTATTTGAGCTGTAAAATTGTTTAAATGTAATTTTTACAGTCATATTGGGGGTTTAGTATTTGTTGACATCGTCATGACAACGAAGTTGTAAAATTGGCTATAACTTTACACAGAAAAGGTTAGTAAGTGATTGTGATGAGGAGGAGGGCATGGCTGGGCAGTGTGGGTGCACGGCCGGCGCTTAATTAGATGATCAGTGGGAGAGCGAGAAAAAGGGGAGCCGGAGACACCAGTTTGAGAGAGAGAGAGAGAGAGACGCACGTGGCCGCGTTGTGTGTGTGTGTCTGTGTTCATGTTTGTTTTATGTTGTTTTAAGTTGAGTTATATCATTAAACTTTATGTTTACTTTTCAGCCGGTTCCCGCCTTCTCCTTGCCCGATCTTTTTACTGTTACAGTGATTTTATCACACTAAAATTTCGTGTGACTATACTTTTGAAACAGTATTTTAACATTCAAAAATTGGCCCCCATTCTCTTCCATTGTAAATGCCTCACTGCAACCTCGATTTTTTTTTTTTTTTTTTTTAATTAAGAAAACGAGGGGCAAGTCAACATTTATTTTGTGGTAATCAAAATTATGCCACAAATGCTGTCGATTGAGCTTAACTTGTATTGAACCTGGAATATTCCTTTAAAATAGGGCCCTATATCAGTACTAACAGCCATAAAATGAATTACAAAAAATTTAAATTGTGCATTCTTTTCTAGAAGTCTTTCAGAAGTAGGCAATTTTTTGGACAAAACACTATTGGTTTGGAAGGGATTAGTGTAGTTGTTTAGCAACCTTCATGTAAATTTCATGTAAACTTTGGATTACAGTAGCTTATAAGAGCTGCTGGAAATGTTTACGATTTGAAAGATAAAGTTCAACATTTCAGGCTAATGCAGAAATTACACGGAGTCAAATCAGATAGCAGTGGGTAGTCACTCTTCTCCATTGCTTATGCCTTCTGATGCGACACCTGTGATCTATAATAATCTACTTTGGTCTTCCTTTGATGTGCACTTCTCTGGTCTCCCCTAATCCTGTCTCACACCTGCATGTGGGATACTGTATGTAATCGCTGATCTATGCCTGCTAGTGCTTATAGTTAATCTTTTAGTCATGTCTGTGTCTGTGTGATTATATAATTGGAGGAACATTTGGCATCCCATCCTGGCAGTGCAGTGTCTTCCCGCTGAGCTGTTCAAAGGTACGCAGCGTCCGATATGTCCAAGTAGGTGTGTTATCCAACATTGCTGTTGCAAAACAGGAACCCCGCTCCCACATTAGGCATTTATGAATACAAAACCTATGACACCGAGAGATAAATACAGAGGAAGGAAAGGGAGAGAGAATGAATTGCTTGGAAAAGACAGCATAGTTGCCAAATTAGGGAACAGTTACCTTAATAATGCATATCAGCAGTCTACACATCAAACACTCATCTTTAAAGGAATAGTTCACCCAAAATGTACAATTCTGTGATCATTTACTCTCCCTCATGTTGTTCGAGACATCAAAACTGTGGCACCAGCTCCTTATGTTACTATGCAAAAGGGAGAGCAGTAATGATGTGGCGTCTCTGAGCGAGTCATGTGAGCTCGCTGTTGCTTAAAAAGAAAGGTCCTTCATGCGTCACTTATTTTGTGAGTTCAGCTGACCCCTTCTCAGATAGCTGTTTGAGAGTGAGACATCATTGAATCTAGAGCACGAAATGGCAGTTATCAAGATGGCAGCTACCCCATCTACACAGCTTCTGTCTATCCTGACTGTTATTGGCTCAGCAGCACTGTAGGAGTAAATTGCAGTTAAGGATGTTGAATGTTGAATCGTGGGAATGCATCTTAGAATGGTTTTGCTAGCATGTAGTCAGTGTGGTGAAATAGTTGTGCTATGTGGTTGTGGTTACTTTTGTGAGGTGGTTTCCTAACTGCAGACAAGGCCTTACCTCTGACTAAAATAGTAGTAAATAAAAGTACATTAGTTTGCTTAATTGAAAATATTTTTAAAGGAAGAGTAAGTTTAATATGTGTCCTTGTAGTTCCCTTTGTGAATTAGGATGAAGTTCCCTTGGAAACGCAACTTTTGGCATGTCATGTACATCATGCCTCAAAGACAAAATGAAACAGCATTTGCTTTTCATTTGATGTTCAGCATCAAAAAATGCGGGAGGGAACTTTATTTTATCTATTGAGATTTGAATGGATTGTGAAAGGGAGACTATAATATTATTTGATGATATTATTAATCCCCCGCCCATGTGGCCTTGGTTATTTCAGCAGAAAATAAAAGTTAATTCAGGGGTAGAGAAAGTTTTTTTTTTTCTTAAGAATAATCTGTCACAATTAGGGGCCGTTCACGCAGAATACACTCTTTCTTTCAAAATGTCGAGATGCGTTTTTAAAAAACTCTTTTTACATGTGGCACAATGGCCAGGGACATCTGTCAGACCAACTGTATGTACATAGATCAACAAACTATGAGCAAATATTTGCAAAGACGGACCTCAAGAATAGTTGCCGTTTACACACACCTGGGACATTGATTAAGAAAGTAAAGAAGGTCAACTTTGATTTCATGCTCTCTTTAATTTTATACAAGTATGTTGTTTCCCCAACACTACTGTGACTATATAGCAACATGCAGATTGAACGTCAAAAGAATCAACACTACAAGTGTAATAGGTCAAACATATTTCCTCCAGAACAGCCCATTCAGCGCTAATTGTTGTAGCAGTGAGCTGTGAGGGTCAGATTGCAGATAAGAGATGGGTGTCAGATTGGACAGGTGTGGAGTGTGTGTGTACTCACTGCCTCTCTCTCTGACAGCTCAGCTTTTTATCATGACTGACGCTGCAGTCGATACAGGACGTCAACCCTGCTGTTCTCTCTGCCTCTAAATACACTGCTGTAATCCCAGAGAGGTCTTCCGAGCTCGGCACTGTAGTTTGAAGACTGCACATGTTCTATGTACCACACCATGCAGCAGCAGAATGTAATAGGATGTTTTGGCCTTGTTGACATTTAAAAAAATAAACTCTCTTAAAACACACTTTTAAGATTAATGTATTTTATTTGTTTGCTAACAATGTCTGATAGTGGACATACATGTGCAGATGAATTCATAAAAAGTATTTTTTTTCTGAAAGTCATGAACTAACTGTTGTATTATGTTTGACAGCATTATGTGGTGGAAATTATATTTTTAACGGACCTTCTTACTTGGTACATTTAAAACTACTAATTTTACAAATATTTTATCATTAGTTTTTCTGCATTTTGGTAGACAGTTGACATACAGTATATATATATATATATATATATATATATATATATATATATATATATATATATATATATATATATATATACATACAGGTGCATCTCAATAAATTAGAATGTCGTGGAAAAGTTCATTTATTTCAGTAATTCAACTCAAATTGTGAAACTCATGTATTAAATAAATTCAATGCACACAGACTGAAGTAGTTTAAGTCTTTGGTTCTTTTAATTGTGATGATTTTGGCTCACATTTAACAAAAACCCACCAATTCACTATCTCAAAAAATTAGAATACATCATAAGACCAATAAAAAAAACATTTTTAGTGAATTGTTGGCCTTCTGGAAAGTATGTTCATTTACTGTATATGTACTCAATACTTGGTAGGGGCTCCTTTTGCTTTAATTACTGCCTCAATTCAGCATGGCATGGAGGTGATCAGTTTGTGGCACTGCTGAGGTGGTATGGAAGCCCAGGTTTCTTTGACAGTGGCCTTCAGCTCATCTGCATTTTTTGGTCTCTTGTTTCTCATTTTCCTCTTGACAATACCCCATAGATTCTCTATGGGGTTCAGGTCTGGTGAGTTTGCTGGCCAGTCAAGCACACCAACACCATGGTCATTTAACCAACTTTTGGTGCTTTTGGCAGTATGGGCAGGTGCCAAATCCTGCTGGAAAATGAAATCAGCATCTTTAAAAAGCTGGTCAGCAGAAGGAAGCATGAAGTGCTCCAAAATGTCTTGGTAAACGGGTGCAGTGACTTTGGTTTTCAAAAAACACAATGGACCAACACCAGCAGATGACATTGCACCCCAAATCATCACAGACTGTGGAAACTTAACACTGGACTTCAAGCAACTTGGGCTATGAGCTTCTCCACCCTTCCTCCAGACTCTAGGACCTTGGTTTCCAAATGAAATACAAAACTTGCTCTCATCTGAAAAGAGGACTTTGGACCACTGGGCAACAGTCCAGTTCTTCTTCTCCTTAGCCCAGGTAAGACGCCTCTGACGTTGTCTGTGGTTCAGGAGTGGCTTAACAAGAGGAATACGACAACTGTAGCCAAATTCCTTGACATGTCTGTGTGTGGTGGCTCTTGATACCTTGACCCCAGCCTCAGTCCATTCCTTGTGAAGTTCACCCAAATTCTTGAATTGATTTTGCTTGACAGTCATAAGGCTGCAGTTCTCTCGGTTGGTTGTGCATTTTTTCTTCCACACTTTTTCCTTCCACTCAACTTTCTGTTAACATGCTTGGATACAGCACTCAGATGCCATTGTAGAATTTCACTATTCACATCAGCCATGACTGATTTAATTCAAGAGTGAAAGTGTCCAATAACAAAACAGTTACTGAGATTAAGCGAGTAGTTTTCAGCTGGTCATGTGATTCTAAAATGGCAGCCCCCATGAGGGTGCCCCTGCCCCATGTATAATAAAACAGCTTTTATAAGATTACTGATATGACTAGAGTCCTTATCTCATGTGAGTGGTCATGATTTTATACATATGTTTCAAAATTACAATTCATTTCTTTAGGAGTAAAACTTTTTTAATGGGGAAAAAATGACTAAGTACACCTTTAGCAAAGAAAAATCCAATTCTCTTTGCATACCCCCTGGAACCTGCTTATGTACCCCCTGGGGTACGTAAACTCCTAGTTGGAAATCACTGCCATAGATCATTAACCTAGTTTTTATTGGAGGTATTATCATTCAAAAGCAAAATTGAATCTAGGGTGAAAAAATGTATACTTGTTTGGTAGCAAGTAAAGAAACCTTTTATATTCTGAAGTGTGGAGCAGATGTGCCTAGAGGCATCCTGGTCGAGACATGAGTATCCAGCACTGCCCTCTCAGACCCTGCTGTTTGTGAAACCATGCTAGATGTTGTTGACTTTGCTGAATCAATTTACCTATTAGCCTTGCAGCAGCATGGGTCTAGATGGTCTCATTCATACATGGTCAACTACTACCCCACTGTGGATACTCAAACCAATACACTACAGACATAATTATTATTAATATTATAATATATTGTTATATTATGTAACATATAGTAAGATTTGTTTTATTACCTTTTGCCACTTTTATTCTGGTGGTGGCCAAGGCAAGCATTACTTTAACTGTTACTCATACTTAAGGTTTGGGATTTGAACAAACACCTAACCGTAAATATCAAACTTAGACACAAATTGCACTGTATGTGCTGAAGCTTTATAGTTCTCATAACATAACTGAATAATACTGTATCTCTAAGCAGTGTTAATTTTTACACAGTTTTTTTTTTAGTCATAGTTGTAGTCTTTTGACAAAAATGTCCCTTAAATTCAGTCAATATGTCATCATGTCATATTTATTAATTTTATTCAGTTTTACTCTGACTGAAATGACATATTATTTTAGCCCATCAAAATAAAAATAAAAATTTAGTTGATAAAAATTTGCAAAATGACATAAACGTGTCAAACTGTAACAGACCAAACTTAATCAAATATTCAAACATTTAGAAAAATGTATGGACATTTTCTTTCTTGAAGAAATAGCATAAAATGAATATACTGAAGCATTAGCTGCTCTTTGGAAGTTAGCTTTCTGTATTCTGAATTCTTCATGCTTTATAGACTGTTATTAATTTTTAGCCAGTTTAGAATGTTGCATTGTGTGCAGCGTGTTTTTTTTTTTTTTACAGAAACAGCTCATTCACAATGCAAGGTTACATATTATGACTAGCGTGTAACTTAGTTCAAGTTCACCTGTTCATTCGCTTCATTGTCTCTGCAGATGTAAGTTGTAGTATTACATATGTTATGGATAGTGATTAAACTTATGTATAAATAGGATGTGTCTGAGTGTAGTAATTAATCCATTTTAAAGCAGTTCATTTAGTTTAACTCGCACAGCTCAAGCAAGGAATCTAATATCTTAATCTATAAACAAATTTTTCTCTAGATGTTTCTTCTGTTTATATCTTGCACAGTTAATATCATTATTATTTTTGTCTTGTCATATTTTCTTCAACAGTATGCTTCAATAAAAATTGTTTAATTATCGTCATGATGCATCTTTCTCGTTTAGTATTCGTTATAGTTGATAGAATCAAAAAAACCTTCGTAAACGATGAAAAAATATTTTCTTTTTTTTGGGGGGGGGGGCTTATCTGACTCAAATCCATTTAGGTTTTTGTAGTCTGAATAGGACAAAAACACAAAAAATCTGATTTTTACTAGCCTGACCCAAACCACATTCAAAGGTAGTTTGGAATCTGATTAAAATCTGATTTTTCTTAATGCGTCTCAGTCTGAACCGTCAGATAGGGGAAGGTCGGTGGGAATAGGGCATAGGGATGATCACTTCTGAGTGGAACATGTTTATGTTACAGGGCAGCCAAAGCAGTGCAAACCTGTTTTAAGGTTATGCAGACAAAGAGATTCTCTAAGGTGTGGTAACACACACCGACTGTGTCCCACCACAATGCAATAAGGTTTAATGTCTCATGCGAATAAGGGACGCTTGTGCATTTGGGCGCTTCAATACAGGACGGGGGTCCCCTTCAAAAATCTATAAACATTGCATATGCCACCTCTCCCATTTTTTGAGCCATTGTCTCTGATGAATGTGTTAATGTTTGGGTACTGCCCTAGTGAAAGACATCCATTGCTAAACACTCACACATGGTGAACACACAGTTTTCATCGTTACTATGACAACTGATGTGGACGTGCTAGCAAAAGTGTCTGTAGTCTGAACAGAAAAAAAATAACTTGCCGTTTGAACAAGAAGTCTAAAAAATATGATTTGAGGAAAAAAAATGACTACAGTGTGAACAAAACTAAATTGTATGGAAATTACTCAAACTGGAAACTAGCCTCTAGGCCATGGCTCTGATATGGTGTAGCATTTTTTTGTCTAAAGAGCTAAAATCTATTTTTGTTGGTAGAAATAGAATAACCTTACACCTTTCCAACAAAGGACATTGTTTAATCTCTCTTTTTGTCTCTCTCTCTCTCTCTCTGTATCTCAGGTGAAAACTGAGTATGAACAGCTGCAGGAGGCTCTGTATACAGTGATAGTGGAAAGAGATTGTGCTCTGTTGGAGAGGACTGAGCTCCAAGGCAAACTGGAGAACCTAGAGCAGGTGCTGAAGGTGAGAAACTTCCACACTCTTGAGTATGGCAATGGTTAGGAATGGGGTTTCATTACAGGAACAACAATATGAGCATTAGTTGGAATTATCTCACAAAGAATGTCTGGATCACATTTCACACCAAAATCCAAAGAAAAGATAAGATAAGATTATATTATGATTATATTACATCAATTTATGTTCTACATAAAGAAATTAACATGTAAGATAAGTTTAAACCATATAAAAAAGATTTTTCTGCCCAAATTCTCATTACTGTAATATATCCATGCATTTTACTTTTGAGTTGTTTTTTTTTTTAATTCCCATAATTCTCAGTAGTGATTCTAATTATGATTTTACATTTACATTACACATTTGCATAAATTAAAGGCATTGCAACAAATAATGTGATGTATAAATTATTTTTAAATAATTCAGTTTAAATAATTAAATAAATCAAACATAATTTTTTCATATTACAGAAATGGGATTTAAATATTTTGCATTACGGTAATGAGAACTGGGAGGGGAAATGTGCTTAAAGGAATGTTCGGGGTTCAATACATTTTAAGCTCAATCGCAGCATTTGTGGCGTGATTGCCACAAAAATTAATTTCGACTCGTCCTTCCTTTTCTTAAAAAAAAGCAAAAGTGAATGTTGCCAATTTTTGGAGGGTTTAAACAATGTGAAATGTGAAGCTTATAATACCATAAAAGCACTTGCATTAATTATTCTGTTAAAACTTGTGGATTACTAGTTGTTTAAATTGTCAATTTTACAGTCGTATTAGGGTTTTAAGATTTGTTGACATTACATCGTCATGGTAACAAAGTTGTAAAATTGACTGTAACTACACAGAAAAGGTTAGTAAGTGATTTTATCACAATAAAATCACAATAAAATCATGTTAACATGCATATCATTTATCGTCTTGTGGCTATACTTTTGAAACTTTTTAAAAATTGGCCCCAATTCACTTCCATTTTAGGTGCCTCACTGGAACCAAAATTTGTGATTTTTATTTTAAAGGAAAGGAGGAACAATTTGAAATAAATGTTTGTGTTAATCAGCATTATGCCACAAAAGCTGTCGATTGAGCTTAACTTGTATTGAACCTGGAACATTCCTTTAATTGTCATGAAAACTAGACCTTAAAATAGGCTTCATTTTCTTTACTTAAAATATAATTTCATATTTCTGTCTTTAGATTTTGGGGTTGTATATGACCCAATCATGTTCTTGACCGGTTTTGTGAGACTCACCTGATTAGCATTCTTATATGCAAGGACGGATTAACCACCGGGCCGATTGGGCCATTGCACAAGGGCCTCTAAACCCAAAGGGCCCCGAGCTCTAAATAAATTATTTATTTATTTATGTATTTATTTTGAGATTTCTATTATAAATACATGTAAATGTCAGCCTTATGTGAAATACCATTTGTTCGGCCGAATGCGTGCTGGACTACAGCAGCACGAGCACAGGCACTGGAGTTCACGCTCAAGGAATCTGCGTCTCACGGGTGCAGCGATTTTATTTGAAGGACTACAGAGAACAGCGTCTAATTTACAAAATGCTTCCAAACACAAAGATAAGGTGCAGTTTACCCTGGCTGTGTACAAAGCTGATGGTTTAAATTCATATAAGCGACAGAATTCGTACAACAGTATAGAGGACTTTAAAATGTTTCTGAGAAGTCCTGCATGGATTTATTGTTTAATGATAATTGGTTAACCGTGAAAGTTCATGCATGGTTATTGTGTTATTTGTCGGGAGTTGGGACTCTGGAATAAAGAACGTTTATTGCAGTGGATGCGTCAAACACAATCTCAGATTAGCAGGGAATAAAGTGCACAGTGAGCTATGAGCCGAAATAGCACAATACATAGATCTTCAAATGATAACATCACATTAAAGTCGATCAAAAATAATCTCTGTCACTGCCTGCAACATAGTAGGCCTATTCTTAATCAATGGGAAAAGCATAATTCTGCCTGGGCAGGTTCACTTTCCATGAGGTAGCGAATGCTATGGTTTATAGGACTTCTTCGGGATGATTTGATTTTTAAATAATTCATCATTTAACTTGTGTAATTATTGTCTGCACACCAGAGCTGGGAAAAAAACCCATTGGCTCACTGTTTAACAAGCGCTGAAATTTTGCCAGGTGAAAAACAATCTGGAATCTCATGTAACAGTCACATAAATCTTCTTTGCAACTTGAACTTCATCAGAATGTTGATTTGTGACACCAGTGCTGAAAAAGCTTGATGCAGCGCAACAAATGGTGAAGCAGAACACAGGTGTCATGAGATGCGTTTATAAATATTAAAGTTATTTTAAACTTAATGCAGTCTAAAATATGTCACGGTCCTGAGTTGTTGCGCGGCACAACGATCAAAGATGTCCGTCCAGTGCGTGTTTACATAGAAAAACCATTTAAAAACAGCACAGACGCACATGTGAACAGCCCGAAACTCGCCATCTAGCTTACTTGAAACTGACCTGAACCTGGCCCAAAACCTGTAGGTTTGTCGGGTACCGTCAGACTCAGATAGGGTTGAAGAACTCATGTGCAGAATAACCGAATAGTGATTTTGATATTTGAATACCGTGCACATCTCTAATAATAACGCAAGATTTTGAATCGGTTCATAATGAAAAAGTACATATAATTGGTCGTGTCAGACATTGCTACAAACTTGTCTTCCATCTATTTGAAAAATCCAACCAAATATGACAAGCGTCCTGTAGCGCATAAAGGTGAGCTTAATCACGTCATGGGGGGCCTCCACGGTGTACCAGCCCATGGGCCTCTCAGGTTTTAATCCGTCCTTGCTTATATGTACACTGAGTCCAACCATGAAGGTGTGTGGTGGCTTTGTGCTTTAGCCCATTGCTAACATCAATAGTGTAAATTGTGGCTATACTCAATCTCATGACATTTCAAGAAGCTGGCCAAGTTTTTGGGGAATTTAGATCATGGACGCTTTGTCTTCTGTGTTTTCCTCTCCTTTTTATTTTTCTCCATTTATCCTCTGTATGTGGTTTCACAGGATTGTTTTTGTACCTTTTAGAGCTGTCGTGCACCCTCAAACTGTGGATCTGTGATCGACTAGGAGCCCTGGAGCGCCCCATCCCTCCCCTAACGCCTAACCATCTCCTGCCCCTCCCCTCTCCCTGCCCCCCTCCATATTTTTCATTCATAAGGTATTTCTAAAGATTTTACAGAAGCCAGCACTAACTCAATGTAGATCATTTGATTGAGTACTAACAGCTGGTCTGGATGCCGTCTTGTGACCTGAATGATCACCGGCTAAGGCACTGCAGAATGTGTTTGTGCATGACACAAGTGTTATGCACATTTACACCCTCCTCACACAATAACCTAACCAAATTAGCTTTTTCTTTTGAATGTGAGATACACACAACATGCTGAAGCCTATATATTGGTAAAAATATGCAGATATTGATTTAATTCCGAGGTGCCAGTTTTGCTGAATGTACAAGGTGTGAAATATGTGGAAACTTGTGAAAAGTTAAGAGACTAACTAATATCTAGAAGACTACAAAATTGGTTTTGATGAGTCATTTGTATCCCATGGTCATTTTTGTTTTAATTTTAATGCAAAAATATGTATGGGGTAATGGACAGACAGTTAGTAATAATCAAAAATAAACCCTGACAGTGTGATCAAGTCTTGTATCATCCTGAAGGGGTTTATTTTGTGATAATGACTGACTGGCTGTACATTATTCTGCTTAATACATGTCTACATACCAAAAATATTAGACCACAGAATGTTGTGATTGACCAATCAGAATCAAGTATTCTTTGTAATAAGTAGAAATAGCTGATCATCTACAATGATGGTCAGATAACCATTACATATTTCCCACATAGTACAGTTTATTTATCCACGGAAGGTTAGATTATTCTGACCTTCCTCTGCCCTGCACTCCTTTTTTCATAACAGCATGGAAAATCCCTCCTTTACCCTTTATCCCCTTTAACCTCACCATTCACAAAAATAAAGATGATTGAGTTTTTGTCACATATACATTTAACAGGTCTGGAGAGCTGGGGATGTTGTTGGGTGGCAGTCTACCCTGATTTTGAACATGCTGTGTTATTTGCACACAACCCTTTCATGTACAGCACCGTAACCTTAAGCTCCTTATTGATCATGCTAAGCTACATGGCTGTGCTTAGACTGGCTGATTGACATGATGCTTCTCTTCTGTTTTTGCTTCACCTGAAGGGGTGAAGCAAATGTACATAAACTTGATAGACAACAACATTTTGTTCTTGTTTTTAATTCTTGAAAAATATTTTAGCTCAGTTCTAGCTAGACAAATATGTTAAAGTGTGTCCACATGGACTTTATTAGATAATATGCCCAGGTAAGACATAAATCTGATGGTTTAGATCAGATAGGATCTAAAAGGGTTTCTGGTGCTGTTGGAGGCTGATGATCTCTTATAAAATAACAGCTGCACCACATTTGTGCATGGGATTGCAGTGCAAATACCTGCATCTTATTCACTAACCACCTGCAATCCAGTTGGACTAGTTGCTAAATGCGCAGTAATGCACCTTGAGTATTTAAATTAAGTAAACAATGTAGATAACACATGCAAAATAAATGATGCTATGAGCAAGCATAATTCATTCTTTGTGAATTCCCAGTATTTCTGAGATAATGTGCTCAGGTAAGCATTTAGATCAGATACTGCAGTATTAGAAGGGGTCTTTGCCTCAGCTACTCTTGGAGAATGATGATATATTATAAACTGATGTAAACAGAGGATCTGTAGATTAGTGTAGGGACTCTGGAGCTAAATGCATTGCAGTGTGGCCTAAAGAGGCTTTGATAATTATTGATTATTGCTCTCATTCTGTCTGTGTTCATCCTTTGCTGAGTTTCCTCTCACCTCATGCTCTTTCTCACTCTCCAGCATATGCGAGAGGCTGCAGAGAGGAGGCAGCAGCTAGAGTTAGAGCATGAACAAGCCCTGGCCGTCCTCAGTGCCAAGCAGCAGGAGATTGACCTTCTGCAGAAGGTGAGAGGTCAGGGTTCCTATCCACACCAATCCCTGGAGACCAGCTCCTACACAGGCCAACATTAAAAGCCTTGCATCATGCTCAAAGCTGTTAATGTCTGATTTAACAAGTTGATTAGTCAAGACCCAGCTGCAAAATCCAGCTAAAACTATAGTATATAGGATAGCTTCAGATGGTAGCTGGATTTATATAGTTTCATTGTGGTCCAAGGTGGTATTTCACAGTCAGCTGGGCTACCAGGTATCAACCTGGTGGACTACTTTTGGACCAGCAAAAGCTAGTCCAAAAGCTAGACTGATGACCTTAAACTTTTTATTTTATTTTGTTTTTTGAGGGCTGGAAAATTTAACACGTTAATTTATGCAATTAATAATTGACTGTTTGGCACATTAAAAAAATTGCACAATTAATGCAGTATCCATTTTTTGTCCATATCCTGAAACTACACCAATGTTTTTCTCCACTTCCTGGGGCTAAAATTGGCATATATACATTTTCAGGAGGTATATGCTGACCTCGACTGCACATCCTAGCAGAAATACTGATTGTTTGGAGCAGTGCACGCTTAATCATTACGTGCGACGAATGCCTCGGGCTTAATAAACACTGGAGCGGATTTGTTGAACAAAGAATGGAGACTTCACCCGCAAGTTGTGAGCCAGGTGTGAAAGAGATACGGGCATTCGGGCATTTAGCCAAACTGGTGTATCTCTTCGCATTGCCCGGAAATGCTCACTTACTGTCATCTGAACCAGTGTGAAAAGCAAAAACGCGTAATGGAGACTCGGTGTTTGCGCGATAGGGACTGAATGGCAGCCAGAGAAAATAATAGTTTTGAGGTTTTAAACTTCATCAAATTAACTTTCAGCATTTAATTTGTTTTATATCTGTATGTATAGTGTCTAATAATGCATTGGCTATGTACACTTAAGTTTATTTTGTCAATGAAGTTTGATATAAACTGAATCTGCCCGTTTATTATATGTTATCCTAGTATTCAAAAATTCTACTGGAAAACGGCAGAAGATTTTGCTCAACTTTTAATAACATCAGATCCACTGATTTTATGGCATGTATACATATACTTGTATCAAAGATTTATACCTGTATACCTGTCCATATTAACTATATCCACAAAAAACTGAACATTTTAACTTCTACATCTACATTGCATTAAATAATTAAAAATAAATGATGACTAACCAATTTCTGCCGAGTTCTTTGTTAATAAGTTAATATATTTAAGATTATATTTACTGTTTGTTTTAATATACCATGTGGGTAATTAATCACGATTAATTTATAAAAAATAAAAAAAAAGTTACTGATTCACAGCACTAGTTTTTTTGTTTTGTTTTGTTTTGTTTTGTTTTGTTTTGTCTCTGTTTGTTGCATATTCTGTGTCATTTTTGCAACCAGCAGAAGCTCTGTGGACTGAATTTGGAATGGCAATAATAAAATCCTACAAAAAGAATCCTGCTGTCAAAGTGCTCCAAAATAAAGAGAGATGTTTAATAAAAAAGTGCTTCAGCAGTTTTAGATAACTAGCTGAAATATCCCTCTCATTTCTCTGTTCGAATGAAGAGTAAAGCACCGCAGTCTCTTCTCAGATTAAATTACCCTCTAATGAAACGGCAGAGCAGGTGATGAAATCTGACATTTTCTCCAGAGTGCGAGAGCACTGTCGCCTGCCGAAACGTTTGACTTATTGTCTGCCTTCATTTGATGGAGCGCTGTGATTACAGAGGAGCATAAACACAGAGGAAATTACAAACACACCCTCATCATGACATCCAGAGTGAAGTTTTGCTGTTCAAAAAGTGCATCTCTGTACTTGTTTCTGAAATGGTTCTTTGTTTTTTGAGGCTGCCTCTCAAACAGATGTTCCTCTGTTCATGTGGAACCGACTGTTGTTTTCCACAGCTGCTGTTAGTCACAATGAATGACCCTACACTGCACTGCATTGAATCCTTGTTGCCTAAAGCTTATTGAACCAAACCTTTGGGAATAGATGGATATAACTTGCACAGCAAATACATAACACACAGTACCGGTATTATAAACATCATGGTTACTTGTGTAACCTCCGTTCCCTGATGGAGGGAACGAGACGTTGTGTCGATGTAGTGACATTAGCGGTCACTCTTGGGAGCCTGAGACACCTCTGGTCTTTGATAAAAGGCCAATATTTGCATGCCACTCCCCCGGACATATGGGTATAAAAGGAGCTGGTATGCAACCACTCATTCAGGTTTTATGCTGAGGAGCCGACATAAGGTCCGGCCATTTCAGTGGGTAGTTCAGCATTGTGGCAGGAGGGACACAACGTCTCGTTCCCTTCATCAGGGAATGGAGGTTACACAAGTAACCATGATGTTCCCTATCTGTCACTCACTCGACGTTGTGTCGATGTAGTGACACTAGGGGTCCCTATACGAAAAGCCACAATTGGCTGAAATGTGTTACGTGAACTGGTGGTGTGTGGTGGGCAGACTACTGAGTGCCTCATAGCCAGCACACCAGGTTGACTCATAACCTCCCCAACATAGTTATGAGTGTCGAACGGCCCTTTTTGGGGACAAGTCGACTACCCAAGAGATAGAAACAGGCTTAACACAGTTGTGGCCTCTTTTCCCCTTCTCTTTTTTCCACTCCCTAAAAAAGAAGGGGGATTATCCGTCTGGGCCGCCAGGTCTAGACGGGGGGTGTCCATCCCAAGGGGAAGACACAGCGGAGACCACACCTCGCCCAAAGCGAGGGGGGGATATTTAAGTGGAAGGATACGTCACATGGTCTTTCCAACCATGTGGAGAGTCTTCAAGGTAGATCCTGCTCAATGGGGGAGGAGTTACTACAAACATGGAGACTGGGGCAGAGGGGCTCTGCCCAAGGAAGACGCAGTTTGCCGACAGGGAAACGAATTAGCGGAAGATATATATATCGCATGGGGTTAGCCTTACAGGGAACCGCCACATGCGGAGCACCTACCCCAGAACAGGACTCTTAGTTAGCACGTGTACTGGGCCGGCAGCGAATCTCTCCGAAAACTTGACTGCCACAGGGCTCGGAGGAAGTCAACCAGGGAACAAACTTGTGAACACTACTGGGAATTAATGGCGCACGTCTTCAGCTCAAAAGGAGGTGGAAGGTGCTATGTGCAAGTGATACACCCGGCTGGCTATCCCGGGCTTATCCGCTTGTGTTGCATGCCACTACCTGGGACGAAACCGGTTCCACCTGGAGGTTGTAGAACCTTGCAAAGGTGTTGGGTGTTGCCCAGCCCACTGCTCTGCAAATGTCTGTTAGAGAGGCACCTCTGGCTAGGGCCCAGGAAGCCGCTACACCCCTGGTAGAATGGGCTCGTATCCCTACCGGGGGCGGCATGTCCTGGGTGAGATATGCCATTGTTATGGCGTCAATGAGTCAGTGGCGATCCTCTGCTTGGAGACAGTGCTTCCTTTCCGCTATGCACCAAAGCAGACAAAGAGCTGCTCAGAGATTCTAAAGCTCTGCATGCGATCCAAATAGATGCGTAAAGCACGCACTGGACACAGCAATGACAGGGCTGGGTCTGCCTCCTCCTGGGGCAGCACTTGCAGGTTCACCACCTGGTCCCTAAAAGGGGTGGTGGAAACCTTGGGCACATAGCCCGGTCGGGGTCTCAGTATCATGTGAGAGTAACCCGGACCGAACAGAAAACGCTTGCAGGTCACCTACCCTCTTGATGGAAGTGAGCACAGTCAGGAAGGCAGTCTTCAAGGAGAGTGCCTTAAGCTCGGCTGACTTCAAAGGCTCAAAGGGGGCTCTCTGTAGACCCTGAAGAACTACAGAGAGGTCCCATGAGGGAACGAGGCATGGTCTGGAGGGATTCAGCCTCCTGGCACCTCTTGAGGAACCTGATGATCAGGTCGTGCTTCCCTAAGGACTTATCGTCAACTGCATCGTGGTGTGCTGCTATGGCGGCAACGTACACCTTCAAGGTGGAAGGGGACAGCCTCCCTTCCGACCTCTCCTGCAGGAAGGAAAGCACTGATCCGACTGCGCATCTCTGGGGGTCTTCGCGTCGGGAAGAACACCACTTAGCGAACAGACGCCACTTAAAAGCATACAGGCGCCTCGTAGAGGGGGCC
Organism: Myxocyprinus asiaticus; assembly: GCF_019703515.2. Lineage (NCBI taxonomy): Eukaryota > Metazoa > Chordata > Actinopteri > Cypriniformes > Catostomidae > Myxocyprinus > Myxocyprinus asiaticus. The sequence continues at coordinate 18,533,826 of NC_059376.1, read as the reverse complement.
CTAGTCTGAGTGATCGTGTCTTCCATGTCCTGTCCAGGGGCCAGATATGGAGATTCCAGAGGTCTGGTCGTGGGTGCCAGAGGGTGCCCCGTCCCTGAGAAAGAAGGTCCTTCCTCAGGGGAATTCGTCAGGGGGGAGCTGTCGCGAGGAGCGTGAGGTCCGAGAACCACGTCTGGGTGGGCCAGTAGGGTTCTACCAGGACGACCAGCTCCTTGTCCTCCCTGACCTTGCACAGGGTCTGTGCAAGCAGGCTCACTGGGGGAAACGCAGGGGGCCAGCTGTGTGCCAGCGCGTCTATGCCGAGGGGAGCCTCGGTGAGGGCATACCAGAGCGGGCAGTGGGAGGATTCTTGGGAGGTGAACAGGTCCACCTGTGCCCATCCGAATCGACTCCAAATCAGCTGGACCACCTGAGGGTGGAGTCTCCACTCTCCCCTGAGGGTAACCTGCCGTGACAGCACATCCGCTGTAGTGTTGAGGTTGCCCGGGATGTGAGTGGCTCGCAGCGACTTGAAGTGCTGCTGACTCCAGAGGAGGAGACGGCGGGCGAGTTGTGACATACAACGAGAGCGCAGACCGCCTTGGCAGTGGACATATGCTACCGTTTCCGTGTTGTCTGTCCGAACTAACACGTGCTTGCCCTGGATCAATGCCCGGAACCTCCGCAGGGCAAGCAGAATTGCCAACAACTCGAGGCAGTTGATGTGCCAATGCAGTCGCGGACCCGTCCAGAGGCTGACGGCTGCGTGCCTGTTGCAAACAGCACCCCAGCCCATTTTGGAGGTGCCTGTCATGACCACGACGTGCCTGGAGACCAGTTCTAGGGGAACACCTGCCCGTTGAAATGAGAGGTCGTCCAAGAGCTGAAAAGACGGTGATAGACCGGCGTGATGACCACGCGATGTGTCCCGTGGCGCCATGCCCATCTCGGGACTCGAGTCTGGAGCCAGTGCTGAAGCGGCCTCATATGCATCAACCCGAGCGGGGTGGCCACCACCGAGGATGCCATATGCCCCAGGAGCCTCTGAAAAAGTTTCAGTGGAACTGCTGTTTTCTGTTTGAACACCTTCAAACAGGCCAGCACCATCTGGGCATGCTCGTTTGTAAGGCGAGCCGTCAAGGAGACTGATTCCAACTCCAAACCAAGAAAAGAGATGTTCTGAACCGGGAGGAGCTTGCTCTTTTCCCAGATGACCCGAAGCCATAGTCGGCTGAGGTGTGATAGCACCAGGTCCCTGTGTGCACACAACATGTCTCGAGAGTGAGCTAGGATTAGCCAGTCGTCGAGATAGTTGAGAATTCGAATGCCCACCTTCGTAAAGACCTGAGGAGACAGGGACAGGCCGAAAGGGAGGACTTTGTACTGATACACCTGACCCTCGAATGCAAACCGCAGGAAGGGTCTGTGTCGAGGAAGGATCGAGACGTGGAAGTACACATCCTTCAGGTCTACTGCCGCGAACCAATCTTGATGCCGGACTCTCGCCAGAATGCGTTTTTGCGTCAGCATCTTGAATGGGAGTCTGTGTAAAGCCCGGTTCAGTACTCGCAGGTCCAATATTGCCCACTGTAAGGGGCTGTAAACCCCTTTCTTCATCTCAGCTGGAGGGACAGGTTCTATCGTGCCCTTCTGTATGAAGGTAGCGATCTCCGCGCGCAAAGTGGCAGTGTTTTCGCTCTTGACCAAGGTGAAGTGAATACCGTTGAACCTGGGCGGGCGCCTGGCGAACTGAATCACGTAGCCGAGTCGGACGGTCCGGATCAACCATCGCGACGGATTGGAAAGCGCGAGCCACGCGTCCAAGTTCCTCACAAGGGGGACCAAGGGGACAACGTTGTCGGACGTACCGGCAGGTGGGGCCTCACAGCAGGGCGGAGCTCGAGGTGCCACACCATGTCATGGCCATGCTGAGTCTAGGGACATCGAAGCACTAACCTGGCTCCTTGTGACCACCCCCGGAACAGCCTGGGATGGGGGAGGAAGAGACCTGTCCTCGTAACCCGTGGAGACTGCCACATCGGGGCGGCTGTGTGCCGCAAGAAAAAACCCGTGGAGGGTAGTCGTGGTGACGACCGTACACACCGGGTATGTGACCCAGGGAGGAAGGAAGCCGCTCTTTTGCTGAACTGTTGGGTACCACAGCCACTTGGGCACACGGCGAAATCAAACAAAAAGGCAACAAAAGATTTTCCACCCGGCCCTCCACCGGGGGATGGAGTGGTCTTTTTACCAGCTCCAATTGAGTGGGTCCCTGAGTCGCCCGTCTCAGGGGTGCTTTGAGGACCTCCGTGGGTTCTTAGGCGCCGGCTGTGAGACGGATGGCGTTTTCTTCCTGCAGTGGGCTCCACGCCGGGCCGGGCTGAAGGGGCGGGCTGCGGCGGAGCCGGTGCAGTCACCACAGGGGGACGCCCTTGGTGACGAGCAGACGAGGTGCGGGATCTTGAGCCGCGCCGGGGCAGGATGTGCCGGATTGCTTCCGTCTGCTGCTTCACCTCTGAGGACTGCTGGGCAAAGTCCTCGACGGTGTCGCTGAATAGGCCCGCCTGGGAAATGAGGGCAGCAAGGAACCGTGTCTTGTCGGCCTCGCCCATCTCGACCAGGTTGAGTCAAAGGTGGCACTCCTTGACCACTAGTGTGGCCATCGTACGCCCGAGAGACCGCACCGTGACCTTCGTCGCTTGGAGAGCGAGGTCGGTTGCCAAGCGCAGTTCCTGCATCAAATCTTGGGTGGAACTACCCTCGTGCAGTTCTTTCAATGCCTTGGCTTGGTGGACCTGCAGGAGAGCCATGGCGTGCAGGGCAGAGGCGGCTTGTCCAGCAGCACTGTAGGCTTTAGCCGTCAGGGACGACGTGAGCCTACAGGGCTTGGACGGGAGCTTAGGGCATCCGCGCCAGGTGGCGGCGCTCTGCGGGCATAGGTGCACCGCGAGCGCCTTATCCACCAGGGGAATCGCCGTATAGCCCTTGGCCGCCCCACCATCGAGGGTAGTGATAGCGTGGGAACTGCGGAATCGGGGCCGGGCAGTGAAAGGTGCCTCCCACGACTTCGTCAGCTCCTCATGCACTTCCAGGAAGAATGGCACTGGAGCGGGGCGTGGCTGCTTTGAGCGGCCCCACGAGCCCAGGAACCAATCATCAAGCCGCGAGGGTTCAGGGGAGAGCGGAGGGTTCCACTCTAACTTGACGCTCGCAGCCGCCCGAGAAAGCATGTCCGTCATTTCGGCATCGGCCTGTGACTGGGCAATCGTCCCCGAAGGGGGAAGCCCAACTGAGGCTTTTGCGTTCGACTGGACAAGCCCGCTCTCCGATGCTACGCTCGAGAGCTCATCATCTTCACGGGCTCCGAACAAGAAGTCAGACTCGCCGTGAGACGAGCCGGCGAACTCATCCGGAAGCCCGATTGGGGCAGACGAGTGTGCTGGGGAATGGGAGGTCCGCGGAGGGATACCCGGCGGAGACAATCACATTGGGGTCCCCAAATCGCCCCCAGTGCTAGCCGCGCTGGCCTCATACCCGTAGGTAGAAGGACCAAGGTGGGGAGCCGCTGGGGTGGCTTGCTTTCTTAAGAAAGCATGCCGCGACCGCAACGTTGCCATGGTCATGTTCTCACAGTGAGAACAGGAACCATCCACAAATGTGGGTCGTGCCCAGACACGAAAGACAGCGATTATGACCTTCCGAAGTTGAGAGATAACAACCACAACCAGGAATATCACACAATCGGAAAGGCATCTTTAAAAAGACGTGTCTTTAAAAAGACGTTCCGTGTGTGCCGCTCTTTTAGAGAAATATATACTCTTTTAGAGGAGGAAAAGCTCTTTCAGAAAATATACTCTCTTGTTTTTCTGCCGAAGCGCCCAGGGGCGTTCTCTGCAGCGCACCAGTGCAAAGGAGGGAGAAGCCTCTGAAATGCGCCGTCAGATCCAGCAGAGGTGAATGAACAGTAGTATTCAGCTCAATGAGCATGACCGTTCAGCTCCGAAGAGAAAATCTGAATGAGTGGTTGCATACCAGCTCCTTTTATACCCATATGTCTGGGGGAGTGGCCTGCAAATACCACTCACCAATTTTCATTGGCCTTTTATCAAAGACCAGAGGTGTCTCGGGCTCCCAAGAGTGACCCTTAGTGTCACTACATCGACACAACGTCGAGTGAGTGACAGATAGGGAACTAAGAAAACTTTTTGTATACATTTTTATTAATTGGATGATTCTTGTTTCATGGGCTTGTTAGATGGATGTTATATCTTATATACACACTAAATGGCCTAATACTATAATTAAAAAGTATGGCTAAATCCCTGCAGCAATGTTCCAACATCTAGTGGAAGGCCTTTGCTGAAACGTGGAAGATGTTATAGCAGCAAGGGAACCAACTCCCTATTAATGTCAATGGTTTTGAAAATAAATGCTCAACAAGCACAGATTGGGTAGTGTTCAGGTGTCCACATACTTTTGGCCATGTAGCTATAGATCTGGACATTGAGCATAATTTGTTTGGTGGACAGTTTTCTGCCTTTCCTTTATATTAGTGTTCTAAATCACTATATAACTCTGAGTTGTTTCACCAGTTCCCTGTATAAACAACAGGAAGTCTTTAGCTCTGATTTTTTTTTAAAAAAGAAGAAAAAAAAAGAAAAAAGGACTAAAGGAAGAGTTGATTCTCAAGTATGCTTGTAGCTGCCTTGTTATTAATTAGTTTTTTATATATATAATTGATGTTTAGGCTCAGGTTGAGGCTAAGAAGGAACATGAAGGTGCCGTCCATCTGTTAGAGGTGAGTAATGACTGTCTGCTCATGTATGTAAGTGACTGTACGCATGTGTATGTGAGTGTGCATATAAGCATGCATTTTTTGATCATAACTTGGCTGGCCTTTAAAGTACAGCAGATTCCTCATGTGTCATCATATATCATCTCATATTGGCCAAAAATCTGGCTACCATATGAGTCACTTCTTATTTATCGCTGTTTTATTACATCTTGAGCTATACAGATGTATATTGAAGATTAAAAGCAAAACAGAAAATGTATGTTCTTCTGAAAATCACCTTGTTAACCAGCTACATCGTTTGTCTACCTGTGATAAATGTTTTAATTTGAAATAAATATCGATACATCTTTCTAAAACACACACATCTGAAAATTTAATTACCATATTTTGCTTTGTTCTTTTCTTTCATTGCTGCAATTAATCGACAATTTGCTCAACTGTTCTCATGTCGGGTCTCATTTCTGACCTTAGGAGCTGTGCTAGTTGAAATGTGTTTGTGTGCAACTGTGATTTGTTTGGTTTCTTACATCTCTTGTCACTGTTACTTTTTTTTTTTTTTTTTTTTTTTTTTTTTTGCATATACAGAATCACTTGGACAGCATGCAGGTATTTTCGAGTTACTTCTCCTCAAAGTTCTCCCTCTCTTTCCAGTGGGGTTCATTGGGGGTAGTTCCTGTCACCTCGTTTAGCTGTCCTGTCGATAACCGCTCATATTCATGATTGATCTGTTAACATTTGATCAATACCTTTGATCTATATCGCCATAGATCAAGTGATTGAACCTTTTTAGTTCTAACCATCAGTCTTCATAGTCATTTTATACACACCTGAATAAAATTGTTTATGTGTATATAATTGTTAAAATAAGTGTGAAAACAGAAGGTCCCGTTTTGCTTGTCTTCAAAGCCATATGACTGCCTTTTATTGTGTTTTTAGAATTAAAATGTATACTACTGTATATTATGCTTATGCTGTATATTACACAGCAGTTAGTTCTGGTCCTTTACTCTGATTGGATGATCAGCATTCCAAGAGTGCTGATATTTAGGATAACAGCACTGCAACGCTCCACTCCACTTGTCTATGTATGTCTATCACCAGTCTGTGCATTGCTGAGCAACACATAAAGGGGTAGTTTACATCGAACGCGTCCTTGCACTTAGAAAAGCTGGAATGCAGGTGTCTTGACATGCATTTTTAATAGTTGACGTTCTTTTTATCCAGACCACGTCTAAAAAACTCAACGCTTCTACACTGAATAAATAGAAAGACTGGGCGCAGCGGTGAAAGACGTCTGTCTAGCACATGTTTACATGAGAAAACAACTGAGAAACAGTGTGGAGGAATGCAAAAACGCATTCGGTGTGAACGGCCCCTAACTGTTGAACTAGGACAGTTGCGGCTTTGGTTTCATTTGGAACTACTTCCATTAGCGGAGTGAAAATAGACAAACTAACTGCCCACGTTGTGTCTGAAAGGAAAGTTACTCAGTATTAACTTCTTGTTTATAGACCTGTTGTATATAATCAGTATCACACTCGTGATGTTGTACTGAATAGCAGTGCAGCTGTGATTGTTTGGAAAACTCTTACTTGTGAGATTCCTAAGTATGCAGCATAAAATATTGTAACATTATAACTTTTACATTAAATGTATTCACTAAATATATTATAGTCTAGGTTTTGTTTTTTGGGGGTTGTGGCATGCCCTTTCTTGTAGATTTTCCAGCAATGAAAAACAAATGAACTGCCTATGAACCCTACCTAATAAAACACAAAAAAATTCATAGTGGGTTATATGTTTTAATTTAGTTTTAGATCATCCTTGTGTCCCCTTGTGCCTCTTACAGATAAATAAAGAAAACTACTAAATGGAGATTAAAAAGATTAAAGCAGCATCTGTAGTAAAAGGCATGACCATGAAATGCTCAAAATCATACAAACTGCTTAAAAAGTACATTCGTTTTTTTTTAGTTTAGAGTTTCTCATTCACTGCCCGCTCCTCTTCTGTTGCGCTGCATGGGTACTGCCTTGTGCTCAATCCTGTTAGTGTCTCACGGATATGTACATTTGCAGATCAGATCAGACGTGAGAATGGGCAATTACAATGACTGATGGATTGCAGAACATCACGTCCACCCCCTCCCCCCTTCCTTTTATATCCTTTCCCAAAAAGCACTGTTTAGTGATTTATGTGGACTTAATCATGCATAATCATGATGAAAAAGGCATATTGTAAGGATGTGAAAAAGCAATAGATGGACACCTCTTTTTTTTTCATCATCTCGTGCCATAAGCTCTGCGTTTTTGAGATGGTGTGTGAAGTGTGAAGAACTTATGTTAAAAGTTCAACTCTAACATGTCTGAAACACTTTCTTTCTGCACTTCAACTAGCTGTTTTTGATTGCAAGAATATGTTCTGTGTGAACGGCTCCTAACAGGTCACGTTACAGCTTTAACTGTTATTTTGACATATGTGATACCCTCTTCCATGAAATACTACTTTCCATCACTAACTTCATTATCAATAAAAGAGTTTTGTTGTGCATAACAGCAGAACATAGATTGACTCCTGTCTTTGTTTGATTCTGTTGTTGGAAGCTGAGAAATATCCTTCGCACTAGAGGCACAATGCAGTTTTTGGTAGGAAAAACCTCCTTTTAGATGTATGAAATCCTGTAGTATTGTAGATTGCTACCATTGTCCTATGCTTACCAGCCACTTTAAATGTTGGTAGAGTTGGTAGGCTCCATTTAGTAGTTTTCATCAGTTAGGTGTATTATTGTGAAGTATAGATGTTGGTAAATGCCGTTAGTTAATTGTAAATGTTTGTACTGTAGTAGTTTCTGCTAGAATTATAGTATGCTTTATCAGAGAGAAGCCAAATAACGTTGGACACATTTGTTTTAAAATTTTCAACCTTCTTTCTTTCTTTCTTTCTTTCTTTGTTTGTTTCTTTCTTTCTTTCTTTTTGTCAGGCTAAAGTCAGAGAACTGGAGGGAAAATGCCGGGCTCAAAGTGAGCAGTTCAACCAGCTGTCAAAAGAGTTGGAGAAGTTTAGATTGCAAGCTGGAAAGTTAGACATCCTGAGCAGCAGTCAGCTCACAGGGGGCGATTCGCCTGGCTCACCCACCAAACCCCTCACCCTCTCCCAACTGCTCAACGGCCTCACTGCCCCCTCAGGGAAAGGTGAAAATACTGAAGAATATAACGTGTTGACACTTCCTTAACCCTCCTATTGTGTTCAAAATCTGCATTGACCTTCTGCTTTCACGGGTCAGTTTTGACCTGGTGGAGTTTTAAGCTTATAAAACATTCATAATCCAATTGTTTTCATCAAAAAACATATTGTACCTTATTGCTAACTTCTTAATTGTTCATACATGTAAAAAATCAAAATTTTTGGCATGTTAATTGAAAAATATAAATGTTATTATGTATGATCTCAGTTTTTTTATTACAAATTTTAGAAATTCTTTAACATTTAAAAATATACATTAACTACAGCTAAATCAGTGTGATATATGTCAAGATATATTTTCTATCAAGGTTTAAATGAAATTTCATTTGAATATAACATTGCATTAAATTTATATAAATATTTAAAGTGAGAATTTCTAGTTATTCTCCTATTAACTTCCATATTAATTAATTACTCATTACTTCTGAAAAACAACACAATAGTCAAAATTAAATTAATGTAAGTAAAGTATTTTTTAAGAAAAATTGTATTCATTCATATGCAAAAATATCTGCATAACATCAAGTGTATAGCCACAATTGATGCCGGGAACGCAATCGATGTAACAATTTCATAAACAATTTTATATATTTCTTAAATAATTTCTTCTAAAAATACAAATAAAATATATATTTTTTACTATGTTAATTTTGGTAGTCTTTACAAAGTCACAAGGTTCCCGAACGAAAACTTTGAAAACATCATTGAAATTGATGATTTACCTATACCAGGTTAAAAATGACCCGAACGCAAGAGGAGGGTTAAATATTCCACAAAGATCAAGGCCCCACAAGGAATGGTTTCTTGTCATGAAATACAAATAATGTTATAATGTTTAATTTAAAAATTATCATGTCATGATCAATATCAGAATTTCTTTGTATTTGGTATGTCCTCCATTGCTTTAATGGCAATAAGTGCTAATTATATGATCTGTACTTTTCATTAGATTTTGTATCCCAGATTTTCAAAGTGGACTTTTGAAACCTACTGTATATTGATTCATCTAAAGTATTGATTGATTACAGTTCACTTCTTACTAGTTCATCTCCAGTTCACCGTCTTTCATATATCATGTATTATTTATGCAACTTACCTCCTTTACCTTTCCCATAAGGCAGTATGAAAAAAATGTCTTTAGGGCTGAAAAATCATGAGGCTGATAAGATCAACTCTAGTGATGATGTGCTGAGATGAAGAGTGAAAAGTGGAGGCTGTACACAGTAATGAAGTAATCAGTCACCTTGTGTGTGTGTTTGTGAAGGTAATGAGGATTCGTTGAGTAAGATCTCAGAGCTCATTCGGCCTCTACAAATGAGCGAGGGGGAAAAAGTAGAGCTCCTGTCTGTCAAACCCACCTTCTTGTCTCGCAGTACGCCCTCAAGCCCACGCCGGTCCTTCCTGTCAGAGGTGCGTCCTGTCATCGCTGCTACTGTGAGTATTAATCAATCAATCAATTAGCTCATTTACTTTTGAGGTGAACCTTTCACTGCATTTTTTATTTTATTTTGAGTTTCAATCTTGAGTTTCAATCTTTTAAACTGAGAATAGAATAGAATAGAATAGAATAGGGCAAAGCATATTTTAGTAGTGTGTCAGGTACCAAAGTGATTTGGCCATTATGAGAATAATTACAGTGTACAGTGACAGGTTGTTTATGCATGTGTGCTGAGATGCGGAGTGTGTGTGTGGGTGTGTGTGGGTGTGAATAGTCCAGTCTGTCTGCTCAGACTGTGCTCTGCTGGTGATACTGGCTTAATCGCCCACATTATCAGATTGCATACTGGACATTGCTCTCAATCTAATTCAGACATTTGTGCCTAACAGTTGTACTAAACATTCATGAAAAATCTACTTCAAAAACATTTGTCCAGTTTTATGGCACATTGATTTGTTCATAGCTGTGCGTTTGACTCTTTCTGGTTAAGTTTAGCTATGCTGTTTTAAAGCTGCTCAAAAGCAATACAGTAAGATAGTAAAGCTGACTGTCTAACCTTCTGTCTTTACTCTCTCCTCTTTCCTCTTTCCTCTTTCTTTCTCTTCCATTTTCCCTCCTCAGATGGACAAAGAGCTCAGCTCGTCCCCCAGGTCTAAGTCCAGATACACAGGCAAAGTCCGATTGTGTGTCGCTCGCTACAAGTGAGTGGTCCTACTACAGCTGTTTTAACATGTTACAATAAGTTACAAAAGGACATTTGCTATACATAATAGGTTTTAACATGACATTAGCAGTAATGATTAGGTGTAACATGCCATTAGTCATTGTAACAGGTCTGCTGTTCAGCCTAAAAGGAATAATTGGGGTTAAATGCAACTTAAGCTCTATCGACAACATCCGCGTCCTGCTGTCGATTACAGTTCAAGCCTACGGGGCAAGGATAAAGCACCAAAAATAAACATGAAAAATATGCTGGCACACTGTTCCCTTTCGGAGAACTTGAGCTGCATATGATCGCTATGGGACACCGTCCGAGTGTCACATGTTCTGAAGCCCTTATACAATCACGGCAATTTATTGGCTGATGGCGTTTAAGCGACGCCCCCTAATGAGCTACGTCACGGGCTCCATAAAGGCGCTCACTTTTGCGCCATCGATTGTTCTTCAGTGCACGAACAAGCCCGTGCTTGTTTCTAGCAACTCACGTCGAAGCGAGGATTATTTTTCTCCCTTTTGAGTGGCAAAAACATAAGGATGTCGTTGACAGCATAAAGTTCAGAGCAATTTCAATGTGTATTTTTCCAAACATTACAAGGGACCGATGAGGACAACGGTGCTTCGTCGAAGCTCGCAATTTATTACCATGAGGCGTTATCCCCACTTGTTCCAGTTCTACGGTCTCCAGACTTGGAGCTCCATGTGCTGGAACCGTTTGGGATTTTGGCTTTGTGTCTGAGATAGGAGTGTGGATGGACACCGGAATCCTCCTCATGTTTGTTGCCCTCCTCCTGAGCAAAAGCGTGAGTCTTGTCGGACATACTCTGAGGCCTAGCTCAGCGATCATTTTCTGACGAATAACGTGTGCGAAAGATCATGCGCGTCGTGAGCATCACCATTAAAAAATGCTGTATGAGAGAATTCGTCATTGGAAGGTAAGGAAACAAAATGGGCCCCTTTGTCCCTATTGTATTTTCTGTGTTGTTCTGGGAGAATGCAAATGAATAAGGCAATGGAGGAGCAGCCTCAGCCTCTCTCTCTCTCCCCTTCCCGTTCAAAGCGGTGCTCGTGGCGGAGGGGATCATGCATGGACCAGTGAGCCCGGCCGCAGAACGAGGGGCTGGAATAAGATAATATTCCCCAACTGAGTGAAGGCGAACTAACGCGTGGAGTGCTTTGTTTGTGCCATTATTCTCTTGGGATTCTATCAGGAGATATGAGGTATTTTAGCTAGTTTTTTCTTTCACATATTTCGTGGATCATGCGAGGGAACGAGTTGGTCAAGGTGATGCTTTTGTTTGAGAGGGTGATAGACAATGGACTTTGTGCCTCCTTCTACGAATAGAGGATAGCAACCCCCCCCTCCCCCCACACACACACATGTATCACGTGAATAATGTTAAGAAAAATAATAATGTTAAGCATTCTCAACTACATTTTCTATCTGGTGTGCAAAAGCAATACTACACTTTGTTCCCCCATTATATGCTCGGACCAGTTTAGTGCCTAACCAGTTTTTTAGTACACCAATTTAGCTTAGTTTCCCCCAAAATTTGCTGCATTGGCAAACGAACATTGAATATTTTCAGCTTGAATTTTGCCTCTGCCTCCATGACCAAGGGTCTCGGGGCACGCGTAATATAACTCAATGTACAATAAAAATAGGTCTACACACGAGCCTGACAGGCTTGCTGTGTAACGAAGTGTGAGCCCCCATTCAGTTAACGAAACTGGACCGTATAAATGTATCCGTTTCTCCCCTGTTTGCCATATCGGGATGAGTTCACTGTTGTGCACACCTCGAACGCCCGACAACCAGAATATGGTTCAGAGTACCCCCGCAGCTTGCTCTGGGGAGCGAACATTAAAAATAAATGCTTCCCGAATTCAGCCTTTGTCTCCATTACCAAGGATCTCAAGACATGCAGAACAGAATTCGATGTTCGACGAGCACCACACGTTGTCCCCCCATAAAGAATGCTGGAGCCATTGTGACGAACCAGTTTTCTCAAATAAACATTACCCCCAATGTTCACACACTTTTCTCCATGGGAAATACCAGGGAAAAGGTTTATTCTGTCACTGTCCCTGCTGTAAATGCATTTCAGGGCGCTCATCATTTACGCCTGAATACAATGAAGGCAGAAACATTATTAAATCCCATTCAACCAGCCACAGTAGTAGAGGCGCAAAGGCCCCCCTCCGCTGTCCCGCTGGTTGTGGGGTTGTGTCGTCAAAAGTAAGCCAAGCGCGCCATCTAATGGTTACATGTCACACTACATGCGAGAGCCATGCATTAATTCCTCTGTCTGCCCATCTAGCGTCTTGGCAGCAGTTGCAGGGTGTTTCAAACTGGGTATTTCGAATGATATGGTTATGGTTATGTCATTTAATTCAGGTTGGCTCCACCAGTATTCAGTGGGGTTGTTCCGACAGACATCTCTGTTCGGGAAGCCCCGTTTTTGATTCGGGAAATTCACTCTCTTAGAAAAGGGGCAATAGTGGAGATTCCCCCTTCTCAGAGAGAATGTGGCTTTTACAGCCATTATTTTCTGGTCGCGAAAAAAGACGTTGGCTTGCGTCCCTTTCTGGATTTGAGATGTTTGAATTTCAATCTAATGAAATGTCAATTTAGAATGCTGACACAAACAAATAATGTCAGAAGTACAGCCGGTTGACTGGTTTGTGACAATAGATTTGAAGGATGCTTATTTCCATATTCAGATTGCGTAGAAACAAAACAGGCATTTTCGCGGATTCACTTTTTGGGGCAAAGCGTACCAATTTTGCGTCCTTCTGTTCATACTTGCACTGGCATCACGCACTTTCACAAAATGCATGGATGCTGGTCTGACACACTTGAGGCTTCAAGGCATCACAGCATTTTTATTTATTTATTTATTTTATTTTATCCCCTTTTCTCCCAATTTGGAATGCCCAATTCCCACTACTTAGTAGGTCCCCGTGGTGGTGCGGTTACTCACCTTAATCTGGGTGGCAGAGGACAAGTCCCAGTTGCCTCCGCTTCTGAGACTGGCAATCCAAGCATCTTGTCACGTGGCTTGCTATGCACGGCACCGCAGAGACTCCCAGCATGTGGAGGCTCATGCTACTCTCCACGATCCACGCACAAATTACCATGTGCTCCACTGAGAGCAAGAACCCCTAATCATGACCACGAGGAGGTTACCCCATGTGACTCTACCCTCCCTATCAACCGGGCCAATTTGGTTGCTTAGGATACCTGGCTGGAGTCACTCAGCATGCCCTGGATTTGAACTCGCGACTCCAGGGATGGTAGTCAGTGTCAATACTCACTGAGCTACCCAGGCCCCCAAGGCATCGCATTTTGAATTATCTTGACGATTGGTTGGTGTTAGCTCACTCAGAAACTTTGGCTGCCCAATATCGAGATGTCGTTCTCAGCCATTTGAGCAACCTAGGGCTGTGTGTAAACCTAGACAAGAGCATCCTGTTGAAAGGGAAACAGACTCTGTTTTTAGGTGTGCTGGAGCTGGACTCGCAGGCGATGCAGGCGTGCCTGTTTCCAGCTCGTGATCTGTCATTACGCCAGTGTCTGGTGATGTTCAGAGTGGTATGTGTTCTCCATGCGAGAGCATTTCACAGGCTTTTTGGGGCTTATGATTGTGGCATCCGCTGTCATTCACCTGGGCATGTTGCATGTGAGACCTTTTCAGTGCTGGATGAAATCCACAAAGGGACTTCAACTACTGACACATGTGCTTCATCCCTTCAGAGTGACGTGTGGGTGCTACCAAACTCTGCTGCCATGGAAATGGACCCGCTTTCTGATGTCGGGCATTCCATCGGGATAGGTGTGTTGATGCAAGATGATAATGACAGACGCCTCCTTTACAGGTTGGGGCACTGTACATGAAGGTCATCCAGCCTATGGAGTCTGGACGGGCCAGCGGCAATATTGGCACCTAAACTGACTGGAGATGCTCATGTGCTGCTGGCATTAAGGTTTTTCCTTCCGGAGATTTAGGACAATCATGTCCTCATCCGGTCGGACAACAGGATGGTGGTGTCCTACATCAATCGCCAGGGAGGGATGCGCTCTCATAACATGTTAAGGCTGGCACGTCGCATTCTTCTGTGGGCACGGGACAATGTACTATCTCTACAAGCCATAGTTGTTCCGGGCCGGTTGAACTTGGGGGCAGATCTCCTGTCATGACAATGGTCTGATGCCCAGAGAATGGACATTACATCCTCAGATTATGGAACAAATCTGGAGGAGGTTCGGCAGAGCGGAAGTGGACGTGGAGACATCGCATTGTACCCTCTGGTTTTCTCTCTTGCCCCCGGCACCACTGGGCATCGATGCGCTGACACATCAGTGGCTGAAAGTGCGTCTTTACATGTTTCCACTGATCAGTCTGCTGTATGCAGTTCTGCAGAGAGTTCGGGAGGATTGGGTTTAGCTTCTGTTAGTGGCGCCGAATTTGCCATCTCAAGTATGGTTTTCGACTCTGGACTCTCTCCTGGCACCTTGGGAGATTCCAGTCAGATCGAACATGTTGTCGCAGCATTTGGTACCCCCGGCCGAACTTGTAGAAGTTATGGGTGTGTCCCCTAAACGGGGTGCTCTTTTTAATGATGGGTTATCCCCCACTGTGTTCCATCACCGAGGAGGCTATATACGTTTAAGTGGTGTATTTTTCTTCTTGGTGTATAGCACGAAGTGAAAATCCAGTTCACTGCCCTGTCTGTACATTGCTGGAATTTTTGCAGGAACGTTTCAGGACCTTTTCATCCCGTCCGCGTTCTTTTATGGTATTTATCTGTTGTTTTAGAGGCACTATAGGGTGCTCTGTTCAAGCCCTTGACAACAGCTACTGTTAAGTTATTGACTCTCAAGACGGCACTGCTATTAGCATTGGCATCGTTTAAGAGAGTCTGTGATTTGCATGCCCTGTTGGTCAATCCTTTGTATATGGATTTTGTGCCAGGATGTTCAAAGTTTGTGTTAAGACCTCATTTGGGCTATTTTCCCAAGGTTATTTCTATGTCGTTTTGCTCACAGACCATTAATTTTCAGGCTTTCTCTCCTCCCCCATTTGAGTCGGAGGAGCATGAGGTTACATATGCTTTTCCCAGTTTGGGCGCTGCAAGTTTATATTGACCATACTAGCCAGTGGCGTAAGTCAGAACAGTTGTTTGTGTGCTTTTGTGGCCGCAACAGAGGTGTTTCTGTGTCCAAGAAAAGACTCTCTCATTGGCTTATTGATGCAATTTCGAGTGCTTATGAAGTGCACAGTTTACCTTTCGCCTTCAGGTATTCAAGCCCATTCTATGAGGAGCATGGCATCCTCATGGGCTTTGGCAAGAGGTGCGTCATTGTAGGACATTTGTATGGCGGCAGGGTGGTCCTCTCCGCATACATTTGTTAGATTTTATAATCTGGACGAAGGATTGACTCCTGCTTAAACAGTTTCTCTCTGATTGAACAGGAGTAAATTAATAATTCCTTTTTTATTCAGATGCTTTAGCTCACTTGTGCACCGCTATATGCTTGCCAAACGGGCTTAGACAGTTGGCAGCTACTGTTCACATGGCGTGAATGTATTCGTTCCCATAGCAATCATACGTAGCTCGAGGTCTCCAAAAGGGAACGTCTTGGTTACGTACGTATCCTTGGTTCCTTAAGGGGAACGAGTCGCTGTGTAGCTGACCATGCTCTAGCAGCTGCATAGGCTCGTGCCTTTTGCAGAAAATCTGACTCGATGGCACGAAAGCGAGTGCCTTTATGGAGCCTGTGACGGAGCTCCCTAGGGGGCGTCACTTATGTGCCATCAGCCAATAAATTGGCATGATTGTATAAGGGCTTCAGACCACATGACACTCGGATGGTGTCCCATAGCGATCATACGCAGCGTCTCATTCCCCTCAGGGAACCAAGGTTATGGACGTACAGTTGAAGTCAGAAGTTTACATACACTTAGGTAAATGTATTATGAAAAATTCATGTAAAAGCTTTAGCAAAAATACAAAATTCTCATTTCTGCTTTTAAACCCTTTGGTCAACTTGCCCCATAGACTTCCATTGAATTCCACTGTCAATAGAATTTAACCCAGAATATCCCTTTAATGAAAAACATGGACTTGATACCAAGAAAACCACTTATGAGTTGAATTTGGTGTTTCCTCCAGTTATAACCCTTACGATGGCCCCAATGAGCACCCTGAAGCTGAGCTCCCCCTGATGGCTGGGAAGTACTTATATGTTTATGGGACCATGGATGAGGACGGCTTCTATGAGGGTATGTCAGATTTCAGGACTACTCGTGTGAAAAAAACAGTGCCAGGATTTCAGAGTTGTTACAGTAAGTAAAATACAGGGTTCCCATGGTCATGGAAAACCTGGAAATATCATGGAATTTTAAAGATGTGGTTTCCAGAAAAGTCATAGAAATTAATAAAATCTTAAAAAGTCATGAAAAATTCATATAAATTACTGTACAGACATTTTTTTTCTATTTATGCTCTAAATGTTTAATTGACTAGAAATGGAACTTTATTTGTGCAGTCTCTAAAATTTCCTTATCAAGTAAACACAACCGACTGGAAATATAATGGGATAGTCGTGGCTATTTACTGGTCAAAAGAAAATTGAATGCTTTTGCATTTTAGAAGATGGGTAAATTGTTAAGTTTAGTCTTTGTCCACTCTGTTCCTTTGTCTTTTATCCAGGGGAGTTGTTGGATGGACAGCAGGGTCTTGTCCCGTCCAACTTTGTTGACTTTGTCCAGGATGAGGAGCTCCCCTCGGTTCCTCTCTCGGACCGCATAAAGGAACCGTCCTACCTCAACCACAGCCCTGCCTCTGTGCCGAGCAGCGCCGTTAGCACACTCAGCACGCTGCTGTCAGAGAAGCTGGATGCCCTGGGCTCGGGCACCGGGACGGGTACCAGCAGCAGCAGTGGGGTGAGCAGCCTGGGCATGAGCATGGGGCAGGGCATGGACTTTCTGAGACTGTGCAGCAATGGCACAGGCACACTGGACGTGAACATAGATGAGATTGGAGAAGATATCGTGCCTTACCCCCGCCGCATTACTTTGATCAAGCAGCTGGCCAAGAGCGTGATCATAAGCTGGGACCCTCCAGTGGTGTTGCCCGGATGGGCTCCCATCAGTGGTTACAATGTTCTGGTGGATCAAGAAGTGCGCATGAGCGTGCCCTTCTGTGGCCGCACCAAATCTCTAATCGAAAAACTGAACCTGGCCTCCTGCACACATCGCATCTCTATCCAAAGCATGACTGAACGGGGGCTCTCGGATCCAATGCGCTGCACACTGCTGGTGGGGAAGGATGTGGTGGTGGCACCCTACTACCTTCGTGTGGAAAACATTACGCAAGTATCAGCCGAACTCGCCTGGATGCCAAGCAACAGTAACTACAGCCACACAATCTTCCTAAATGATGTTGAGTATGATGTGGTGAAGCCCGGAGGGTACAAATACCAGTTCTACAATCTAAAGCCCATGACGGTGTATAAGATACGGGTTGTGGCCAGACCACATCAGGTGCCCTGGCAGCTGCCCCTCGAGCAGAGGGAAAAGAAGGAGGTGTCAGTGGAGTTCTGCACACAACCGGCTGGTGGGTCCTACACCTTACTGTCAGTTACTTCTGAGGACACACTCAATTTTACATGTTAAAGCTGAAGTTTAAGCAATGTAATTTCTGTGCCCCTAGTGTCTCCAAACTGAATTGCAAAAAGAATCATTGTTTTCAAACAGATTCCTGAAAACTCCCCCATCTTACATTGTTTGGACAAACAGATATTCCCACCCCAAACTCACACCATTGGTCGAGGCAGTTTTTCTGTGTTGGGCTGGACGGGCTGCTCAAACAGAGTAATGTTTTGATAGTGCCACAGAGTGACAGTGTTATTTTAGGTGAAATCAACCCACTAAAAGGCTTAATTATATTTGATGCTGCATATTAAAAGGATAGTTCACACAAAAATGAAGATTATCTCATCATTTACTCACCCTCATGCCTTCTCAGATGTGTATGACTTTCTTTCTTCTGCATGACACAAACAAAGAGTTTTAGAAGAATATTTCAGCTCTATAGGTCCACACAATGCAAGTGAATGGTGGCCAGAACTCAGAAGGTCCAAAAAAACACATAAAGGAAACATAGAAGTAATCTCTACGACTCCAGTGGTTAAATCCATGTCTTCAGAAGTGACATGATGTATGTGGGTGAGAAATAGATCAACATTTAAGTCCTTTTTTCCTATAAATTCTCCTCCATGCCCAATAGGTGGCGATATGCACGAAAATTGTGAATTGCCAAAAACATAAGAAGAATGTGGAAGTGAAAGTGGACATTTATAGTAAAAAAGGACTTGAATATTGACTTGCTTCTCACCCATACCTGTCATATCACTTCAGAATACATGGATTTAACCCTTTTGCACGTGATATTCTCCTGCACTGACAAGTCCTCCAGCGTGAGTTCTTTAATGTGCGCTTTAAAAACAAAAAAGTCACCGTACACTTTACAGCAGATGCACTGGAGGTCATATTATATATTATCAAACATATAATGTTTTTTTTTAGATGTTTATAGTGATTGATTATTATTGATAAGATTTCATTGCAAACACTATTGCTGGGTATGCGTGGCACCATATTGTTTACATTGCAATGCAGCATGGGATTCTGGGATTGACAACCATTTTTACTTACATGTGTGAGACTTGAAATGTCCCGTTCATATAGCAGAATAAAGTAGGAGTTTGAATGCTGTATGTATGAACAAACAACTGAAGTCACATCCATATTCTAATAGTTGTAACCATAGTGACAGTGACTAAAAGATGACGACGTCCATAACACCGGCATGTCTTATCACAATTGCTGCCACATTATTAAATACGTAAATGAATCCAGTCAAGGTGCGAGTTCATCCATCAGATCATAATTATCCGACTGCGACTTTGAATGCTTTTTAACCGCGTGCAGAGCATAGTGGAGCTTTTGTGTCATGTGGCTTGTGCCCATGAGCAGCCGGTGGAGTAGAACGGCTGAATCTTCGGATGACACGCAGCTCTTTTCTCCGTCTCTGTGAATTAACTAGTTGTCTAGTACGGTTCTGTTCACACAGCACAGGTTTGCAGAGAATGCGGTTGTGAGACCTGAAAATTTGCAGGTGTCAATTTAGTTATAGAATGCGGTTGTCACACCTGCAAATAACCGTCCTGTGTGTGAATGCAACCGTATTAAGCACTCAAAACAGTTCTGACAACCATATTCTGCTGCTGTGTGAACATGGCCATTGAAGCATAGACGGTTCTAAAAAAAAAGAAGTGGCGAGAATGAGTGACAGATGGAGGGATAAGGCTCAAGTGGACAGACTTATATATTCTTTGTTTGACGTCAGAAAACATCACTGCAGTGCTGCATTAAAACTGTCAGCTCTGACGGTAACATCTTTATACTTTTATTTAGTGATTATTTGAATGTTTGTAACAAAAAATAAAGATATTGTGATGTTAAAAAAAAAATATTATTTGAGCAGCTGATTCATTATGACAACCACTTCAGTAGTTCTCTGCTGGTAAACAGCAGCACGAATGCAGATCGCACCTGTTTGATTGTATGCGTCTGGGCCCAGCCTAGTGTAATCACACCGGTTTGATTGTATGTGTGAAAGGGTTAGCCATTGGAGTCATATGGATTACTTTTATGCTGCCTTTATATGATTTTTGGACCTTCAAAGTTCTGGCCACCATTCACTTGCACTGTATGGACCTGCAGAGCTGAGATATTCTTTTAAAAGTCTTCATTTGTGTTCTTCAGAAGAAAAAAAAGTCACACATCTGGGATGGCATGAGGGTGAGTAGATGATGAGGGTGTTGCTAGGTGGTTTCTTGGGAATTTTGGGTGCTACAGTAGGTGGTTGGGGGGAAAGCCCGCCCCTAGTCTCTGGTATATTTTTTTTTTATTGATCACTTAAAAAGTGGTAGTTTACCTTAGCAAGCACCAGTAGTTCATGAAAAACAAATAATAAAAGAATAGTATAGAATATGAAGAATATAAAGAATTAATAAAACAATACATGTATAAAAAAGTACAAAATTGAGGCTGTGTAGATTACCCATAAACTTGAATAAATGATGTTTGTCTGGTCAAAACAAGGGAGCTTATGGAGAAATATAATAATTGTTATTAAAAAAATTATTATGACTATTGTTGTTGTTTTGTTGTAGCTGGTTGATAGTTGTGATTTGTGTGAAGTCATTAGAGTGATTAGTGCTTTCTCTGGTGAACTTGGAGCCTGTTAAATTTAAGTAATTCTTCTCTAGTCAGTTGTACTTTTCAAAAGTGCAGATTTGTGTGCACCAAGAAGTAATGAGGAGAATTCAGTGTGCCATATGGCTAACCTAGAGTCCAGTCAATGTCCCTTATACTGCATAAGACGTGCTATAACTAAAAACTTTTTTTTATGATACTTTAATCACAGTTTACTTGTGAATAGTTAACTGTACTTAAACTGAGTTCACTTTACATGAGCCAAATAAGCTTGTTTATTTGCAGTAGAAAAAGCATGCATACCAATTGTCTTAAAACCCTAAGTATGGTCAATTAATTACATTTTGCAGGGTTGAGTCATCCATTTATTAGTTCAGTTTGGAGTAAAAAGACTGTACATTTTAAATGACTATATCTGCTAAAAGTTTATTTTGTCAACTTTTTAGCAGTACACTAGCATATAGATGACCTCAAAGCTAACAAACGTGGACTAAAACCCACAAAAATCCAATTTCAATTTCACAGGTTCTTTAAAGCTATGTTAAATGCTATAGCTCAATTCATCCCTCTCTTGCTAAAGGAAGTGATTGTAGAGTTTAGATTACCATAATGAGCTCTTTACCCTAGAGAGACTCTAGACAAACATATGCAGCCTTCATTAAAAAACAAAACCTCAATGGCAAGTTAGTGTGTAAACGAGGAACTGTTAACTCTGGTTTTCACACACCTATTACGTATGCATCTACCTGAGATGTTGATCAACCGAGTTTCGTTTAGCTTTTCTTCATCTCAATGCTATTCCCAATGGACCCCGAGGATGGCATGTTTACCAGAGACGAAAGAGAGCAGGGAATGAGTGCACAGGAAATGAATGAATATGTGATGAATGGAAATAGGGCATTTGCCGCAGTAGGGTGACTAAAGATGAAAAGCGAAAGAATCAGAGAGGATATGAGAAAGGGTGGGGGGGTCAGTGGGGGATGCCCGGAATTCTGCTTTTAAGGGAGTCCTCACTCTTTTTTTCCTCTCCCACTAATTTCGCATTTGCACACAGGTACGGTATACACAAACACATTCCAGTGCCTTATGCCAAGAAGCAAAACTGATGTGCATTTGTAGTAGGGTTTGCACGAATACTCATTTTTACTTGTCGACCACTCATCCAGTAAAGAAGTCGACTAGTTGGCAGGTCAATGTTTACCTTATGTGAATGACTCCAGGGCTGTAATCACTGTCAGTATTCAGAATAGTGATTGAGCCATATGGTTTTTTCAATGGCCGATCCCTGAACTTTTACATTTGGCTCCAACTAATCTTGAATATTTGGGAACATCCGTGAATGACTCACAACACTGCATGCAGCATCAATGGTGTGGCTTTGCAGTGGTCCATGCTGTTACTGGCAAGTCCAAATGAGTATGAGTAGAGAGAATGTACATAGGTGAGATGATGCGGGTAAAAAATGCAACTGCAGATATAACAAATACCAGATGCGGCTTGCATTGTCATAAATGGTGCAAAAAAAAATAATTCTCTCTCGCATGTTGTTTCTGTCAGCCTTTCGTCGATTAGTTAGTGACCACAAGGGCGGTTTGCAAGAAATCAGAATCGGAATAAGCTTTATTGCCAAGTAAGCTTACACATAAAATAAATTTGTCTAGGTGACAGAAGCTTCCAGTGCACAAACAATACAACAACAAGACAGAGATAATAATAATAAAAAATTGAATAAAAATGGAAGTATATATAGAAATACACAATAAAACTTTACTAATTTACTAAAGAAAAATTTCAGGCTGCTACAGTGAGACGGTGTTTGTGAACAGAGCGATTTTAAATACAGCAACCGCAACTGAATCCATGTGATCTATGACTAGTAGACACAGACCCAACGCATCAACAAGTGGCAGACTTAATCGGTTGGTCGACTAGTCAGTACAACCCCTTAGTATGAGGATGGTTTCAGTACGGTAAATGCCAGCTCTTTCTTCCCTCTGATCCTGAGCAGCCATTGTCCAGGGAGGAAATGAAATGCCATCAGCAATAAAATGGTCCCCTGCAGTGCTGTGGCCCTCAGCAGACTCCACATGATTAAAAGCAAGAGAAAAAAATTTCAGTTGTAATTTTTAATTGATATTCTTAATAGATATAGAACGTTAATTAAGGGAAGGCCGCACATGATGGAACGGTCCTGCTCGCCGATTATTGAATTTCCACCACAGTGGAGTGCATACCTCAGGACATCTTGACGTTGCGAGATAAATGAACCCTCAGTCTAGTCTAGTGCACATCGTGTTCTCTTCCTACACACTGTGCAATATGTATAGAGCATGAATGGTCCTGTTAACAATGTAAACCCATCTCTTGGTTTCCCTGTGGACTACCAGCAGGGGTTTTTATTACATGATGCCCATCTGCAGGCATTTAGCCATACAGCGGTGGTCTCAAATGAAGGACTGATCAGATAAGACAGCCTTTGAGCTGTTTTCAATTACAGAGCATTGATCCAGTTCCTCTTGATCAGCTTTACAAATTATATGATCCACTTTTAGCTTGACTGTCACGTGCCCCTGACACCTCTGCCTGTTCTCAGTGCTCCTCTGATCCACAGAAGCACTCTGTGGGCTTGGTTCTGGTAGGGGTGGGCATTGATTAAGTGTTAACGCAGATGATCTGTCATGTGACGGCTGAAGAGGTCATCAGTGTGGATTAGTGAGATCCATCGCAGAGGAGAGCAGGATCAACTCTGTGACGGGACTTCTTGCTCTCTCTAACACCAGGCTATGATATTTACTGTATATATCTTCAAAAGTTGGTGTTTTAGGATCTTAGAAAGTGAAAACTATGATGCCAACACCTCTCAAACACAATTAAATGCTGTTGTAATGCAGCTGTTTAAAAGCTAATGCTTTCCTATTACTTGTTAGCTAATTTAAGAACAAACACTCTTGCTTTTCCACCATCGAGCTGAACAGTTCTGAGCAAGGTGAGGAACGGTTCCAGTAGCATTTTCACATCAGCACGGTTCAGCACAGTACAATTAAAAACCGTTCTCAGCCTGGATTTCTCAGTATGGTTAGCTAACTGAGCTCAACCCTCCTGGTGATTTTATGATGATGGTTTAAAGGTGCACTCAGTAATTTTTTCTCCATTAAAAACGTTTTACTCCTAAAGAACTTAATTGTCATTTTGAAACGTATGTATAAAATCTTGACTACTCACATGAGATAAGGACTCTAGTCATATCAGTGACCTTATAAAAGCTATTTTATTATACATGGGGCAGGGGCATCCTCATGGGGGCTGCCATTTTAGAATCACATGACCAGCTGAATACTACTCGCTTAATCTTAGTAACCGTCTTGTTATTGGACACTTTCACTCTTGGATGAAATCATTCATGGCTGATAGAGAACAGTGAATTTTTACAATGGCATCTGTAACAGAAAACTACTGATTTTTAATGATGCTGCATCCACACCACGTGGTGTCACTGTAAGTCCAAGATGACACAAACAAAAAGTTACTGGGTGTACTATTCTGTGTGTACGTGTCTGGTGGCTTACACAACCCCTCAACAAATAATGATAAACCTCTCGCCTTTTCCTCTTTCCTTTTTTTTTTTTTTTTGCGACATGGGCCGTGTCTTTCTTGTGCTGTAGTAGAGTAAAAAACAGGGAAAAAAATCTTTCTTAAAAACTCATCCTCCGTAGCACACTCAGTCCAATGCTTACCTCTCACGCCATCGCCAAATTATGTATTTGTTATGCACTATACATTCTTATCCTGATTTCTCAGCACCACAGTGGAAAAAGAAGCTGTAACCGTGCCAACTGGCGTTACAATCGTAACGAAACGGCACAATTCCGCATTGAGGATGGTTCGACCCGATGATGAAAAAACGGCTATTGTTTTACATTTTTTAAAGGGTTAGTTTTCCTAAAAATGAAAAATCTGTCATCATTTACTCACCCTCGTGTTATTCCAAACCAGTAAAACTTTCTTTGTTCTGTAGAACACACAAAAAAAAGATATTTTGCAGAATCTCTGAGCTGCTCTTTTCCATACAGTATTTGAGGATGGTGATTCATGCCGCAAAACACCATTAAACAACCACAAAAGTAGTCTATAGTGATGTCGAACATCTGGCTCATGTTTTAAACTCAAAGTTTTGAGTTTACCACAAGCGTAAATTATATTTGTGAGCTATGGTGAACGGGAAGATTTTCAGCAAATAACAATTAAATTTTAGTCTGTTCCTCACACAAAGCTAATGTATGACTTCAGAAGACTTGCATTGCAAAATAGTGCACTAGTCATATGTATGGTACTTAAAGGGTGCTTTTTTTGTCCTTTTTGGAGCTTGATAATATAACTCGCCAGCCACTCTCATTGTATCAAAAAAAGCAGCTTAAACTGGTAGGAAATGTACCCAGTAGGAACATATATATGTCAGAAATGTGAAAATCCTATAAAATCACAAATCCTCTATTCCTGCTTTTCTCTCTCTAGCTCTCTCTTTTCTCCATTCACTCCAGCAGTGTTATGTAAAACAGCTGAAATGAGAAATGCACATTGCATGCTTTAGTTTCTAAGATGGTGCAGTTACATTGCTGGCAGCCACATATAACACTCAGTATGATTAAGACGAATCTGCCCGCATAAACTCAGACTGCTGACATAAGCAAATACAGTGTGATATGGCCAGCTGGCATCCCTTACAGCGGTTAAATGTGCACGCGAACACACCCCCACACACATTTACATGTCCATTACACATGCATAATATTTTTATACACAAGCATGCACATGTTTCTGAAAGCAAACTGCTTGTCACAAGACACCCATGACATGACGGTAATGCACTGCATTTTTGGGTGAACTATCCCTGAACTATAACTAAATTTGTTTGAATCATGATACCATGTAGCTAATGAACTTATGAATTTTGTTTCTTTATTCTGTCTTTTCATGTGTTCTTTGTATTTTTGCAGGTCCTCCTTTACCTCCTCAGGATGTGAAAGTTCAGTTGGGCCAGACTCCTGGAGTCTTGCAGATCCGATGGAAACCCCCTCTCCTTACTCCTACTGGCACTTCCAATGGAGCCAGTGTTATTGGCTACATGGTCTGCACTAAAGGTCAAAAGGTAAAGAGATTATGTTGGATCAAACATCCATCATACATCCATTAAAAATTAAAGTTCTGTCATCATTTAATAATTTTATTTATCATACATTTGCAGTGAAATTCTTCTTTTTTTCACATATCCCAACTAAGCTGGGGTCAGAGTGCAGGGTCAGCCATGATACAGTGCCTGTGGAGCAGATAGGGTCAAGGGCCTTGCTCAGGGGCCCAACAGTGGCATCTTGGCAGTGCCGGGTCTTGAACCTCAATCTTCCAATCAGTAACCCAGAGCCTTAACTGCTGAGCCACCACTGCCCCATTACTTACTCACCATTATTTTGTTCCAAATCCATATGACTTTCTTTCTTTTTAGGTAGAATGTTAGCCTCAGTTACCATTCACTTTCGTTGTATCTTTTTTATCCATACAACGAAAGTAAATGGTGACTGAGGTTACATTCTGTTTAATGTCTCCTTTTGTGGTTCATGGCAGCATGAAAGTCATACAGGTTTGCAACAACATGTAGTTAAGTGATGACAGACTTTTCAAATGATCCCTTTAATTATTGAAACTGCTAATAGAGCCACAGGACTGTTCCAAACATGTTATGCTAGTGAGGTATTGAGACACTAGTCTTTTCCAGATTTGTGCAAGTAAGAAGACAAAATACTGATTTTCATTTTGCTC
Source organism: Myxocyprinus asiaticus (assembly GCF_019703515.2). NCBI lineage: Eukaryota > Metazoa > Chordata > Actinopteri > Cypriniformes > Catostomidae > Myxocyprinus > Myxocyprinus asiaticus. The sequence goes on along the minus strand of NC_059376.1, from coordinate 18,507,557 downwards.
ACTGGCGCCATCTGGTGACCACTTGTGTAATTGGATAGCCAATGTTGTCCTAGTGTGCAGTGTTATATAATGCATGGGTTTATGTAAGGCATTTTGTCAAAAACATATTTTGAGATTACATTAAACAATGACTGTGAGACAAAATTGTGAAAGTGTTTTTCTTATTGGTGGCTGGTTTTATGTGCACATCACCTCAAATTGTTGTACCTTTTTTATTATTTCACTTTATCATACATAAATACAAACACTCATACATACAGTGGGGATCAAAAGTCCACATTAAAAATGTTGGATTCAAAATCTAATTTAGACTTCGTCATAAAGGAGTTGTAGGTTTAAATAAAAAATTAAAACACTAAAATTATTACAAATAAATGTCGATTCTGCACTATTTCTAGGTCACTAATCAAAATAAGCAAATTTGCATCATTGACCATGTTAACTGCTGTGTACGGAAAGTCAGATTTCCTTGCTCCCATTGAAGCACACAAGATGCTCTTTGGAACCTTCTCAAATCATGCTAAATAGCACGAATCACAAGGTTTAGCAAAATCTTGTGGAGTCCATGCCAGCTGAAGTGCATGTTGTCTTTAAAGCAAAACGGACATACCAAATACTAAAAAATTCTGAAATCCATGTTAGTTTTCTCAAATTTTTATGCTGATAATACTTTGTAATAGAAAAAAACTGTATTAAATTAGAAAAAAAAAAAGCTAAATAGAAGCATTCTTTTGACTCTTGACTAGTCCACCCTACAGTATTTGTACTTTTTATGTATGTATTTTTTTTTTAATAAACTAACATATATAATTAATAATTTTTTTTTAATAATTTTCTTTATTTATCACACATTATACATTTGCACATATACAGTGAAAATCTTCTTTTTCACATATCCCAGCTAGGCTGGGGTCAGAGTGCAGGGTCAGCCATGATATGGCGCCCCTGGAGCAGATAGGGTTAAGGGCCTTGCTCAAGGGCCCAACAGTGGCATCTTGGCAGTGCTGGGGCTTGAACCCCCAACCTTCTGATCAGTAACCCAGAGCCTTAACTGCTGAGCTACCACTGCCCTTGCCCTAACATTAACAAAGATTAATAAATACTGTAAAAAATATACTGGTCACTGATAGTTCATGATACTTAATGCATTTACTGATGTTAACATATGGTACCTTATTGTAAAGTGTTGCTATTTGTGATGATGTTTGTGTCTGGTTTTCAGATAGCCGAGATCATGTACCCCACAGCAGATTTCGTTACTGTGGAACTGAACCGTATCCAGTGTCTAGAAGCGCAAGAGGTCGTCGTGAGGACAATATCAGCACAAGGAGAGTCTCAGGACTCTCCCGTGGCCACCATTCCACACAGTTTCCTTGTGCCACACCCTCACCACCAGCCTCACCCTCCACCTCATCCCCAACCTCATTCTCAGACGCACCCGCCCCCTTACCCCCAAGCCTACCCACCAACCCATCCGCAACCACACGTCCAACCCCAGCCACCCCATCCTCACACTCAACCCCCAACTTCTCACCCTCACCCACAGCAGCACATGCATCCCTCACCCTCCCCGTATCCCATGTCTAAACCCAAACTCCTACCAAGTGCCAGAGACCCCCATGCCAAAGAGCCAGAGATGGGCAGGCGACTGGGGCAGCCCTGGGAGCCACACCCCCGAGCCGCATCACCCCTACCGCCCCCTACACACCCGAGGCACACACTGGAGCCCCCTCACATAGAGGGCCGGCGCTCACCCTCCCCTCAGAGGATCCTGCCTCAACCTCAGGGAGCACCCATTCCTAACACAGTGGCTCGTGCAATGGCCCGGCAGGCAGCGCAGAGGAACTCCCCAAACAACAAGGTGAGTACAGGGAACATGTACGGTACAGTCCCAAGCTAGACTCTAGTAGGCAATTTACATTTATTCAATTAGCAGATGCTGTTGTCTAAAGTGACTTACAAATGAGGAATACAACAGAAGCAATTCATCCTAAGGAGGCAGCAGTAAGAGAAGTGCAATAATACAAAGTTGCAACTTGCTCAGAGAAGCACAAATAAAGAGGAAGGCAAGAGACAGTGGTATTTATTAATATTATTATTTAAGAAGTTGAAAGAAGACTGAAGATTGCAGTAGTAGGATTGGGTCGAGTGCTCGTGAAAAAGATGCGTCTTAAGATTTAGTTGTTTTTTTTTAAGGTGGCTAGAGAATCGGCTGCTCATCTGGAGTTTGGCAGGTCGTTCCACCAGCGAGGATCAGTTGAAGTGAAGGTCAGGGAAATAGATTTTGTGCCTCAGTGAGATCCATGAGGTGCCGTTAACCCACTGATCATAAATGTCTGGAGGGCACGAAGACTTGAAGTAGTGTGTGTAGATATGGGGTACGGAGTCAGCTGTTGTTTTGTAAGTGAACTTCAATGTCTTGAGCTTGAGGCGAGCAACTATTTGCACCCAGAGCAGTTCGATGAAAAGAGGCATTACGTGCACTCTCCTGGGCTCGTTGAATACCAATGCTGCTGCATTCTGGATAATTGCAGATGTTTGACTGTACGTGCAGGAACTCCTGCCAGAAGAGCATTGCAGTAGTCCAGTCTAGATATAACAAAAGCCTGGACAAGGAGTTGTCTACTCTGCTCAGATAGGAAGGGTCTGATATTTCTAATGTTATGCAGAGCAAATCTGCATGATCAGGTTCCTCTTGCGATGTGGTCTGTAAAGTTCAACTGTTCGTCAAACACAACCTCAAGATTTCTGGCTTTCCTTGATGGTGTAATTGTTGACAAGTCTTGTTGAATGTTGAAGTTAAGTTAAATGGTAAAGTTAATTATCCCAGCCTGCCTAAAGGCATTGATTTGTTGGGACTGAGATGGGAAATGAGGACTGGGAAGGCTGAGATAAGTTAATTAACAAGACATCAGTTTATCATGGAGAGTGGTACCTAGTAGGGTGTTTCTTCAACTTTGGGCACTTTTAGCACTGTGGACTTCTATATAGTAAAGTCTTGTTAAAACATTTTTTAAAACTCTCTTTTTTATTATTTGTCTTCTAACAATGTCCAGCAGTATATGCACATGCAGCACAGGAGATTTGCCATTTTTGTCATTTTTTCATGAAAATCACGTAAAGTCATAAAAATTCCCTCCACAGTGTCATTTCCACCACATCTCAAATTCTGCATTGTGTTTGATAGAATTCTGTGGTGGTAATTAGTGATGGAAATGACATTTATAATGTTTTTTAAATAAAATGTATGACTCCTTTGTCTTCCAAAGGCTAATTTCATAGATAACATTGGACGTATCCTAATTACACACAGTTAAATAATATTTTCTGACTTTTTGCATTCTTTGGCAAAATTACAGCTCGACTGGAAATGATGCACAGTAAAAATACTCTGCTCACAAGTCTCTGCTCAAAATTTACCTTGAATTTTATTTGTTTTCTTCCAATTTCCATATCCATTTTTGTAGATTTGGTTAACAAGTACACTAACTTTTGAAAAAATGTATTGGGACAAAATTGTTTGATGTGGTGGAAATGACACCACAACTGTGGGAAAGTTGATAGATCATGAAAATTGATAGATCATTTTCTCACAATAATTGTTGAAATGGTTTATGTTTATTTCACTCATTGTAGATTATGGTAGTTTTAAACATGCAATCATTTTTATTTTTATCATGGATTTTCATAGTTTAATATGTATTTCATAGTTCATATACTTCAGAGTGAATCAGGATATTCAACGTGAAAAAATCTAGGACGGGACTTGATTTTATCGATTGGGAATTCATTAAATTGTGAAAAGTGGGATTTGCAAACCAGAATGGAGCCAGAACTGAATGCAATGAACCATTGACAAAGATGTCAACAGAGTTTAAAACTGCTACAACACTTTTGTTAATCAGCCAAGCGAACATGATTATCAGCTGATAGCTCAAAACGTCCAGACTCTTGCTCGCGTTATGCATTATGGAATTATGTATGTAACAGTTGTGATATGTATTAGGTGGAGAGGAGGAACATCTTCAGCGAGAGGGGTAGTGCTCTGCACTCGCTAAACTCAGACGAGGAAGAGGATGGGTATGATACCCCCCACACCAGACGAAGAGGAGCTTCTGTGGACGAATTTCTCAGAGGTTCGGAGCTGGGCAGACCCGTGAGTCTTAAGAACAACCATCTTCTCAACTTTCAAGTGCTGTTTCAGCTCTTTTATTATATAAAGAAATATTATGACCTTACATAAGCTAATTTATCCTTTGTTTCCTATATTTTCTCCTGTCCATTGTTTTCATTTTATGCTGTGTTGCTTTTTGCTGATTACTCCCTGGTTTCTCATTGTTTTATATTATGAATATCTCTCTGTCTCTGTTCCTCTTTCTCGACAGCATCATCACTACAGCCACAGTGAGGAGTACTGCACTGATAGCAGTCGGGGCTCAGACCTGTCTGACATCATGGAGGAGGATGAGGAGGAGTTGTACTCTGAGATGCAGCTGGAGGAAGGGCGGCGACGCAGCATTAACTCACACAACACGCTTAAGGTATGGAACAGACACCCTACGGGCCGCCGTCTGTCTTGGGCTTGGGCCACAGGGCCACAGGCTAGTGGCTGGGACAGACACAGGGGGATGGAGTATGCCGTGGTCTGTAGGGGTCCTCCCAGGAGTTGGTACTAGATGGTTTGGTGCTTGTATATAGTAGTCTATAGGATCTATTTTGGTTATAAAAGAATATCAGCTAAATTAAAGTGGTTTTTAGAGGTGTTTTTTAAAGTGACAAAGTGAATTATGTTATTTTGTTTTGAATATTACTAGGTCTTGTTTTTGTTTTGTGTGTGATTGGGATTTAACCCTCATGTTCTGTTGATATTGACTTTACTTTCTTTATCCAGACCCTAATGATTCTTTTATTTATTTTTATTTTTTTAATAATAGTAATTACCCTAATAATTTCCTCTTCAAATCTTTGGATATATTCCTCTGGTTTAATCTAAACCCATTCGAAGAGTTATTATTAAAACTTTAACTCTTTGTTTTACCACAAAGTAGACATATGCTTTTCGGAAATGTGACTGTTTTCCAATATAGTATCTTTGCTTCTGTTTGGGGTCAATTTGACCCAAGAAAAATCACTGTGTAGAAAAATGCAATACAACAAATCCAAAAAGACATTCATCAGTACTATATTTTTGCAGTGTGTGCACTAATCAGAAAATCCAAGCATGGTAAAATTCATTGAATTTATTCATTTTATGCCTCAGGTCTCTGAGACCCCATACGGAAGTCATGTAGCATTTTTCATGGAGGATGTGTAATCAGTCCTATCAGGTTGAAATTTTCATAATCAGTTCTCATAAGATTAGGAAAAGTCATGAAGTATCAACCTCATATTTCAATGTTAATTGTGTTTTTTTAAGAAGTTACAAGGTCCTTTGAGTCTCTCATACCCCAAACCAGAACATGAGGGTTAAAAATGGGGGTGTTAGACCTCTGGTGTTGCACACAAAGCTTTAGCATCTTTGAAAGCTGATCTTAGTGGCAGGATCTGAACAGGTCACCCCATCCTCAGTCTCTCCTGGGTCCTAAAGGCGAGTCACTTAGCATTACCATACTTCGACATCATCCAGTCATTTAGCCAGCTTTGTATAAGCCTGTCCAGTCATACAAAGCTGAATATATGTGAATGGCTTAATCTTAGACTGCACATGCATTGCATGAGTAAAAGATTTGATATGCTTTTATGCTTTACAGATGTTGCAAACTGTGTTTTTTAGTTTTAGGTATTGCATCACTGTAGCCTCGTAGATTTAGTTCTGGACTACTCTATTACATCTAGCAAAACTGGCTCTTGTTACTTTCAGAGTTAACTGTGTTTATACACACATAATTTAGAGGATTATTTAAAAGATTTGATTGATGAGCATAGATTAATTGCATTTGACAATCACATACAGTATCTGAAGATGTACTAAATTGTGAAATTTTTTGTTATGCCTAAAGTGTTTACCTCAATATAAACCATGGTTTTATTTCTGTGTGATTATTAATAAATAAACACCAAGGTTTTTGTGTACGTACTGTATAAGAATGACATACATTTAACCTGTTGAAAGTGGAATAATAGCCGTCAGCTGAAATGCACATCATTCCAAGGGCATTTTGGGAATCTCATTTAAGTGAAGTCTGCTTAAATGAAACTATTAGTCTCTTTTGGTTTTGTTTGTCTCATGGTTACACTTCTGTTAAATTTGACTTTTCTAAGTGTAAGTAAATATATGTCTCTTCATGAAAAATGTCTAACATTGTTAAGATTTGCCTGTTTCTTTAAATATATATATATATATATATATATATATATATATATATATATATATATATATATAGCTCTGGAAAAAATTAAGAGACCACTGCAAGTTTCTCTGGATTTATTATTTATAGGTATGTGTTGAGTAAAATGAACATTTTTGTTTTATTCTATAAAGTACTGACAACATTTCTCCCAAATTCCAAATAAAAATATTGTCATTTAGAGCATTTATTTTTTGAAAAAACAAAAAAAATGTTCAAAATAACAAAAAAGATGCAGTGTTTTCAGACCTCGAATAACGCAAAGAAAACAAGTTCATATTCATTTTTAAACAACACAATATTAATGTTCCCGAACTCTGAGGATTGGTTTTTCCAGCAGGACAACGCTCCATGCCACACAGCCAGGTCAATCAAGGTGTGGATGGAGGACCACCGGATCAAGGCCAGCCCAATCTTCAGACCTGAACCCCACTGAAAACCTCTGGAATGTGATCAAGAGGAAGATGGGTGGCCACAAGCCATCAAACAAAGCCGAGCTGCTTGAATTTTTGCGCCATGAGTGGCATAAAGTCACTAACAGCAGTGTGAAAGACTGGTAGAGAGAATGCCAAGACGCATATAAGCTGTGATTGAAAATCAGGGTTATTCACCAAAATATTGATTTTTGAACTCTTCCTAAGTTAAAACATTAGTATTGTGTTGTTTAAAAATGAATATGAACTTGTTTTCTTTGCATTATTCGAGGCCTGAAAACACTGCATCTCATCACTGACAATGTTTTTATTTGGAATTTGGGAGAAATGTTGTCAGTACTTTATATAATAAAACAAAAATGTTCATTTTACACAAACACATACCTATAAATAGTAAATCCAGAGAATGTTTTTTTTTTGTTTTTTTTTTGCAGTTGTCTCTTTTTTTTTTTTTTTTTTTTTTAGAGCTATATATATATATATATATATATATATATATATATATATATATATATATATATATATATATATATATATATAGTGCTGTGAAAAAGTATTTGGCACCATCCTGATTTCTTCTGTTTTGTGTATATCTCATACTAAATTGTTTCAAAAATTTAAACAAAAACAAAGGCAATCTGAGTAAACACAAAATACAGTTTTTAAATGATAGTATTATTTATTGAAGCAAAAAAGTTATCCAATAACAACTGGGCCTGTGTGAAAAGTATTTAACCCCTTAGTTACTAAATCCCCAAATCTATGAAACTGCATTCATAATGGGGATCAGCTGGACTAGACACACCCAGGCCTGATTACTGCCAACCCTGTTCAATCAAATCAGCACCTAAATATAACTTTTTCAGCAGCATGAAGTTGGCTATAAGGTCATACCCAGTAGCACAATATGCCAAGGTCAAAAGAAATTCCAGAAACGATGAGGAAAAAGGTGATTGAAATACATCAGTCTGAGAAGGGATACAAAGCTATTTCAAAGGCTCTGGGACTCCAAAGAACCACAGTGAAAGCCATTATCTCCCAATGGAGAACACTTGGCACAGTAATGAACCTTCCCAGAAGTGGCCGACCTTCCAAAATTCCTCCAAGAGCTCAGCGACAACTCATCCAGGAAATAAAAAAAATCCAAGGACAACATCCAAGGAACTGCAGGCCTCTCTCGCATCAATAAAGGTCACTGTTCATGATTCCACTATCAGAAAGACACTGGCCAAAAATGCCATCCATGGAAGAGTGGCAAGGCGAAAACCACTGCTAACCCAGAAGAACATTAAGGCTTGTCTGATTAGTCGAAAGTGGAACTGACAGGGGTCCTGTTACATCAGAATTCTACAAAAAGAACATCATACCTACGGTCAAGCATGGTGGTGGTAGTGTGATGGTGTGGGAATGCTCTGCAGCTTTAGGGCCAGGGCGACTTTCAATAACTGAGGGAAACATGTATTCTGCTCTCTACCAGAAAATCCTAAAGGAGAACGTCCAGTCATCAGTCCATGAGTTGAAGCTCAAGTGCAACTGGATTATGTAGCAAGACAATGATCCGAAGCATAGGAGTAAGTCCACCTCTGAATGGCTCAAAAGAAGAAAAATGAAAGTTTTGGAGTAGCCTAGTGAAAGTCCTGAATTGAACTGGAATGAGATGCCAGTGTGGCTGAACTAAAGCAGTTCTGCATAGAAGAGTGGGCCAAAATTCCACCACAGCGTTGTGAAAGACTGATCTCCAGTTATCGGAAGAGTTTGGTTGCAGTTGTTGCTTATAGGTGGCACAACCAGCTGTTACGTTTAAGGGGCAGTTAGTTTTTCACATCGGTGATATAGGTGTTGGATAATTCTTTTGCTTTAATAAAAAAGGTATCTATTTGAAAACTTTATTTTGTGTTTACTCAGGTTGCCTTTGTTTTATGTTATATCTCGTTCAGGTGAGGGCGTGGTCGAGCACCCATCTGGGGAGAGAGAAAGCGGTAAGGACATCCACCTGAAATGAATTGTGACTAAATACCATTTCTATGTTCACAGTGAGAGTCGGGGGAGATAAAAGATGGCCCAGTCCACAGAAAGGGGAGAGAGATACAGATACACTCACGTGGAGTGTGGAAACCGGCTCCCGCTTCCTCCTTATCCCGGGTTTCGGCACCAGTGTAACAAATGTTCGTATTTGGATCAAAGGAGGAAGCGGGAGCCGGTTTCCACAGTCCACGTGTGTCAGGGTTTATTATCAAATAAAACAGAAATCGCTTTTCAGCGTACACTCAAACAAAGGTATGCTTTCCAGCTTAAACTCAAAACACTCTGGTAACAGACACAAAGTCTCTGGTCTGTATCTATCTCCCCTTCTGTGGACTCGGCCATCTCTCCCCCGACTCTCACTGTGAACATAGAAACCGTAATTAGTCACAGTTTATCTCAGTTGGATGTCCTTACCGCTTTCTCTCTCCCCAGACAGGTGCTCGATCACGTCCTCACCTCCACAAAGATCTAAAACTATTTAGTATGAAAAATACACAAAAATAGAAGAAATCAGGAAAGGGGCAAATACTTTTTCACAGCATTGTGTGTATATATATATATATATATATATATATATATATATATATATATATATATATATGATTTACATATAAGTATAATGCATAAAGGGTTAAAAAAGAAAATACACCACTGTATTGAATATATGAAGCAATAAATGCTATATTGTACTTCAATTTTTGTCATTTTTGTTTTGAATTATTATTGTGGAATTTGGAGAACTGAGTGGCCATTGGGATTGTGGCATGAAAACATTCTATAGACTTTATGCATCTGTTTTTGAATATATATTTGCCCCAAAGTGCAGGGAACTGTTCTACAATTCATTATAATGTAGATATTATTGTTAGAACTATGATATATTTGCAGCTTTGTCAACCTCAAATTTTATTATCCAAACCAATTATGTTTTTTATATGTTGCTGTAGCCATGACCTCTAAATTTTGCTCTTAAATGTTCTGCACTTTGCTTTTAAAGTTTCTGTTACGTATAGCAGTATGCAGAAATTTCAAGCCACTAATCAAAACCTCTAATGCATCATTTGAAATTGTCAGAAAAGATTTGTGTTCTTTAACAGTATTTTTTAACATTTTTTTTCCAGGTTACTGGCCCACTTTTGAACACTATTTTTTTGAATTTGCTTGGCAGAAAAATCCATATTGTTTTTGTTGTTTTATTTTTCACATCCAAATAATTAGTAGATTCTTGTAGAGTCTTGTTCCTTTTATTGTCTGTTATTAATTTATTATCGTCTTGTGTTTGATGGATTCACATCTTTAGATTTTCTGTTGGATTGTGCTATGCATAATTTGTCCTGCATATGTGATACTTTCCAGTTCCCATTTTCTGTATGCTTTGCATCTACTAACATTTTCCTTCTACAGATTCCCTTTCGTTGCATGTCATGTCCGTCTCGGAATGAGACTGCATGCCCTACATTCGGCCATGACCTCCGATAACTAATTCTGTCTTTATTTTGTCTTTCTTTTCCCATTTTGTTCTCTATTTGCACACTGTTTTATCTTCTCTGCCTGTTCTAACACCATCAAACAAAACTCGCCAAAAACAATCTCTATTTCACTAATTGAAAAACGTCCTAAACTAAATGAAACTTTGGCTCCTCCTTCGTCCATCACCCTCTCCGGCCTCTAAAAAGGCGTATTACAGGCGTCAGGACCTAGCGGTGGAACGGGACAGTTGGGACCTGCAACGAGAGGTTGTTCGACAGCGCTCTTTGCGCTCGCACAAGCGCCTCCACAGCATCCCGGAGGTGGCAGAGGAGGATCCAGATGCCGGGGTGGAGGTCATGGGCCAACGGCTGCGCTTCGAGGAGAATTGTCCAGGATCTCCGTGCAGGAGCCCGCGAGTCTACCACCAGGACTCGCGGCAGCCGAACCACCTCTCCCCCAGCAAGTGCGTCCGTAGGTTGCAGAGGCAGCGCTCCTCTCCGCGTTACACCTCCATCGAGGATAGGGCTCCTGGAGGTCCATGTTGGAGCAGCTGCAGTAGCAGACAAACCACCAAGAGCCCAGATAGTGGACTGGACTGTGGAAGCGAGGAAGAGGGCTCGCTCGGCTACCGGGGAGGGTACCATTCGTACACAGGCGGCAGTCCGCTGCGGGTCGGGTCTGGCCCCAACATGCGGGTAATTCACTGCGAGGGGCCGGTGGAGCATCGCGCTCTGGCTGCCGGCAGGAAAAGGACACTGACTCGACAGTGCAGCATGGAAGAGGACTTCCTGGACACTCTCCCGGAGACACGGAGCATGCGGGAATCCTACCATCATTACCATTATCATCCACACCTACATCATCCTCAACGCAGGTTCCGGAGCGAGGGCAGGCTGAGTGAGGTTGGCAGGACCTGTCACAGGGACATTAGGGCCTACTCTGTGGCCAGACTCAACAGGGCAATGGATGAACCCCTGGTGTGTGTCTTCTATCCCTCCTCTCATCATTCCACCCTCTCCTCATCCAGCAACTGCTTTATGTTCCCATCGACAAGCAATAAAACCATTCTTATTTTCATGGTGTCCCACCCAGTTCCACTCTCATTTGGTCCTCATTTGGTTTTGTTCTTTTTGGTTTTGTCTTTTCTGCTAGATGTTGCTTATATTTATTATGTTATTGTTTTATTTAGAATTTTGATATTACTATTGTTTTGGGTGGGGATTTTTCTATACAATCTTTCTTGACTTTGATTTGTTTTAGATATCATGTGACTTTGTTTGATTCATAGAATGTCGAGTGAAACTTTTTCAATGTGTAAATTTGTTTTGATTACCTAAAGGCCATTTCTGAGTGTTTCTTGTTTCTGTCGTAAGATGTGTCTCAAATCTAAAAATACAGTTGCCCATTCCACACTTCTTGCAGAATAGTTGTTCTCCACTAATACCTGTTTATACATTCAAATGTTTTTGCACTATTCAAGATTGGGAGGGACCAAATAAAACATTTAAGAATCAATCTTTAAAAAAAACATATAGTAATCTTTCACTATTTTTTCATATTGGGTGCGGTGGGGGGGGGGGGGTTATAGTGGTTTATGACCTTAACTGATGTGATTGACAGATTTTCATACATATTTAAGTGTGTAGGCAGACCACAGTTTAGTACACAACATTATTTTCCCAGAAAGCTGTCTTAAGCTCTTTGTCAAACACTACATTCAAAACTTTCCCAGACTCCCATGAACTTGAAGAGGAGCAGAACAAAAACCAAAATGGTCTTTAGCTAAGCATCTGGTTTCTGCCAAAACCCTGCTCATGTTGTTGTCAGAGTTTGTTTTGATTGTTTATGTTAAATGTTTTGGCGGGTTCATCCTCCTTGTTTTTTGTTTCACTTGGGACTAGAATCTTATTCTCTGAAGAAATTACCAATTTGTTCAATTTCGGGGTTGTTGGGGATCTTTTTTATTAGGATATCTATTCTTTAAGGAACCACAGGCTTTGATTAACGTTCTAATGTTTGCTTTTGAAGATTTTAGGGAGCTCTCCCTCAACGGGACGCTCGGATCGACTGGGCCATTCTGGCCGTAGGATGAATCATGGCTGTCGACCCCCTCAGAGAAGGCCCATGAACGTTCCTTCCATTGGTTAGTGTGGTCACATGATGTTTGATGAGACTCAAACTGTTGTGTCCATTTGATCTTCCTGTTTTTATGTCATGGTGACAGTTGTGGTGTCCATAGGCCCTGAAGTCCCTCGGTGAGCCTGGCTAATTTTTGTTGAGATGTTATTTGAATGATTGAATAGGGTAAACAGTACAATCCCAAAGACAAGCCACACTAGAAAATCATCCTCATGTTTAACATTGCTGTTTTACACTGGAGCAACTCCACCATTAGCAACCATGGACATGTCAGCTGGCTTTGAATACTGTTCTAAGATCAGTATGCCATTTTAGCTTGTAATGGTTTAGAATGGCGGTCCTGATCCTAAAACACATCTAGAGAGACTTTGCAGACTTCATAATCCAGATCTCACAGACTGAGTAGAGGGGGTGTGGCTATAATGCTCTGATTGGTGTTTCCGTAGAGATCACCGTGGAGAATAACAGTGAGGGGAGTGAGGGGAACCTCTCACCTGTCAAGGACGATGTTTACTATACCAATGTAGCCCACTGCAGGAAATGGCCCCCACAGCGAACCGAGCACCGATATGGTATGTGACGTGGCTCCTCCATGAAAAATAATTAAATATCAGTGACAACAAAAGTACCAGAACAATTAGATCTGACATATTCTGTATCAGATTATTGTAGGAGTTACATGTTTAAAGGAATGTGGTAAGTTCAATATAAATTAAGCTCTGTTGACATTAAAAACATACATAATGGAAGCCTATGGGGCAAAGCATTGTGTCGGAATAAACATTAAATGTTAAAAGCACATTCCCAAAGTATAGCCACAAGACTTGAACATCATACATGCTTATTAACATGAGACTATTATGATAGAATCACTTACCAACCTTGTCTGAATAAAGTTATATCCAACCTTTCAACTCATGTCATGACTATGTTAAGACAGGTAACTTTTGCATGATTCGACAAGGGTGCCAGAAAGGGACTTGACGCAAAGTTTACGTGGAGCAAACACAACATAAAGAGAAATTCATCTTCCAAGAACATTAATTTAATGCTAAAAAACATGTAAGACAACTTTACAGCTCAAATAGCACATTTTTGTACAGAAGAATTAATACAAATTCAATACAAGGAATATGAGCTTTACTTTTCTGCTGCTACACACTTCAGAATGCCTTGTCTCATGGACATCCACTGTATGTGCATTTCTATAAACACGTAATAATTTACACATTATTTTCTGTGGTATTTGACAGTATGTCATAGAATATCAGAAGAAGCTTTACTTGTATTGAACCCAGGACATTCCTTAAAAAGAACAGAAGCTGCATTTATCTAAAGAGAATAGACATGCTGGAGCCTATCAATAACACTTGAAGGGCAGTATGTATGCAGCATATTTATTAGTTATATAACTTGAAATCTATGTTTATTTAGGATACAATATGTTTATACATTTTATAGTGAGGTCATAGTTAGGCCACTGCTGCTTTACAAATACTTTTTTTTTTCATTTATTTGTACACCTTTATTTTTTCACATTTTATATTTTATTTTAGTTGTAAATTTGGAGGATTAGGTGATGTCAGTGTAGGTGTAAGGGTTTCAGTCTGTGTAAGAGTGATTGTTCCTTCCCCCGTGTTAATTGTGTGGCCTAAAAACATCAGAAAGTGTCTGTGAACCTCCTCTCCTCTTTTTGCTCCCGTTGTTGTCTTGTGCCCATTATCTCTCCTTTAGTGAGCATTGTTTCTTTTGCATGACTGTCTATCTACTGTTGGTTGTTGTCAGTTAATCACTGTAAGAACAAACATGTCTGCACTTCTCTGCCAGCTTTTATGGGGAACTATGATAACTGCACCAGCAATGACAATGCTTGTTGATGTTTTGCATATTGCTATTGGTTACATGATGCATGGTTGACTTCTAAAAGATCCATATTCACTGGGATTTACTGGGATGGTCAACTCTCACGGACTGATATTAGTTAAAGGTGAAGTGTGTCATTTCTGCGGCACTAGTGTCACCAAACTGCAAAATCGCAAAAATGTTTATTGTTCTCAGATAGCTTTCCCAAACACTAATCCTGCTCTAAACTCAGGCCATTGGCTGAGTCAGTGTTGCTGTGTTGGTGTAGTTGAGGTGCTCTAACAAACACCAGTATTTTGAGAGCACCACAAAACCACAGTGTTAACACTTTTCAGGAAAATCAACCAACAAATGGCTTTCTTACTACAATTTTTGCATATTTATCTGGGGTTGTATTACATTAAAATGTTAAATATAATGAGTATTTTAAGTGTATATTAAATTGTTTGTATGATCTTAAAATAGTAAAGTATTTTAACTTAGATAAAAAGTACACACTTCAGCTTTAAACTTACCTGCTTTTGATCAAGCTCACAGAGATATACTGTTGGTTGGAAGTTTTAAATGGATTTGAGTGGTCAGTTGATTTGTAGTGGATCATTCCAGTAAAGTATTACTTTTGAGTGATTACTTTTGATGTCTTTCCAAGAAAGCTTTGTATGTTTTAATGGTAAAACAGCAATGTTTCTACCCATTCAATTTTCTTTCAACATGCATGGCGATTCCAAACATGTTCTTACTGCATTCTTCTGTTTTAAATATGCTTGTGTACTTCAGTGGTTTACTACGTGGCAGGTATTTGTACTGTATAGGGAAAATGTATGTATTTCAAAAATGTGATTCAGGTATAATTAGCATTTTTATCAGTTTATGTTATGTTAATATCTGGTTTGCTTTTTGTTTTAGAAGAAGAAATTGGTAGCAGCAAATATAATGCTACCATCAAATTTTGTGCGGACCAAATGTGGACCAGTGCCTCTGAGGGCAAGCTACTCATTTGCATTTGAAACAGACTTTCGTCTTGCAGGCAAACAGAAAAGTGTTGCAGCCTTTTTAGGGCTTCAGCTGTCATTTGGGTTCTGTGTGTAGCAGAATCTTGCCCTCTTCTCTTTTTCAGATGGTTATGGAGGACAACAACGGCGGTCTCCAGAATACTATGAATCAGAGCCAGACGACTTGTCTCGAATCTTTGTGGCAATGTTTGACTACGACCCACTGTCAATGTCTCCCAACCCTGATGCTGCTGTAGAAGAGCTTCCCTTCAAGGAGGGCCAGATCATAAAGGTTTGAACTGATGCCATGCATGTTATCTTTGTTTCGTTTTGTTTCATTTTGTTTCGTTTTGTTTCGTTTTGTTTCGTTTTGTTTCGATGGGCAAAATTATAAATCCAATCTGTTTCCTAGAAATCTCGACTTTTACATGATTCAGGTGAAGTCAAGCATCAAAACAATATTGTGTGCATTACTAAAGAAAACTGTTTAGTACTTTTGAAAATAAGCTTGGGATGAGATTTGCTTCCAGTGTTAACCTAATCAGACTGATGCTGGAAATTAAAAAAATACACTAATAGTGGCTTATTTCAATATGCTCATCAATATACAGTATATAGAGCATTACATGCTGTATTTTATTATTTAATTTTATTCTTGTATAGTCTAGTATAATACTTCAAAATCTTGCCATTTCACCCTACTATATATTTGTTTATTACATTCTAATTGTATTGGTCCTGCTGTGTTGTACAGGTGTTTGGAGAGAAGGACACAGATGGATTCTACAGGGCAGAGATCTGTGGCCGCAGGGGGCTCATCCCCTGTAACATGGTCTCAGAAATCCAGACTGATGATGATGAAATGATGGACCAGCTGCTCAAACAGGGTTTCCTTCCTCTCAACACCCCCATTGAGAAAATAGGTATGTAAGTCGTGTTGGCTCCATCTGACCCCTCTCTACTTAATTTTCTCTCTTTCTTCCTTCCTTTTCTTTCTTGTGTTCTAATTTGTTTTAAATGGACCTGGTGCTAGTTTCCTATTTCATAGGGTTAGGGTTTTTTCTTACTTTTTAAATAGAAGAAAGTTATAAGGGTCTCCTTAAATCCTTTGCATTCCTTGCCTTCATCATTTCCTTTCTCTCTTCCATTTTTTCTTTCTTTCTTCTTTTCTTTTCAAGTGAACTGTAATAGGTTCAAAGATGGCCGTTCAATTAACCGCAGGTCCCGGAAATCCAAGAGAGGTTTGTGCCCCCTTCAGAGTTTTCTCTGCATTTCTTCATTCTCATTCAAACCTCTTTTTCTTTTTTCAGTGCCTTTTCACAGCTCACCTCCAAGTTTTCCTTCAACGCTTGAATGATACTTCAATTGCGAGCATGACTTATTCTTTGTACAGCACCCCCAAAACCTCTTTCAAAGGAATAGTGCAGCCTTTTATTAGTAATTTAGTTTAGCACAGTGGAAAATGGGATTGGATATTGATAACTTTCTACATAATGTCTCCTTTTATCTCAAATCATGACTTGTGTCTTGACTGTATGAGTCATTCAAGTAAAATTGTTGCATGTGTCAGAAGGGAATGCACCATACCATAACCTGCAGTTTAAAGGTGAAGTGTGTAACTTCTGAGCCTTTAAGTGTCACCAGATGGAATTGCAAAAATAATCAAACAGGTTTCCCAAAAACTCCCTCAAATTACTATTAGTCCTGCCTCAAAATCACAAATTAACCTACAAATGGTTTACTTGCATATAGTTGTCTCTGCATTTTAAGCAGAAAAAGGAGAAAGTATTTTAGAATCGAAATTATACACATCACCTAGAAAATATTTGTTGTTTGTTTGTAGAGTTTGTACAATCATTTTATTGTCCTAAAAATTAGGTTCTACATCAAAATAAATAGGAAAGAGTGTTCTGTTTTCTCCTCTCCAAAATTTTTTTTTTTTTACATCTGTACCGTTTTCTCAGAGAGGAACAAAAGGAGTGGAAGGCAGCACCAAGTGTCCACACGGAGGATGGTGGCCCTGTATGACTATGACCCCAGAGAGAGCTCACCTAATGTGGATGTGGAGGTACTGATGAAGCCCTTCTTGGATGGGTTTCCTTGCACATATGGCCTCATTTCATAAGCTTTTTATTTACGCTAGCTTGCCTGGATGCAATAGCCCACCATTTTAATTACTAGCCTGTTTTTGTGGCTTCCATGTGAATAGGACCATTTACCTTAATGGTCATTAAATTGGGAAATGGCAGTTCCAAAAATGATAAAATGCTCTTCTGCCAAATTGATGAATTACAATATGAAGTAAGCAATGTGAGACTGCCTTTATGACAACCAGGCCAGCTGTCATTCATAAACCATGCATTGCTTCTTTTACATATTCTGTTTAATGAAAAAAATAAAACTCATTTTATAGAAGATTCTAATCTAAAGTCAAATTGGACTTAAACAACTTTGAAATATTAAACTATGCACAACTAATTGTTCTTATTGGGTGAAATACTTCCTCAGCACTGAGTAAAATCAATCATGTTCAATTTAATTGATTTGTATAGCACTTTCATATTACATATCATACCAAAACAACTTACAAAGAATCGTCCCAACAAAGAGAATTTGTCATCCAGCTCTACTGATGTTGATCCCCCTGAACCAATATGGTTAGGTTAGATGATAATGTCACAATGTTAACAGATAGCATTTTAAGTCTTTTCCACTCCATTGTCCCTTATTGTCACCTTTGCATTGCCGCTGGCATACAGGCCCGCTATGGGGGCAACTTGCAGAGTGAGGAGGTGAGTGTGGATGGAGTGAGTCTACGCTCACTGGGCCTGTGCCAAATGACACTCTATTTTCCTGTTGATGGAGCTCACTGACTGCACTGCATCAACACCTGTACTGTCTGTGGATATCTCACTTAACAGACCCAAACATCTTAATGCATGCACAGTACATTTGCATTGCATACTAAATGTGTTTTGAACTTTGAAAGCCTTCATAATTTGCTAGATGATGATATAATGATTATCTTAGGAATAAATGTAACAAGACACATCATATTCTGTTATATTGCTATTAGTGTCATGCTAAAGGGAACAAAATGTGCATATAAATGGGTTAGAATGTATTTGCATGCTTATACCAAATAGTATAAATCATTATAATGCATTTATGAAGGCTTTGCGACAGGCTGTAAAGTGAGTGAGTTCCTGTGAAAGGAACTGGGAATGGTTATTTGCGACACTGAGACCTTTGTGTGTGTGGTTTTTGTTGTTGTCGGACTGGAGGTAAAGGGTTACACAATCACTGCTGTTTGTGAACACAGCTCCCAGTCTGATTCAGAGGACCTGCCTTGCCCAGTGTTTGTTGATCTGTGTTTGTATTTCACAAGTTTGGTGGATGTTGTTTTGGACCCGAACTAAAGAATGAAGCTATAAAATATACGTTTTAAGTATCATTCTAAAAGGAAAAGTACAGTCTTCCATTTATATCTCATCTGATAAAATTACTGTTGCTGTTTTGGAATATAGTTAAGTTTGATGTGTAGGTTGAATGTTTACTTAATTAGGTTTTAATTTTGTCAAAGTATATGCATCATGTTGTCATCAATAGCTAACAGCTAAGTGTCCTACTAAACAAAAGATGTTTATAGTTTTTCCTGACATTAAAGACATTTACAGTTTTTCCATGAAAACATACAGTATGTGCATAATGATATTAAATTTCAATTTCTATATGGTGTTATATGCATTTATAATGTGAATACCTAAGACACCTTCTGAAGAGATGAATGGATGGATGGATGAATGAATGGATGGATCCTTTAGAGTAATTAACAAATTGTGGTTGTAAAGGTGGTTGCATACAGTATATGTTGTTGACGTAGCCCTGTGACATTAATCCATGCTGAATAAAATCTAACAAAAGTTTTACCCTTTTTGTCCTTCAGGCTGAGCTGACGTTCTGTGCGGGCGATGTGATCACAGTGTTTGGAGAGATTGATGAGGATGGCTTTTATTATGTGAGAACACCCTTTTGTGTTTTAGGATGCTATACTCTTTTGTAGAGTTGGGTATCGATACAGATTTCTATATTTGATTCGATTTTGATTCACAAGCTTTCGATTTGATTCCAATAGGATTTGATATTAGATTCTGGTTCATTTGGGTATGTTTCAGATATAATGTCCATTTTGCTTATATATCAAATAAATTCTGTCCCAGCTAACGCTGCGTACAGGCAGCTGTCTAACTTGGTACATTACAAAAATATTAAAGGAATAGTTCACCCAGAAATGCTAATTCCTCATCATTTATTCACCCTTACTTGTGACCTTTATTCTTCTGCGGAACACAAACGAAGATATTTAAATAGATATATGATGTGAATATATCCATACAATGCATGTCAATGAGGTCCAACACTTCCAAGCTCCAAAAAGGACATAAAGGAAGCTGTAACAGGTAAAGGACGGGCAAGGAGAAGGCGGGAACCAGCTGAACATTAAACATAACATTTAATGATAAAACACAACACAAAACATATATGAACAGACACACATGCAGTGTGGCCATGTGCGTCTCTCTCTCTCTCGAACTGGCGTCTCCGGCTGCCCTTTATCTCGCTCTCTCGCTGATCAGCTGATTCAGCGCCGGCCATGCTCCATCACGGCCCAGCCATGCCCTCCTCCTCATCACACTGCTCCCCAGCTCGATTCAGGCCGGGGCGCCACCGGTCTGACTAACCCTCCCGGACTCGCTGTCGCCCGGTCCTCAACCACTCCTCCGCCCTCTGGTGGACACCAGCTCACTCCTCTCCCGGCGGATGACAGCGAGTCCTCCTCCCTCCCGGGTTTCGGCACCACTGTAACAGGTAAAGGACGGGCAAGGAGGAGGCGGGAACCGGCTGAACAGTAAACATAAAGTTTAACGATAAAACACTATATAAAACATAAACGAACAGACACACATGCAGTGCGGCCACATGTGTCTCTCTCTCTCCAGCTGCCCTTTATCTTGCTCTCCTGCTGATCAGCTGATTCAGCGCCAGCCGTGCTCCATCACGGCCCGGCTACACCCTCCTCCTTGTCACAGCAGCATAGAGGTAATCTATATGACTCATGTGGTTTAATCTATATCTTCTGAAGTAATATGATCAGTTTGGGGTGAGAAAGTTACCACAATGTAACTCCTTTTTCACTATAAATCTTGAGAACTGCAGTCTCCTAGGTGCGAATATATTCTTGCAGATGTCAAGATTTATATTGGAAAAGGTTACATTTACATTTTACAAAGTTATAATTTGGTCCGTTTTTCACCCAAAACCAGTAATAACGCTTCAGAAGACATGGATTAAACCACTGGATTCGTAAGGATTTATGCTGCCTTTATGTCCTTTTTGGAGCTTGGAGGTGTTAGACCCCATTGACTTGCATTGTATGGATACATTCACATCATATCTTCATCAAAGTATCTTTGTTTGTGTTCTGCAGAAGAAAGAAAGTCACACGAATTTGAGCGGGCAAATCGGTGTGTAAATGATGGGAGAATTATCATTTTTAGGTGAACTATTTCTTTCATTAAAAAAACAAAAACAATTAACAACAGGGATTAAACTATGCTATTAAATTGCTATTTAGGGATGTCCCAATACCGATACTGGTATCATGTACTGGTACTCGTATTCATAAAAATTAATTCATTCATAAAATGCTATGCATAATGCTATGCATCCAGCTGACGTACGAATGTCATTATGTAAACATTCAGCCCACAAATTAAAATCACGTTATGTGCTATTGAGATTAATAACCTCAAAAGCTGCGATTTAAAGAGATAAATATATAGTTTGCATGTAATTCAAATGTGAGCACTTGTGAATGTGTGGAGACAGTGTTGTGCTGCTCGTACCTTTTAAGACTCCTCCAAGGCTCATACAGGGAAAACACCATCATGAGCATCACACGCTCTGTTTGTAGCAGATGACAGTAAACAGAGTGCAAATTCACATTGTAGCATGAGGCATAGAGTACATAATTAAATACAGACTTTTGCGGTTTAATAATCACTTTGAGTCACGTAGCGACCCGCTTTTCCAGAGTGGGAATCTGCCGTCATAACGTCAGAGCCCCTTTGTGAAAACAGAGAAACACTTCAAAATAAAAGCTCAGTCAAAATTAAAGGTAAATTTATCGGAAAAAAGTATGACAGAAATATATCACTACTGTAAATTTATGTAATATTCACTGTAATACTACTACTACTACTACTACTACTACTACTAATAATAATAATAATAATAATAATAAATCAGTAGTAATTGTATTTTACTTAAGCAGTATCTTACATCTGTGATGCTCTGTTATGCAGCACTTTATTTGACAAAATATAACTCCAATATTGTATTTCATTTGATATATATATATATATATATATATATATATATATATATATATATATATATATAAAACAATATTATGTTGAAAATTAATGGATATATTTTCATTTGATTAAAGTTTTAATTCATTCATTTATTTAAACACCATTTTGATGATAAAATTGAAATAAACTGCTGATATTGAGTTCTGAAAAGAAAGAAGAAAAAAAAAACAAAACAGGTATCGGAGTACCAAAAATGAAGTATTGGTACACGTACTCATTCTCAAGAAATTTTTATTTACATATATGATTACATTGTTGATGTTGATTAAATAATAATTAACACATCCAAAACTGAAGTAAACTTTGAAGTAAAAGTAAGAGGTTGATATCAGGATCGTTCAAATGAAGTTTGTGATAAATTGGAAAATCTGTATTTTTACCCAGCTCTACTGTTTTGCAAATGTTTTCCCTCTATTTCAGTGTTCATCATTTACAAACAGCCTATCAAATCTTTCAAAAGGTCTATCTGATCTTTCATTTTTGAGGCTATTCCTAATTGCAGCCCACAGCACTGCTATAAAACTGGGATTTAACTAGGTCCATAGGTGCGTGATACCCTGTGTTTTCCATTCAGGGAGAACTTAATGGACACAAGGGTCTGGTTCCCTCCAACTTTCTTGAAGAAGTGCCTGATGATGTGGAGGTTTACCTTACCAACACCCCGAGTCGTCACCCCCAGTTCCACCCCTCCCGGACAAAGAGCAAAAGGGTACATCCTGTTTCACACTAGCCCTCTGTCATCCATCCGCTCTTTTTTTAATCTCCTTTCTGCGCCGCTGTTTTTTTCCTCTTCTCCGTCTATGTTTGTGTTGTGTGACAGCCGGTTGCTTTTTGATGGATCATTGAAGAAATACAGAAAACAAAAGACAAACGGAGACAGCTTACTAAACGCAGAGCTGGCCATAGAGACATACCCTAAAACAAGACTTCCTGATCTGCGGAAGCATTCGAGGGAAAATGAACTGTTAATGAAAATGCATATTCATAAAGCATTGTTTGAAAGAAGAATACACGCAAAGAGACGTGCCAGATTATTAGTTGTTTATTGTTATTATTTATGAAAAAAGAAGCACTAAACTTTATTATTTTTTACCCAATTCACAAGTGAAGCATTGTAATAGATGCTTTATGAATGTAACTGTGTTTAAACGTGAAATCCATTTTTAATAGAGGAGATAGTTTTGATGTACAGAGAAATGAAACCATGTAGAACTGTATAACTGCATGCTTTTTCTTTCAGATTGCTTTAAAGCCACCGTGAAACCTTTTTTAGATCCTTTAAAGGATTGAGACCAGTTAAAAAGCAAACAAAACTTAAAACCCTTTTTGTATGTTTCCAAAAGAATTGTTTTTGTATACTGCTCATATATAAGACTGTCAAGCTAACAGACAGACACAAATCCAATGTTGCAAGTAGAGAGAGAGATATAAAGAATGATTTTATCTGTAGATGTAGATATTGTACAATGGTCTGTAAAAAGAAAAAGAAAATACTATTGCTGATGGATGTTCTGCTCAATCATCAGGACCCATCAGGATTTTTTTGTACTGAAAGTTTTGTGATTTTCTCATAGTCATTGTGCAGACAAATGAAATGCATTACATCATGGCATTGTTTTTTTTGTTTTGTTTTTTTTTCTCACCCGCTTGGCAAAACAGAAGAAGAGTGTTCATTTCACTCCGTAACGGCTCAGTATCTGTCACGTAAGTGAGCAACTGAGGATACCACAAACATCGCTGTCCTCGTCTAATGCAGACGACAAGGGTACTTATCTCTGTTGCTCCTGGTATGCACAAAACACACACACACATAGCACTTTCACACTAAAGATATCTAAAATGGAGAACACATACTCTATTGACACTCTGATGGCTTTATATAGGTCTTTCAGTGAGTTGATGAAAACATAAACTATGCTCAAAAATGTGCATTCATACAGGATCATAGGCAGACTCAGGCACATGAACGCTTATTGGCACGCCCCTAATCTTTCTTATGACCAGTATATTACCATTTCACATTTTTGAAAAACATCCACCCACTAAACCGTCAGCATGTGAATGTCACGAAACCTGTCAAGAACATGCCTGAGTCATATTTCTCCCCAAAATCAGATCAAGTATATTTTGCTTAAAGAAAATGACATTGTAACATTATTTCATGACACATTACTTCTAGTCTCACTAGTCTCATTGCAGCATGCAAAAAAATAAAAAAATAAATATTAAAGGAATAGTTCACACAAAAATTCTCTCATTATTTACTTGCCATGATGCCATCCCAGATGTGTATCTTTCTTCATCAGAGCACAATTGAAGATTTTTAGAAGATAGAGCTCTGTCAGGTCCTTATAATGCAAGTAAACGGGTTCCAGCACTTTGACAGCCCAAAAGTCTAATTTAGGCAGCATAAAAGTAATCCACATGACTCCAGTCGATCAATTAATGTCTTCTGAAACTAATCGATAGGTTTATGTAAGATACAAGTAGATAATTAAAAGTTTTTAACTTTAAATCTGCGCTTCCGTCCAGGGCTGTAATGCTATTTGAAATGGTCGAACTCCCGTGTGACGTACGTTCTTCTGTTGTAAATAAGCGCTGCTTCTGAATTCTCACGTGAACTCGCTGCCGCGCTTACGTCACACGACAGCTAAGTGATGCGCCAACTGCTGGCAGGAAGCGCTTTTTAAAAGTTAATAACGTTTTAATTATCGAGTTATTTTTTACACTAACATATAGATTTACTTTAGAAGACATTAATTGATCGACTGGAGTCGTGTGGATTACTTTTATGCTGCCTAAATGTGACTTTTGGACCGTCAAAGTGCTGGAACCCGTTTACATGCATTATAAGGACCTGACAGAGCTCTATCTTCTTCTAAAAATCTGCTGAAGAAAGACAGTCATACACATCTGGGATGGCATCAGGGTAAGTGAATAATGAGAGAATTTTCATGTTTGGGTGAACTATTCCTTTAATAATTCTCTCATTCTCAGCATATTATTCTCATAACTGTATTGCCAAAAAAAAAAAAAAAAAGAAGATAATTTAAGGTGATTTAAACTGAAATTTTTAAAAATCATTGTATTACATTATCTAATGAGAATTACCATTGAGAATAATAGGAATTAAAAAGTAAAACGTCCGGATGCATTACAATAATGAGATATGGGGGCGAAATGTGCTTAATTGTCATGATTATAATTTTACTCAATGGTCCTTCATTGTCTTTATGCAAAATGTACTTTCTTGTTTAGTTTCTTTTGATTTTCAGGTGCAATGTGACCTGGACATGTTTTCGTGAGATTGTATCAATAACATTGTTTAGAGTACTGTGATTGGTCAATGCATTAGACAGGCACAGCTGGTATCTTCAGTTGTTTCTCTGGGTGTTGTCCATTATAATGTTCGTCTTTCATTGACTCCTACTATAAATCATAAGAAGCTACAAGGCCAATGTTGCACGGGCAGAATTCGGACCCCTGATCCTGTACTCCCCCCCCCCCCCCCCCACCCCTTCTCTTCTCTATTGTGTGCAGTTTAGTAGATTCCTAGTGTAACCCCTGGGACAAACCCTCTCCTCTCCTTCTGAAACTGTGCACCCTTACATACTGCACTTTTTGAGAGCAAATTCACACTAAAATTTCACGATCAGCCAGGTCATACATGTGTGTGTGCATTTCCCCCTCAAAGATTTAGATTTCAGTTTATTTATATTGTTTACTAAGCTTGATTTAATTATTTTTATTCAATTGAAGATATCTTGCAGCCACTTTGTAAATTAAGCTTTTTTAAAGCAGGTTTGATTTGGCTCCAACACCCTTGGTGAAGTTACCATGCTGAAAGGTGATAGATTACTTCAAAAGACTGGTAAATTAAATACTTATCTTCTCTCTTCATCACCATTATCATACTAGATTATATACATCTCTGTTAGATGCTAAAGATTAAATCTAATTTTGTCTGGGCATGCCAGCATTGTTTTATGCAAATATACAACTAATATTGCTAAGAGTACAGAATGGAATATAAAAGACATGTTCCTAGAAATTAGTTGTTTGCTGTCACAAAATTGTATATGCCTCCAACTAAAAATCAGGAAAATGAGAAAAAATCTGAAAAATAATATTTTTTTAATGTTACGGTGTAAAAAAGTCCATGTTTGATAAATGTTTATGATTTGTTATTGCACAAACAGTCTTATGAATAGTGAGAACAGTCTATAAAGTGTAAACTAACTTTTCCTTGTAAAGAAAAAGTTGTGCATGAGATTTTTGAAGTTTCAATATTCATACTGGTTTCCACAAAAAAAAAAGACTCTCTACACAGATTCCCACATATCATTTATAAATGACTGTTTAGAGAGCCGCCCCCTATTCTGTCTGGGTGTGTCCACAATCTAATATATATTGTTAATTCCAAATTGACTGTATGGTGACCCTGCTGGGACTGAAAGGACTATGAGAGGAGATGGGGTGTCTAATGTACAGTAATGACTTTGAGATGCTTTAAAAGGCAAAGAAACACTTTCTTTTCTTTTTAAACATCCAGCCTTGAACTGTCCCTTGCGGGTCTTCCATTAGGTACCCGTGGAAAAAGCGGGCCCTCCCAGAAGAAGTGCCACCCCCACAGTGCGCCCACACATCCCGGGGTCCAGCCCCGCAGCACAGGGGCCTGGCAGTCCTGTCCGGCGCCCCCGAGCTGACACCAAGAAAACAGGACTGCTCTCCAAAGGAAAGAATCTGTTGAAAAAGCTGGGTGCTGTCAAATAGTTTCAAATAACCCTCCTCTCAGCTGAGTTAAGGATGTTTCAATTGCGCAAAGAAAAAATCTGAGAAGCGAAAAATCGAAAAGAACATTTCTCCCATCCCTTTTTTTCTGTGAACACGTGGAATGGGCATGGAAAAGAGAAAGGGAAGAGGTGGAAACTAGGACTTTCATGACGATTTGTGTTGAAACTGTAACCATAAACACTGCAAGTCCTGTTTGCCCACATTTGTTTATTGAAAGCACAGAAACATGAGTTACTAAGGGATTTTCTTGGACAATGTCATATTATAGGAAACAAAAGACGGATTTATGAATTTCTGAATAGTTTTATGAATAAAGGGACATTCGGTTCTTTAATTAACAATTATTGTTACTTTTTAACAAACTACTGTATGAATGTTTGGCACATTTTAGATGATACAGAGCTCATGTTCTAAGAGCAAGTTTACTTAGCACAAATTTTAGCACAAGAATAAGGTGACTGGTCAAATATTATGAGGGAAACTGACATGCTCTGCCACTTTTGACTGGATACTTAGCACTGAAAGGTCATGAAACTCCTAGTTGAAGTAAGCCTCCTTATATTTGCCTTATACAATGCACAATGGTTAGTGTTGTGTCCAGTCAGTTGGGTGAGATTTGTCTGTGTTGTGTGCAGTCATGTCAAAGCTTTCCTTCTCGTAAAAAACAACAACAGTGTATTTCAAAGTTGTGTGACCAAGTGTTGTGTTGTTTATTGCAAATCTCATGAGTGAGATGCTGTGTCAAAAGTAGGATATGTGGGACTCACGCCTCATTATAAACACATACAGTATATATTTTGCACAACCTTGTCCCTCAGCTTGGTCATTCAAACCAAATAACATATTTCTGAGAGTACATGATGGCGCACTCTGTATTAAGGGTGAAGGAAATGAGAAATTGTGAATGTATGGCTAAGGTAAACCTTCCCAGGATCATTTCAAACAGTTCTGCAGGCTCCCCAATATGTTCAGTCTGTACTGTATTTTTTCTCCACGCATTGGTCATATTTTCTTTTCTCTGTCCATTTTATTTGTTTGTCATCTCACCCTTTCACTATGCCCTAAAGTAGATCTGCAAGTTTGGACCGAGACTGCCAAAAACAGGAATGTATGAGAAACATTCTGTATATCTTGTACAATTTACAGCCAAATGACAGGCATTTTAATTCATCCGAATAACTGTATTTTATTTATTTATTTATTTATTGCAGAGTCATTTAATCATAACATACATTACAGAGCATCGCTTCTACATGTTTGAGTGACTTGCTGCTGTTTTGTACTTTTTGTCCATTTGTACATTCTTTTTAAATGTTTATACTTGCTTTTCAGACAGCCTTTTTTGTACATTAAACTTTATAATCTGACAGTGCAAGCTTTCCTCATGGTGTCTTCAAACCATAATGTTTTCAAGTCTGCAATTGTGTGCTAGCTTTATGAAAATAATTATAAGCCTATATTGATGGTTATCAAATATTGTGTGAGTGTGCATGTGCAGTTTTATATCAAAATAAATTTGATATTTTATACACACTGTTGTATGTGTTCATTTTATAAACTCAAGTTTCTACAGTTTTAGGATGAGTGTGTGTGATTTAGTGCAGTTCAATATATTAGAGCCTATTTAGTACTGCCACAAGGTGGCACCCTAAGTCCAGAACTGCATGCAGGTGTAACGATTTCCATTCCTATCTACATTGCAAACACTTTCAAAGGCTCCACTTCTCATTCTCACACACACGCACACGCTCACACACACAGAAATGATACAACAATGTATCCGTTTATGCACAAACTTTTAAATTTGATGCAGAATAATTTTAACTAACCATATTTTGAAGCATTAGCATTTAGCTCTGCAGCTCTAGCTCCACCTCACAATGTTTTTTTTTAATTAAAAAATGACAACATTGTGTTACCTAATTCACAAATCAGAGGCTCAACGATGGTGAGGTGGGCGGACCAATTAGTTGTCTCTAATTAGTCAGGATCAATGGATCTAAAAAATAAATTAATAACAATTCTCCCATTTTAACGCATCACTACGTATATTCAATTCAGTGGCTATTAAAGTTTCTTATTGTCATTAATCAGGTATAATTTACAATCCAGACCGCTGGTAAAGCGGCGTAGAGCTGTTGTCACGTGGTATCTGTTCCTTTTCTCAACGCCGGACAGGCAAGACCAATCGCAGTGTTTTGTGATTACAGGTTTGACGTTATAATTATTATTATTTTTCTAGTAGGGATGGTTAGGTTGCATTTCTATTATATGTCAAATAGCAATACTTTAAATGTATATACTTTAAATAAAAATGATAATATATTTTAGTGTACAAACATCTCCAGATGTGCGCCCTCTGGAGGACGACAGCGTTGTGTCCCATTGGAAATGGCTGTAAACTAGTTAAATGTGCCGCCCAGTGTGCTCAACCCACTGATGAGAGCGCGAGCGCAGAGAGAGATACACAGTGACTCTGAAACGATTCATTACAAGCTATGAAATATTTAGTTTCATATAACATAATTGTTCTTTACTCATATTGAACTCCTTTCAGCATCATACATCATACGAGCCCGTGACTTCTTTCCTCAACTTATCTGTTTCTTTACGTTGATGTCGATAAAGCGCAATGATTTAACATTTACAGCGCAATATACATTTGGAGTTGTTTTGTAACCTTGTTCTGTTGAAGAAAACTCCGTGGAAAACAATGGACTTGAGATACTGTAAAGTCCTACTTATTACGACTCTCCTGAGCGCATGTCAGGTAAGGTTTTTAAATATTTTTGTGGTCAGGATGGTAGCTACATGTAATGTTTTTCTTATGTTATTATTACATAAAGCAGTTTGAGAAGTTGGATGTTTATTTCGTACAGGTTCGTAGTGGCAAAGTAACGCCGTCCAAACAGTCAGGTAAGAGTGAACATTCACACATGAAAATTACTTCAGAACTCGCACACAAATGTTATAAAAAGTATACTTTTTTATTTATTTTTTATTCTCAAATTGCATATCGCTCTGTTAAACTTTCCATAACTATAACATTTAATAAACAAGACGAAACACACCGTACAGCGCATTTTTTATTTAACTATCTTTCGTTTTGTTGATGTTATTGAACTTATTCTTTCGACCAGTGTTATTGTTTTTCTCGGTTATGCGAAATTTAAAAGCGACATTTAATTCAGTTAAGACTTATTGTTACATAATTATTTATTAGCAGTAAAATAATCAGCGAACAAAAATAATGTTATCTCTCTCAACTTATAATTAATGTGCTTTAAATGTTTTCACTTTTTTAAATGTTCTCATGTTGTTAATCCTGACACGAATTCACTGTAATCTCGATACATTTCACACCACCAAATGGAGAGCAACACCCTCTTTCCTCCTCCAGCTGCTTTTAAACCTTATCTAGTCGTATTAAAATGACAACCTACATTAAATTGGGTGAGGAACATTTTTTTTTTTTTTTTTTTTTTTTTTTTTGGTTTAATGGATATTTTATGAAGCTTATGACATGAGGACAGCAAAGCAATTTAGATACAATATAATATCAATTTATATATCTTGAAGATGTAATTTGTCATTTTGAATTTGGAGATTGAAGTCATCTACCCCTTACATGCAGATACTTACTGAATTTTAAATAGCGTGATTCACTATAGGCGTATTTAGCCTGTAACATCTCAAATAGCTATCTTTGGAGAAGGTTAGAAAATGTATGTTGTTTATTCAAACAGGTTGGTGTGGGGTGATTGTCACAAGGAGATCTTTCCTAACTCTCCAGCTGAAGCACCATTAAAAGCCTCTTCCATTGTGATTATGCACAACGTTTTTCAAAAACAAAACCAGAGTTAAATAACTAATCCAAATTGACCAGCTGTGACAGGTTTGAACTGGACTGAACCAGTGTCAAGATAGTTTCAGTGAACGCAACTCTGCCAACTTAATTTAGCGAGAATAAACAGAAAACCTATAAGCTTAAAGATGTTTAAAGCATTGAGAACGATGAAAAAAAAAAGTGATGGATTGAGATGTACTACAAACGTGCACCGTATCCTTGCTACATTTGCCATACATTAACATTTTCTACCTTTGTTGTGTGTGTGTGTGTGTGTGTGTGTGTGTTGTGAATATGCATTGATGTGTGTGTTCTTCTCTAGGCCTGCAGGTGCTGGAGACAGCTTCACACTACTGGCCTCTGGATTCAGTGGAAGGGATCCATGGTTTTTCGGACAAGATTGGGAACAGAACAGGTCATGTAAAGGGGACTAACATAAGTATGTGAACATTCTGCATCACACCTGCTCTCTGCTTCTTTCTTTCTTTCTTTCTTTCTTTCTTTCTTTCTTTCTTTTTGTCACCACAGCTGTTTAACATTCTTCAATGGTCACGTCTTTCTTAGTTCCAGAGATCTCTGTTGCTTTGCAGCTGTCCTCAGTTCTTAAAGCGGACTGATTTCCTCATTTGAGGAATTACTTACATGATTACCTCAGTTGTGATGAAGACAAATTACTGTGACATTTAAGGGTGTCAAATGTAAGCACGATTTCGCTGAGTGATTTACTAGTCCACTTGGAGCTTTTGTTTGAGTGTGTGTGTGTGTGTGTGTGTGTGTGTGTGTGTGTTACAACAAGTTACGTAACTCTGCAGTGCGCATTTGATCTGTTCAATATATACGAACCAGTCAAATAGATAAATAATTTATTTGTGCTAAAGAAACATGCACATGTAATTTCAGAGCTGGATCTTCTAATGGAGTTTATTCCCAGTATGAGTACAGTATGGCAGTTGTTCTGTCCTGGCTAATTCAGAACAAATGGAAGGCTGAGAGAAATTCTCTGAGCCTCTCAGGCTTTGAATGTCTATAGTCAACCCAATGTTTCCCCATGTGTGGACATGACTTATTGCATTGTGTGTGTGTGTGTGTGCGTGTGTGTACAGTATAACAACTATGCCACCAGATATAATAATAAATCTGAATGCTACACTCATCTTTCGAACCGTTCATCTTGTCCACCATGCCTGTCAACTACCTGAGTGTCTCACAATGTCCCTTGTTTCTTTCTGATGGTTCTATGCTCATATGTTCATGTATCTGTACCTGAATCACCTGTTTTTTTGTTCTTTCTCTAGTTTCACTGTTGTTTCTACATTCTCTCCATCACAGCTCTCAGAATCCACAACCACACTGTCCTGACTACCCATAATTCTTCTTCTGTGTATACCAATGACTCTGCCTACACTAACATTTCCGCCACTGTAGGTGAGGCTCTGCCACATTTACTCACTGGCTTATATTTCTGAATGTGTGTTCAAACTAAACACAGTGTAGAACAAAGATAGGGTGCCGTGAAATGGTGTCAGTTATTTTCATTTATGTGAATGTTTATGTAGTCTCTGTATATCAGAAGGATGTCATTAGAGTAAGAAACCTCAACACTGAATCCTATTATCCATTACAGTTTACATTAGGGTTATACAAGCATTCATTGTTTTGTTCTGTTGAGTCTGACATTCTTCACTGAAATCAAGGGGCTAATTCACAGTCTCAAACACAGATTTTAGTAGATCTAATGTCTTTGTGGAACTTTTAAAGACATGCTTAATTTTGGAAATCTGCCTTTGTGATGTGATTTTTGATGGTCTTTGTGAGCCAGTGCATTTGCAACAAATGTCCCAGCCAAACAAAGCATTAACCCTCCATGAGATTCCAAGCTTCGTCTACTGCAACCCAAATTGTCTTTTGGCGCCCATAGCACAATTAGCCAAAAGTCAACTATCTTAATGTCTTTTAAAACAAAATACTAAAGTTTTTTTTTGCTGCATGTAAGATAAAACCTGGTCGCGTAGAATCATGTTACTATACCTACATTTTTGCAAAAATATTTTATTCTCGTTGTACGGATCGCAGCAGTTTCCTGGTAAATTACCGAAAACTAGAGGCGCTACTACAACAATGACTTTATTCACTTTTCACACATGTAAAACTGCAGATTATCAATTCATAAATAAGTATGTTTTACCCCGTTCCTCACACTATTAACTTACAACATCAAAACACTTTTACTATAGTGCATGACTTGTAAGACGATACATATGAACTACGTAACCAACTACATTTACAACTTGTGCAGCAGGTCAACTAAGGACCGGTACAAATCCTGAAGAGCACACGAATCAAAAAGTGAGCCGAAAGTGACAAATAAGTACTACTAAATGACATGGTTGCTTTAGCACCCTCATTTGCACAGCTGATTTGTTTGCTTCATTTCACAGTTGCTTTAATGACACAATCGGTTAGGTTTAGGGTAGGGATGTTGGTTTTGTTGATTTAAAACTCAAAAGAGCATTAACTTTTGAAACCTCATTTGTCTTTCATCTCACACTTGCTTTTATGGCATTTTCGGTTAGGTTTAAGGTTTAGGGTAGGTATGTAGGTTTTGTTGATTTAACCACCTGAGACCTGAGTGTGACTGCTGTGTATTTTCCATTTCCTGTTTTCATTTGTAACTAGTAGCACTTAATAAATATGCAAAATAATAATAATAATAATAATTTTAAAGAAAATTCTAGAGCAAATAGTTTTCCTAAAAATGTATGTCCACATATTTGGACAGCGGGACTAAGTTGTGACATTTTAAATAATACCAAGCTATAGAAAGTCCAATTTTTTTAATTAAATTGTTTATGTTTCCAGGAGTGTTGGTTGTTCATGTTTTGAGATGTTACAGACATTACAGCTGGTTTTCTGTAAAGCTGCTTTGGAACAGTGTGTATTGGGAAAAGCACACAAAAATGATTTGTCTTTTATGTTACAATGTTTTTTTCTACTGTGGCAAAAAAAACCTGTGTTCTCTCTGCACTGTCAAATAAACAAGTGATAGCCAGTGCTGAGGCATTTTACCAATCAGAAATTAGCATAATTAAATCTGATTCAAAGTAATGGCCAGCATCATCCAATAACTGCTAACCATGTAAAAATAAAATTATACATTATAAATTCTGAATCTATGTACTGATTGTTCCATGTCTGCCAAACATGTTGAGTGGCCACTCATCATCTGCAGCCTGAAACTGAACTTTTGGTCGAACTGAAACTGAATTTTAGGAGTGAATGCACTAGGAAATCTATAGGATGGTCCTTTGCTCCCTTGCTCCCTATTTAGAGAATGACTTAACCTCCAGTGTGCTGTCTATCTGCACTGGTCTCAGAACAATTCAAAATGCACCTTATTTTCATCCTAACTCCATATAAAGCCTCTGAAAGCAAAAAAATGTTTCTCAGTGTGATAATGCACAGTAAATCTAGGATTTCTAATGAAAAACGCGCTATTTTCCAGTATAGTATACATTGTGTTTAACAGCATGCCGTTTCGCGATAAATCGGTATAATTTTAAAAATGGCATATTGGATAAAACTATAGACTCTAATCTTTTGACACAAACAGGTTTCAATGTATAAACGTTATTAGGTTTCTTACCAGATGTAGTTTTGTTGGCGTTTCTCCCAAAGACAAACTCTGCTGTGTTCGGCGCCATGTTGTTTTGTCACATGACTCGGTGCATCAAAAGTTTAACCCTTTACTGACAGCCCTGAGTCTTCTGAACTGAGATAAGTTGGTTTAAAACAATTTAAATTATGTGTTGTGTATTGCAAAGCCAAAATACAATGCCCACGCAGAAGGACGCGTTGTCGCACGAGGTCAAAACTCAATAGATCATTAACTTTAAATTTGTCTTTCATCTTACACTTGCTTTTATGACATGGTTAGGTTAAGGTTTAAGGGTTAGGGTAGGGATCTGTGTGGGTGAAAATTTAGCTCACTTTTAGCACCACTCAGTGGCCATTTCACCTATGAACTACAGCGATACAAGTAAAGGACCACGTAAAATCATTTAGCAAAAAAATGTCTCCACAGTCGTGTAATTTTCATGAGTAAATCTATAATGGAGTGATAAATAATGACAATAGCGTTATTTTCTGAATGTATCATTGGATATAGGTCCTAATGGAAAGTTACTTACTGGTTCTGTTTCTGAGCATCTCTTTGGTGTCTGTAACATCTAACTTTTGTGGTTACTGAAAGTACAGCTGAAACCTTCCTTATGTAGTACTGTATGTAGAGTTAACGCTATTTAGTACTGTATATATGCTTTTTAAGGCCCCTCATCCTGTTGTTATGACTTCATTTGGTGGGGTGGGGGGTGTGGGACTATCAATCTGTAATTAACCTCCTTGTTCTAGTTAGTATTTGACTATTGGATGCCGCTTTTGTGATTTGCTCAGTTGCCTTTATCAAAATTTAAAAGGCCACTTTTAAGGTGCTCCATACAACTACTGCACATCTCATCACTTACACATGGCAATAACCTGGATCTCACTGCATAGATGGATGTTCAGTCCTCTTTACCTCTTTGCCCCCACCATATATTCTTCTAGGCCATCTCTTGTTTACTCACTCCACACCTCATTCTGTCTCCTCTCTGACTTCTACCATTCATGGTGTCTTCACTGAGCACTCTTTTCCATGATCATCATTTCTTCTCTCAACACATCCATTCATGAGGTGGGATATTCTAAGACTCCCAAGTGTGAAGTTTTTAAGACTAATAAATGAGGATTTATTGACCAAAGTCACTGTGCTAGCTGAGGAACAACCTACCATTGACAAAAATCAGACCGTACTGACTCATCAGCAGTTCAATTCTTCAAATGAGGGCTTTTTAATTCCCTACTTCCTCATAATTCTGGAGATCTACTCATGTTGTATTAGGTGGAATGGAGCAAAATACGCATGTTTTTTGGGGGTTTGTTTTCCTTATGAGTGAAAGTTTAGTATTTCCCAACTCCCTGGTCAATATTACATGAACAAAAAATATTGTTCATCTTTTCATCTTTCAGTTAGACAATCAATGATTACTCACCCATGCCTAAAAGGTTCAAGTTTCTATGGTTTTTTAGAAAAAATGAAAGTGACCATTTCAAAAATTAAAAAATGATGGAAATTAGAAATTTTGATCTATAGCGCTTTATTCATTCTAATCTAAGAGATGGTCACCAAGATGTATTTCAAATGTTTTAATCTTATGGGTCACTCTATCATCATGTAGACATCATAGAAGGAATGGTGAATAAGGGCATCTATCTGAACGGTGATAACGGGGCAACCTTCCTTCACTTTGGCAACTATAAGGACTCCTGCATAAGCGATCCTTCTCTGTGTGGACCTGAGGGTGAGTTTTTGTTATCGTAATACAATTTTTCCTGTTGTTATAGATGTGGATGAACATCTTTATATGGTCATAAATGTATAAAAGTCGAATAATGTGTTGCACTAGTTTGTATGACGTAGTAAAGGCTAATGGTTCAAAAATGAGTTTTTTTTGCCTTTGTTGGCAAAATTTTTTGATTTGTTGCCTCTCAAGAGCAAATATATCAGCTTAACAACAAAGTTTTTTTGCATGAAAGCTGATATCATCTGTTATTTATCTTCATCAGTGCACATTCCTTATCTCATAAAAAGTTTTTATTCATATTTATTTTCCAGGGCCTGACCAAATTAAGGCTTGCAGTATTGTTTGTGATGAAGTGGCCTGGATCTAATAAAGATATTATTGTTTAAAGTTAGATATCAGTACATATCAGAAAAAGCATTTGGTGTTTGGTTAGCCTGAGAATTATAAAAATCACACTCGAATGCCAAATATGTTGATGATGCATCACTCATTAAGCATGGACTAGATTTTGGTATTTAAAATGGTTTTATCACACACATACACAAACGCATTTTACCTTGCATTGTAAGGATAGCTGACTAGAACAATAGAAAAGTAATTCATGATATGATACATATTATAAAATATTTTATTTTGGCGTAAAGAACCCAATTTGAGTGAGCATCAAATTGTTTTGCTAATATAGACTGTGTATGTAAATTGGTATTTTCCACATATACTATACCTATAAACCGTTTTTTCTAAACAGTTATTGCAAAGTTTCATTTATTCCAAACACAGAAGCTTTATTTCACTCTTCCTTTTTCACAGGGATTACTTTCTCCTTCTTCTGGAAAAACCATGATGTAGAGTCTCGTTTTGCGATTGCATCCGGAGGTAAAGTTGGCTCCAGCGGTTTCTCTGTCTACTCCAACCCTCATGGTGGACGTGTGGAGTTCTACACGAGAGGAGATTCCAAGACGTGGAAAGCAAAGATCAAACTTCCAGGTAATCATTTGTAGGGCGTGCGTGAGTGCGTGCGTGCGTGCGTGTATGTGTAATGTTATAATGTTAGTTCAGGATGTGAAGAGGGTGTAGATGATTTCTTGGGAAGCAAAGTGTTTTGCCTTATCTCTAAGGCCAAAAAAGTGTTCCCATGCTCTCCAAATTTCAAACACATGGACCCAATTTGGAGGTACATTTGAAATCTGACCATAAATATTTTGAATATGTAATTAGGTGCATAATTATATTGATCACATCCAGATGTCCAGACCTGCTTGAGTCAAAAGGAATCAGTGTAAACTTTGTCCACTGGACTTGTTATGAGTTTAAATTTGTAATTTACTGTGCAAACATAGAAATGCAAGTGAAAAAAGTAGCTAATGTCAAATCATTCAGCGGCCCAAGAAAATAATCATCTCTCTTTCATTTAGGATATTTTTCACAACCGTTTTAGGGATGCACATCAATCCTCAGAATATATTTACATCTTTAGTATCCGTGTTTTTCTAACCTTCACAATCTCTTAACTGGAGGCGGTTGATAAGTTTAGTAATTAAATCAGTATGGTTAAAATGTATGTCTTTTCTGACAAGGGTGCACAAACTTGAGGTACGGGAACTTCGAGAGCTGTGTAATATAAGCAGTCGTAATGCTTTTAGAATGCTACTGTGGTGACCTATGTCAGATAATCTGTGGATGAATTAATGAAAATAACAGCAGGCTTAAAAAGTCTTTAGCTGTATAGTTTAACAAAACAAGTCAACTGACTAACTGACTAACTGACTAAAACATGTACAGTTAATCAAAGCATGAATCGTATCTTTAGAGAGTGAGAAAGAGAAAACAACATAACATTGGGATGATGTGTCGAGACAGTGTCCATTTGTCATTTTATCCCAGGATAGATTAATTGAGCCACTGATACTTCAGCTAACTAGTGTAGCCACTGGTGGGCCTGGGTGGGCTGTTGCCACCCATTGGCATTCATGCCCACCCAAATGTTGTCTTATCCCCCTAGTCCACCAACAGCCAAAAACCTGCTGGCCACGAACCACTAACGTCAGAGGCTGTTGGGCTAAATAATGTCATTATCAAAGCTTTCAAAATAACACCAGCTCAAAAAACAAAACTATCAGCTTTTAAACTTTCAAGTTGACGGGCACCCCGTATCCTGCGGTGGCTCCAACTTGTAAAACTCCACTTTATTTTCCCTGTCTAATAAAATATTTGTAACAAATGTCAATATGTGAATTGATTGCTATGAATTGTATTAATTTTGCTGTATATTTAAATAACTTCTAAACTGTTCATCAAAACCAGATAGAGTTGACAAAGATGCTGAATTTTGGATGATAAAATGCTCTCAAAACTCTATACTCCATCCACTTTATTTTTAAGATGTTAATGTTAATAACTAATATCATTGTATGAATTGATTGAGTTTTGTTCTTTTGTTCTACTAACTTCTATTCGTTGCATCAAAAGCAGCTCGTGATGGACTTTTAAACTCCAGCCTCTTTTTTTCATGTACAACTAAAATAAAATCCAAATATTATAAGCATGAATTT
This sequence comes from Myxocyprinus asiaticus, assembly GCF_019703515.2. Taxonomy (NCBI): domain Eukaryota; kingdom Metazoa; phylum Chordata; class Actinopteri; order Cypriniformes; family Catostomidae; genus Myxocyprinus; species Myxocyprinus asiaticus. The sequence continues at coordinate 18,469,258 of NC_059376.1, read as the reverse complement.
ATAACATACTGTAGCTCTGAATATTTTTTCTCTACCTCGAAACCTGATTACTTAATGCTTTTTCTAACTTACCGTCTTGTAGGGTCACCTCTCCATCACTTTAATAAAAGTAGAGTTGCGACGCAGTGACACGATAAGAGAAGGAAAGTCATTTTATTAACAGTAAGCCATAGCAGAGACAAAAAGACAATATCCATTTCTGTCATTTTTATCCATAATTTTCATCTCTCCAAAGACACACTGGCGAATTGTACTAAGAAAAAAATACCACAATTGGTCCGTTCTGTGTTTAAAATGTCCACTTTGTTTTTAATTTCAACATTTTCTAAAATCTCTAGTGTAAATCCTCTGCATCCCCATATAATAATTAATATCTGACATGTAAAATAAAATAAAAATGTCTGTATGTGCAAACACAAATATTGTTGATTGATCTTTAAATATTCTTAAAGTAGGCAGCCTTTGGTAGTTAAATGTCCTAAATATGCCCCTGGAAACAATTAGCTAAACATCCAAAACATAATAAAAAATAAAATAAATAAAGTGTTTACAGATCTCATGCAATCAGTAATTTCTCTTAGCCCACCCACCCAAAAATTTCAAAAGTTTCTTTATACCATCACTTACTGGCTGCATGATAACGTGATTAAATCCATTCCTTATTCTGTCCCCTGCTTTTAGTTTTCTTTCATTTGATACTCGTGTTTTATGGAGTAAATCTGGAAATAATATTACTATTACCTCCAGTTCCAAAACAGTCAAAACATAAAAATCTATGTTATGCTTGTTTCAAATTTCATTTGATTGCTTTCCCTCTCTCCCTCTGTCTCTGTCTATTATCTAGGGCCCTACTGGACACATGTGCTCTTCACATGGACCCAAACAGACGGACTAAAGGTCTACATTAATGGGACTTTCAGCGTTGGAGACCCCAGAGGAAATGTTTCCTTTAACTATGGTGACCCCTTCGCTGACCTAGTTATTGGTACAGCAAACAACCAGAGATATGGCCACTATGCCACAGGTGCTTTTGATGAGTTTGTGATTTGGGAGAGGGCTCTGTCCCCTGGAGATGTCTGGCTATACTACAAAGCAGCCATCGGTAAGTTATAACAGACTCTGTTGCGATTCCGATCTGCTGTCAGCATCATGCAATTTATCTATTATTTAATTTTGTCTGTGTCTGTCCTCGCATGTCTTAACCATCTGTTTCTTCCCAGTTGTCAGACATTGTCAGGGTTTCCAAATTATCTGCACTCGGTCTTTGGTATTTCCGGCTTGTCCCCACTTGCCTCTTACCAAATGGTAGCTGACCATTGTTTTCAGCATATCTAGGATATTATTGGTAAATCCTCATAGTACATCTGTCTTTATTTACTGTATTCTTTTGAAGTACAATGACCCCAAAAAGTATTGTAAAATTTATGAATTTCAATGCATTAGATAACAAAATATTAGAGCATCTGTAAACAAATGATGATAGAACTTTTCTCAGAACTAACTTCCCTTTGTTGAGACATTTCTGCAATGCTTTTCAATAACTAGTGTCAAGGTGATTTCTTGTGGATGTATGAAGTTAGTTCCCTTCAAGATGTCCTAGCAGGGGGAGCTGGGTATCTCAGTGGTAAAATACGCTGGCTACCACCCCTGGAGTTCGCTAGCTCGCTAGTTCGAATCCCAGGGCGTGCTGAGTGACTCCAGCCTGGTCTCCTAAGCAACCAAATTGGCCCGGTTGCTAGGGAGGGTAGAGTCACATGGGGTAAACTCCTCGTGATCGCTATAATGTGGTTCGTTCTCGGTGGGGCGCGTGTTGAGTTGATCGTGGTTGCCATGGTGGATGGTGTGAAGCCTCCACACGCGCTATGTCTCCGTGGCAACGTGCTCAACAAGCCACGTGATAAGATGCATGGGTTGACGGTCTCAGACACGGAGGCAACTGGGATTCGTCCTCCGTCACCCGGACTGAGGCGAATCACTACGCGACCACGAGGACTTAAAAGCACATTGGGAATTGGACATTCCAAAATTTAAAAAATAAAATAAAAATAAGATGTCCTAGCAGAGTAACCACAGGTGTAGTTCATCACATTAACTATGGACATGTTCCACTAGGTTTAACAAGCAAAGTGTTCAATCACTTGTCTTAATTCTCAAAACTGTATTTATCTTGTAAAACCTAACAAACTTCTTTTTGTGAAATGTTTTGCTTGAAAAGTGCACGTCATATCTTTCTATAAAATTAATGCTACTTGCTTTGACATTTTGTTATCTAATACAGTAACATTCATACATTTTCAAGTGTGGCTTAAGTGTCCAAAAACATTGGGACCATTATAGATATTTTGGAAAGACACATTAGTTTTCGGTTACGAAATTTTTAAGTGTCTTCAATGGAGGTTGACTGAAAGGATATGAAACCTTTGTGATGCAGACAGTTTGCTGTTCTGCCATTATCTCTAGAGTTATTCCCCTCTGTGAAGGTTATTACAGAGAGGAAGAAGCATTTGAAGACAATTTCCTTTGGAGACACTGCTCCACATTCCACCAATCCTTAAACGAACCACATTGAAACGCACTATTGAAATGCACTACTCCGCTGGATAGCCCACAGTAGATGAGAGAATACATGTGCCTGCCATGTTGCTCTTGATGGTTTTTGAGTCTATAGCAGGGGTCAGCAACCTATGGCAAATGTGGCAGCATTGGCACACGGAGGGGTAATCACTGGCTTGCCAGCAACGGCGAGGGTGGATTAGACTGTTTTATTTAAAATCAGAACCTGCATTCCAATCTACATGTTGATGTAATCCTTGCTAATGATCACGCTGCGTGTTTTCATGAGCTGAATGGGAGTCTAATCAAAAAGTAAAAATGTGACGAGACTGTAGTATACCCAACTGACTCGTGCAGTGCGTGCAAGCCATTCACGCATCATGAGCCGGCAGCGCTGCACTTTGGGTTAATCACACGAGTAAATACGCCCGCTTTGATTAGGTTGGCTGCACAGATGACACCCTACATTCCGTGTTTCATTTGTTTCTTTTTACTTTCAGAACAACACATCATGTAAAAAGGAAAACACCTCTATTAATCCTTGAGATTTCAAACCCAACATACAGGTACAACCTCCTTAAACCATGGTCACACTCAAAATTACATTAAACGATTAAAAGAGAAAACATAAACCCACATCGTGGGGTTCAAACATCTGAGTCTATTCAAAATATAAATGAAACCTGGAAATAAAGTTTTAGGATTTTGCGTGTGTGATTCACCGAAAAGGGCTAAATAGTTGATTGGCTTGTGATGTGTGAATGGCTTGCACGTGCAGCGCAATACGTTGCGTGATCATGAGGAAGGATTATATCAAGATATAGATTGGAACGCAGGTGCAAAAAAACTTCTCTCTCGCTGTTGCTTGCGTGCTAGTGATTACATGATTACAATGACATAATCTAAGAAATATTTAAGGCACAGCCAATGACCAGGAAAATAAAAATGGCACGCCATGTCAAAAAGGTTGCCGACCTCTGGTCTGTTGTAACAAAGACCAGATACCACAAAAGCTTAAAGCCATGCCTTTCAATTATTGTATATTATTAATATGCTTTTATTTTATTACAAAACGAACACTATGGCTTCATGTTTATGACAAAAATTTAATTGTCCGTTTTGTAAATCAGTTTGTTGAGTTTGCAATCATGATTGTGCCTAAACTGTCACATTGGCCCTGTTAACAGGATTTATGTGACATTTTATCTTTTTGGAATGGTCCATGCTTGTTACCCACTGCATATTTAGTTGGTGGTTTTTACAGGAACTTCTTCTACTTCCATATTTGAACTTTGACATGAATGGATAAATATCTCAGTTAAACAGGGGAGTTAGTAATCATTTAGATCCACTTTTTGTACTGTTCTTCATGGGGAAGGTATTTGTCAGGTTTGGGAGTAGAGATGCGAGGACTAAAGCGCAGAGTAAGTAAAATGTGCTTTATTAACATAACAAAATAAACAAAAACACAACAGAAACCACCCCGTATGGGAAAAACAACATTCCACAGACACAGGAACTTGGTGCAGGGCTGAAGAATGGGAGCCTAGAGGTCCGGGCTTAAAACAGGAATCTCCAGTGGCACAGACAGACAACAGGGAAAACACCTATACAGGGAAAACATCCACAACGAACTGGCATGGGACAGAAAATACAAAGAGGTTAAATAGGGATGGAGATGAGGAGGGTAACGAGGGAAGGCAGGTAAAGCAAATGAACTAAATCAAGAAAACGAGGGGGCAGGGTCTAGCTGAGAGACAGGAGAGCACATGCAAACAAATCGGACAGAAGCCATGTGCTCACACAAAACACTATGACAAGACAGTAGAGCACATGGCCAACCAAACCATCACTGACCACGTGCTAAAATGAAATATTAAAGACAGAGGAGCGCATGGCAAAATAACCGATCCTAAAGCCATGCACTCACAAACACGAGACATGGAGCATGAGTATCCGGATCCCGACTCGGAAACAAAAGCGAACAAGACCGAAGTGTCAGGATCCAGACATCATGCTCCGAACATAAAAACACAAACTGCACAAAAGCACATGGCAAGGAATAAAACACCAAAACCGTGCGCTCACACGAAAAACACAGAACATGAGTGTCAGGATCCTGTCACCACAATAAAAATAACTGACAAGGTAACAGGACCCTGACAGTATTAGCCTCTGCTTGAGTAACTAATGGGTAACAATTTGCAACAAGGTTGTATTAGTTAACACTAGTTAAACGACATTAGTTAACATAAACTAAGAATGAACAATTCTTTTAGAGCACTAATTAATCTTGGTTAATGGTCATTTCAATATAAACTTTAAAATGTAAAATTTTATACGTTAACATTAATTCATGCATTATTAACTAACATGAACTAATGAACAGTTGTATTTTTTTAACATTAACAAAGATCAATAAATGCTGTTAGTTCATGAGACTTTATGCTTTAATGTTAAAGAATAAACGTTATTGTAAAGTGTAACCCTGTGATGTATCCTCTGCTGATTGTTAGCAACTTTTAGGAATAAAGACCTTTTAATGATAAAAAAAAAACATGTTGTTGAAGAAGAGAAAATCTACTGTTGTTTTGCACACCTCCAGCAGTAAGAGGCTCTAATGAGGGGCATAGTACAGAGTCATTAGTGAGCTGCTTTGCCACGGGTACTTATAAACCAGCCTCACTGCATCTGTGTTCAGAGAAAGGTATTACATGTGCCATTCAAACAGGTGTGAAGTATTTTTTCCAAGAGAGGAAGTAACAGAGACAAAGAAAGAAAGAATTTGTTTTGAGCTCACAAATAATGCTTCATATGTTCTGAGCTTGGCTTTGGTGTTTTAATGATTATTACATGGCTTTCTGAAATACCTGACTCCGATTGGTCAATCACTGCATTCTACACATATGCAGTGTGATTGCCGATTATGAAACTTTTTATGATGACCATTAAATTGTATCATTTCATGCATAGCAATGGGGGAATATTTTGTCACGGAAACAGTTATCAATCAATCCTAGTACTGATTCTGAGTTTATTTCAACAGATTTATTTTCCTTTCACAGAATTGTCATTTTACAGGATTTAATTTGTTTGTTTGTCACCACAGGTGAGGATGTGTTGTCCACCTTTCCAACTGAAGCATCCATCACTGCCTCTTCAGCAATATATATTCTGGTAAATTATTCTCATGCTTTATAGACATTTTTGCTGTAACAAAAAATTATGTTATTAAAGTCCTCATTGTGCAGTTATAATGAATAACGAGATTAAAAAGTATGCCTTAAAAACTAGTCTTTAGGCCCCTAATGAGAAAGCCAAACGCGACTGTGGCAAGGAACACAAAACTCCATAATATGTAGATAATGGAGAAAAATAACCTTGGGAGAAACCAGGCTCACCGGGGGACCAGTTCCCCTCTGGCAAAACAGCATGAATACAATGGCAATATTAGTTATCTATGTGTAATACAAGTCTTGTTTTTTGTAAGTTAACCGAGTAGATTTTTCCTTTACTGAGTAGTGTCTATGAATTCCATCCCAAATTGTTTGCAGAAGTGCATGTAGATGCAATGTCCATTTATTTGGCTGAAACAGGTTAAGGCTTTAGTTGGTATACATTTTTGTCTATGTATTCTTTTATAAGAGAATGTAGTCCGTCCTCTGACCAAGATGGACTACACTGTCTTCGCTCGTACTGCACTTTCTGAATCTGTTTCTATGAGTCCACACTGGAGTCTCCCTAACAGAAAGATAACTGCAAAAATACAACCACATTTTGCATCACTCTAAATTCTATTAGTTATCTAAGAGATTGCAAAGGGCAGTAATAGGATATGGCCGAAAAACAGTGAAATGTTCAGAGGCATTTGCTAATAAGTAATGACCAATGTACGTAAATGCAAACACATACATGTGTAACGTTGGTGTCTGGAGTGGAAGAGGAAGAGAGGAGACGCAGCAGTCGATTCTTTCAATCGTTTAATTATAATCATAGGAGTAGAACAAACGCTGGAATGGAACAAACACTGGAGAAGAACAAACTATAAATCTAAACATCAAAACTTTACACAACGTAACACTTCATAAACTCAATGCAACACTTCAAAATAAGAGTACTTGAAGACATGAGGGAGACAGACTGTAACATTACCCCCCCCCCCCCCGCTTTAAAGGGCGACTCCTAGTGCCCAAAGATGAATGAGGAGGGTAGGGTGACGCAGAAGATGAAGGATCCCAGGAGGATAATCAGGAGGCCTAGGGGGTGGCTTCAGGGCTGGGAAAGGATCCGGAGGCCTGGGAGGCAGTTTCAGGGCTGGGAATGGATCCGGGGGCCTGGGGGGCAGCTTCAGAGCTGGGAATGGAACCGGGGGCCTGGGGGGCGGCTTCAGAGCTGGGAATGGATCTGGAGGTCTGGGGGGCGGCTTCAGGGCTGGGAATGGATCCGGAGGTCTGGGGGGCAGCTTCAGGGCTGGGAATGGATCCAGGGGCCTGGGGGGTGGCCACAGGGCAGGGAATGGATCCGGAGGCCTGGGAGGCAGCCACAGGGCAGGGACTGGGTCAGGAGGCCTGGGAGGCAGCCACAGGGCTAGGACTGGGTCAGGAGGTGGAACCGCTGGAGGAGGAGACTCTGGGGAAGCAGGTGGAGCCGTGGAAGGTGGTGGAGCCGTGGAAGGCAGAGCCAGGGAAGGCTCGAGGGGCGGAGACATGGAAGGCAGAGCCATGGGAGGCTCGAGGGACAGAGCCATGGAATGCGGAGTTATGAGAGAATTGAGGGAAGAGTCCGAGGAAGGCTCGGGGCTGAGAGCCGTGGAAGGCTCGGGGCTGAGAGCCGTGGAAGCTGTGGTAGAGAGTACAGGCAGAGACTGGGGAACGACCTCCGTGGTCGTGAGCATAGGCAGAGACTGGGGAGAAGGTGTCCTTTTCCTCCTCTGGCCAGCAGGGAACGTGTTTACAGGGATGGTCAAGACTACAGGCATTGGCTCTGGGACGGTCAAGGCTAAAGGCATTGGCTCTGGGACAGTCGAAGCTACAAGCATTGGCTCTGGGATGGTTGAGGCTACAGGCACTGGCTCTGGCTCATTAACCGTGGCAGGCCTGGGCATTGGCTCGTTAACCGTGGCAGGCCTGGGCACTGGCTCGTTAACCGTGGCAGTCATGGGCACTGGTTCGTTAACCGTGGCAGTCATGGGCACTGGCTCGTTAACCGTGGCAGTCATGGGCACTGGCTCGTTAACCGTGGCAGTCATGGGCACTGGCTCGTTAACCGTGGCAGTCATGGGCACTGGCTCGTTAACCGTGGCAGTCATGGGCACTGGCTCGTTAACCGTGGCAGGCATGGGCACTGGCTCGTTAACCATGGCAGGCATAGGCACAGGTTGTGGCCCGGGTTCCTGCCATAATTCACAGCATATGGGGGAAATGCAGCCTCCATGGTCGCTTCTGCTGACTGCTGAGGATGAGACCCCCAAAAAAAATATTTAGTGGAATTGTATGGAGAGGAGTTACCTTGGAGACAGGGGCCTTAGAAGGCGCGGAGAGAGGAGCCGTAGGAGGTGCGGAGAGAGGAGCCATGGGAGGCTTGGAAACAGGGGCCATGGAAGAAGTCATCATCTGTATTAAATGTGGTGAGAGTGAAAGGTAATGGATATTCAGGGTGGATAGGATGTAATTCGCCAAGGGAAGATCTTCCACCTCCGGAAGTGCTGTGGGTCTGTCAAAGTTTAATCCCATTCCATAAATGGGCTTGAGGTATATATCCGGTATTGATGTCGAGGCAGCAAGTTTCAGGAACTTGGTTGTGTATTCCAAGAGGGGAAGATCCTGCCTGAACCGCTCCAAGAATAACTCTGTTGGCTCCATGCTCAGTGATGTGCTCATCGAGGTGAGGCTTTGTAGGAGAGGAGGATTAATGGGATCGCTGGAGTAGAGGAGGACATTTGGAAGAGCAGGTAAGTATATCCGTATTCTTTGTAGGTCAGTCCTTCTGTAACGTTGATGTCTGGAGTGGAAGAGAAAGAGAGGAGACGCAGGAGTAGATTCTTTCAATCATTTAATTATTATTGTAGGAGTAGAACAAACGCTGGAATGGAACAAACACTGGAGAAGAACAAACTATAAATCTAAACATCAAAACTTAACACAACGTAACACTTCATAAACTCAATGCAACACTTCAAAATAATAGTCCTTGAAGACATGAGGGAGACAGACTGTGACAGTATGAGGGTATTAGCTAACCTGTCTCTCACCAAAGTAAAAAAAGAAGTGCTTGTGGTAAATTGGCAATTGTCTCTTAATGAAACCTGTTTGTCTTTGGTTTCTGCTGGTCTTATTAATTGCATTCATTGAAACAACACAAATACGGGATGGGATTTCTCAGTCACCAGTAATCAAATCCTGCCAAGCCTGGCTGGTTTAATTGGAAAGATGTGTGTTTATAATATAGATTTGTGAATTTTGCTATCTATTATAAATATTACGGTAAAAGACACATTCCCAGAGTAAAATGGTTAATACTCTTTTTTTTTTTTTTTTTTTTTTATTATTATTATTATTTTTCAGAGCTCAGGAGACTTAAATGATTAGTTCTCACAAAAAAAATTAATTCTCATTATTTTTCTCATTCGTATGACCTCTCAAACTCAAATGACTTTCATTCTTCTGCGGAACACAAACAGAGATTTTTCTGAATGACGTGTTTTTGTCCATACAAAGTAAGTTTGTAAAGTAACTGCTATAAATGTGGTTTATGAGGACATTTCTAGTGTCCCCATAATTCAAATCGATTAAAAAAACATACTAAACGATGTTTTATTGAAAATGTAAAAATGCAGAAAGTTTTCTGTGAGGTTTAGGGGTAGGGTTAGGGTTATGGGATCTAATCTGTAGTTCGTACATTATAAAATAATTATGTCTATGGAGAGTCCTCATAAAGATATCTGCACCAACATCGAGGACTACACTCTTAATTTTTAGAAAATCATAAGTTAACATTTTTGATAGTAAGAAGGGATAGTTTAAGGGTTAAAGGGATAGTTCACCTAAAAATGAAAATTCTCTTATCATTTACTCATCTTCATGCCATCCCAGATGTGTATGACTTTCTTTCTTCGCTGAAGACGGATGATGATTATTTAGAAAAAATATCTCGGCTCTGTGGGTGAGACAATATTTAAATAAATCAATATTTAAGTCCTTGGCTTTTTTATTATAAATCTCCACTTTCACTTTCACTTGTGAAAGTGAAACTAAAAAAGCACCACATGTGACTTACAGATGTGAAAGTGATAGTGGAGATTTATAGTAAAAATAGGACTTAAATATTTATCTGTTTCTCACCCACACCTAACTTATAACATCTGAAGACATGGATTAAACCACTGGAGTCGTGTGGATTATTTTATACTGTCTTTATGTGCTTTTTGGAGCTTCAAACCATTCATTTTCATGGTATGGACCAAGGGAGCTGAGATATTCTTCTAAAAATCTTAATTTGTTTTCTGCAGAAAAAAGAAAGTCATGCTACATCTGGGATGGCATGAGGGTGAGTAAATGATGACAGAACTTAACTTTTTGGGTGAACTATCCCTTTTAGAAATTCTTTTAAACACAAGGGGTGTAACATAGATTTTCTGATATAGATCAGTTCTGTTGTTACTTTGGTTGTCTACTAACAAACACCATGAGTGTTCAACATCACATACACCAGAGTTCTGTTAAAAAATAAAAGCGATAAATCCAAAATTAGCACAAATCCTTCAGTGACAAGTCAAAGATTTATTCACCCCCCTTAGCGTTTTGCACCGAAGTAGATCACTAAAAATCATTTGCGTGACGGCATCTCAGCGTCATCACTGCAGGAAAACTGTTATTTTTTCCTGTAAATACTGTTGCCATGACGAGTACATATCTCTGATGAGCTATTCAAGAGATTGGACAGATTTGCGGCGTGTTGAGTAACTCAAGTGACCGCCGATCTCATAACATCAGCCATGGTCAGATATTATTTTTATTTTATTTATTTTTTTACATCCTCTTGCAGTTGAATTACCTCTCTAATGTGATTCAGCAATGTAGAAAACTAGCGCAAATCCTCATGATAGCGCAATGGACACCTCACAATTCATACAGATTTGATAGGCTGCTGATAAAATATTTCTGATAATGATATCATAACTTGGGCCACAATAGATTGCTCAAGGGCCGCATGCAGCCCGTGTTGAGTAGCGCTGATCCTAAAGGCTCTCAGTGACACCTCCATTTACAGGAGGTATTGCAAGAGGGTGCGGAAGACTTACCTGTCCTCAAATCTCGTTCATTTTCACACATTCAACAAAAGTAATGAAAATACACACAAGAACCGATGTGCGCAATTTCCTCTGCCTTTTCTCCTGCCTCGTTTAAACTTTCGCCTGGCACCACAGCGTGTCCTGCGCGTGCAGCTCTTGACAGCCCAAAGCGTTGATGTCAGGTGCGCTCATGTAAGCAAGGGCATTCTTGCGTGCGCACCAGTTTCAGATGAGTGACGAGGTGAATTAATACTTAAATTTCAGTCTGTTCCTCACACAACACTATCATATGGCTTCAGAAGAATTTAGATCTGTGATTTAGTGATTTAGAACACTCGTGCCGAGTGTTATGGATGACTTTAATGGCGCTTTTATGTGTGCTTTTGGAGCTTGGACAGCCACAAACACGATCCTCTCTTCCCTCAATCTTGTGTTTCACAGATGAAAAAACTAATACTGATTCTGAACAAGGTTGAGTAAATGATGGCAGAAAGGTCAGTTTTTAGTAAAGTTTATCAGTATCATTAATCAGGTGTTAATTATTGTCCAGAGGTTCTGACTGCTACCAAAAGCGCGTAGATGGCGCTGTCACGTGATACTTGTTACTTTTGTCAGCGCTGGCTAGGATGCGACAATCACAGTCATTTATTATTACTGGATGAGAATTAAAAAAAAAAAAAAAACTTTTATAGAGACTGCTGAAGCTTACTTCCATTCAAAGGTATGAATCCTTGATATTATCAGTTTTTATTAAAAAATAACTATTCTAGAGTAAAATTGTCCCCAATGAGATATAAAACCAGCGCTCCCTGGAGTGAAGTGAAACTTTACATTCAGTTTTCGTTGTATTTTTAAATAAAACCATTTTCAGTTACTAATGCCTCTTTAGAAATGTACTATTCACAGTCAGCCATGATTCATTTAATTCACAGGTGAAAGTCTCCATTAACTGGGCGGTCACTGAGATTAAGAGAGTAATATTTGGCTGGTCATGTGATCCTGACATGACAGCTCTCATGAGGGGACCCTATCCATGTAGAATAAAACAGCTTTTGTAAGGTTACTGATATGACTATACTGAGATATATATACTGTACATTTCAAAATTTCAATTAATTTTTTTAGGTGTAAAACTTTTTTAATGAGGAACAAATTACTGAGTGCACCATACCAAAGTGAGTGAGCACCCACTGTTGATATGGATCAACATATCCCATGTGTCAGACTAATATCGATTCACAAATCCCAGGAAAAAAAACAAGGAAAAAGGTCGGTGCTTGTGGTTGAAATTATTTTATTAAATTACAGAAAGTCACAAGTATGCCTTTATATATTGAATCTGAGCCATTGTATGTGAGTGCTGGTGGTTTTATGGACTTCAGTTTATGCCACATTTCTGGCTTAATGTGTGTGTATGTATGTTACAGGGAACCACGGAGACACCCCAACCTGTTTCCACAAACCCATCAGAGGAAGTTGAGAGACTTCATGACCCCATGCGGTTAGAAGCATTGGACTTCCTGCAGACCTTTACTCTACCTAACAAGACTATACATCAGGAAACAGCCAACAATCTTACACAGGTAGCATACACCTATGTATGTTCTTTATAGAATTTATTTAAAAAAAAATTCAAACCAGAAAGTAGGCTTTTCTCTTTTAAGTTAAGAACATGCTAAGTGTTTTCTTTGATGCTTAAGAAAATCTCTCCATCACACATTTCTTTGGCCAATTCTACATTATTTGGGATGAGACCATTCTAACAACATAATATATAATATATATACAGTATTTATATAATTACTAGATATTCACCTGTAATCCAGATATTATTTAATAATTAAATAATTACACAATCTCCATATGTGCCGGCGTCAGAACAAACGCTAGTAGAAAAGCTTGACAGCATTAGCAACAGTAACTAGGGAGGTTGGGGCTTAGCAGAGGGTCAGTTTATGCCACAGAGCACACCTTTTTTAACTCTTCCTAGTCAAGTCATGTGGTGGCTGAACGTAAAGTGATTCGAACAGTCATTCTCTACCATTCAACAGTGTTTTGCTTTATCACAATACAAATGATCCTCAAAAATGTATATAAATTGACACATTATTACCTGTTTACCTTTTTGGCATATTTCCTACCCTGACAAACAAATACACACATCACCTATTGTTTTTAATTATCCCATATCCGGCTCTGTATGTTGCAGTCCTTACTGAGGAGTGTGGATGAGGTCATCACCTCTTCCGACTGGAGAGATAATGATGAGGTATGTTAAATGGATGGATGGATGAATGTATAGAGAGATGATCCCTGATGAGATATCACCTTCCTCTGATTTGTGCACCCTCAATAAGCAGTTATTCTCTGTGCACTTTTCTTTTGTTGTTGGATGATCAGTGGAGTCCAGTGGTCAGTGGGCTAGTAGAGACTGTGGATAATGTGATGTTGCATATGGCCTCTAAACTTCAGTCCAGCCCGGACTCAGAGGCTCCTCTGTCCATAGGAGGCAAGAGCTCTGTGGCAGGTCAGTTCACACACACCTAAACATTCCTTCAAACTCCCCCATTTTCAGAATATCTATTCTTAGAAATGTATGCTCACACAGCTTTCTTTGCATACATGGCTGGCTTAAAGTATGTGGAGTACTGTTGTCCAAGTATGCTCACAGGGGAAGTGTATCTAATACACAGCATGCATGAATGCAGTATGTGGCACAACAGGTGTGCGTCACATTGTACAATTAGTCCTCAGTAAATGAGTTTGAGGTCTGAACCAGGTTTTTTCCAGTGGGAGGTGGTTTTTCAAATAACAATACTGCTTAATAAAGGAAGGCCGCTGTGTTTCTGTTGTCATGCGTTGATAGAAACCAATGTGCAAGTCTGTCGTGCTTTCTGAAAATGCATAACAGGAAATTACTCTCTTATGAGTAAGGCATGGAGCGTAGCATCTTTCTTTGTGGGTCTGATTTGAGAGATTTGAAATAAGTCTGAATCATGGCCTCTGAGATTCCACAGTTTTCAGCCTCACTCTGTCTCTTTCTCTGTCCCTCTTCTCTTCTTTCTATGATCCTCCCTTGTGTTCTGATAAGACTCTGTGTTTGAAGGCCAGAGGTCACATGAGAACATTTTCAGTAGCCTGAGATATTATTGACCTTCACTGTTACAGTCAGTGAGTAAAGCATAAATAAACGCAAGATCACAGATAAAGAGAGGAGGAGGATTTCTCCAGAAACAAGAGATGTCATGAAAAGAGAGTATCCTGTAACACCACTCTCACAGCGCCCTCTAGGAAATTATGCAGTTACAAAAGATAAACCTAACTCAATATGAATGGTGACCTGATGTTTTTTGGACTTTTCTAGATTACTCTCTGATGAAGATTCCTCAGAACTACAATCTGTTCAGCTACCGGTTCCCCACACAAGGGAAGAGTTACATCTCAGTACCAGGAGAGGCCCTCACAATGCAGTGTGAGTATGCATGTGCGCACACACACACACACACACACACACACACACATACACACATACACATATCAAAACTGAGGAAGGTTTAGAATGAGAGGCGTAGGAACGATCTGAAGAGTGGAGGACACACAATATAAACCTTAACTTGACTCATTAATATTAATTAAGGCACTTGTTATAGAGTGACAGCACGTCCTTTTCCTCAGGCATCCCCTTTTTTTGTACTTCAAAAAAGTCAGACCAGGATTTCTAACTCTCCTTAAATGCCTGTTTTCATATTGACGTGCTCTCTATAGTCATAGATACACACCATACATTCTGGGGGGGTGTTTGTCATTTAAAAACCATTTAAACCTAGTGTATTGGTTTAATTTTATCCGTCCACTAATCTCACACTCTGTCTGCATGCCCGCTGCATGTGTGTGATAGAAAAAGAGAGAGCAAGCAAGAATGCATCAAGTCACTGTGAAAAAATGCACTTTTAAATGAAACAATTTATGCAAAAGTAACTCAGAATGATCACTTCGACGTTCGTTGTACATATGTCTGAAAATGTCTGAATCTTAACTCGGTTTCAGTGAACTTGTTTATATTTAGCTCGATTTAACTCTTTATTACAAGTAAATGCACACAGACACAGTGCCTTAGGAGGCCTCGAGCTGGGTTGAAAGGACACATTTTCACAGAAAGTCATTGAAGGAAGATGATGACATTTATTAATTGACTGTTTATTTATTTTTTTTTTTTGTGGCTAAAAGAGAGTAAGAGGGTAATAGAATCAACTCTGAGGCCTTACTGCTGCTCTGATTAAACTTGCCAATCACACAAGCACCTTGAGAAGAAAGCATGATATAATATGGGGGTTTGGTGCAGTTTTACATGAAAAACAGAGCATGTGTTGAATACAAGCAACAGTTGAAGAGAGAGTGTTGCAATGAGTGTTTCCCATGTGGCGGCAGTTATTATGTGGGCATTAAACGTATTGTTTGTTTGACATGATTTTGGGGTGAGCACCCCTCAGCTCCTCTGACTCAGCACTAAACTTGAGCTCCACTCCCTTTTATTATAAACTGTTTTAATAATCTATTAAAGCTCTATTATCAAAAATGGCACATAAACATTTGCACAGGCGTTAAGGTGTCACTGATCTGCTTCTCTTCAGCCGGGCACATTGTGCACTTCATTAAAAGAAACAAGCAGAGCTTTTATAAGCCAATTAAAGACAGGGAAAGAAGGAGTGCATTGGAACTGTGTATATCTGCGTCAGGCCAAGATTCCTTTAGTCTTCATAAAAGCATTTGTAGAGTGATTTTACCCCTTGGTTTGAAAGGTTATTAGCCCAGAGCTCATCTGAAGCCCAACTTAGAGGAGGAAGTTGGGACACAGTTGGGACTGAGGTTGCTTATTTGGTCCGTTAACATTTTCTAGCAACATCTGTAAAAGTACTAATTAGCTGTAACAATACTTAGCATGTTTCACTGTTACCTAAACTGCAAACAAGCATTAATGTGGTGTTTTTTAAATCAGATTTTAAAGGAAAAGTTCACCCAAAAATGAAAATTATTTACTCATGTTGCTCCAAACCCATACAACTTTCTTTCTTACCTGGAATACAAAAGGTGAATTTTTAAATACTTTTTGCTGGGTTTATTTGTCTTATAATGCAATTGAAGAGTTACTCTCATCTGTTAGGCTCAAAAAAAGGGCAAAAAACACCATAAAACCACAATAAAATAATCAGTACGACTCATTCTCTAATTCCAAGTCTTTTGAAGCAGTACGATCACTTTGTGTGTTCAACAGATTGGAATTGAAGTTGTTATTCACTATCAAATCAATCGTATATGACAGCTACTTCGATTAAGTCAAAACTCATTGCTATCAAAAAGTCCATAACAGTTATCAGCATTATTTTACCAGGCTGTATTTACACAAAGTCTGCCGTCAAATTGCGTTAACTATGATGTGGTTTTTTGTGAACACTAAAGTTGTTTATAAACTCAAAAATAAATGTATATTGTAAATAAATATACAATATACCTTGTATATTTATTTTAGAAAGAGAATGTAACATATTTTGCACTCACGCACGTGGTGGTCCCTCATCGCACTCTTCTCGCGTGTGTGTGTGAACACACATCTTTCCCATTAGAGGCTCAGTGAGAGGACCGCATGCAGGGCCGGTGATAATGAGTCTGTCCACTCTGTGCATTTCAACAGCTTCCCAACACATTCTTAAAACACACTCGTGTACACACAAATCACACAAATATTGTGATCAGTGTGATCAAATGTTAATACTTTTCTAATACTTGTCTCTTTAACCTTGTAGCTCAGACCACAATTGTGGGCCTCTTCTACCACAAAATGCACAACTACTACAAAAAAATCAGCCCTCTACAAACAAGGTGAAGTATGTGTGTGTGTTTCCTGTTCTACATGGTGTTCCTCCGACCATGTCTTTCACTCTCATCTGGGCCACTTAGCTCAGTGTCTGATACTCCCAGCCATTAAGTTGGCTGATAACAGTCTCTTCCCATGTTAACACAGCGGTGATCAGTACTCAAGTCACTTTATTTATTTTAGCTCAGCTCTGGGATTCAGCTGGCCTCCTTTTACATAACTGCACTGTTTAACAGAGCCAGGAGCTGCAGTGTGTAGCCAGGGTATATTCTTGTTAACATCCAAACATTTATGTGACTCCAAGGATAGACGATGAAATGTAGTTGACACAAAATCTTCTTGACTCTGTCAGCTAGTTTACTCTGGCAGGTATAAGATGGAGGATGCAGGATTTATAAAGTAATATAGCTGAATCTGGATGTGGCTGTTGGCTTAATGACCCTGGATTCTCAGAGTCTTAGTATAGTTGTATAGTTTGCAGACTTTATATTAAACAGCTGGGACTAAAAACAGTTCAAGGAACAAAAACGAAAACTAATTTTTTGGCAAATGGGAAAATGGGAACAAAGTCCCTTTCAATTGTTCTGGAGTGAAAACTTTATTTTTAAATTCTGGCAACCATTTAATAAAGTTACTATTTCATTCTGATAGTTTTTTCTTGAAGCCAAAGACAAAATTAATTTTAAACAGTAATTCGTTTGGAATTACACCATTTCTTGACATCCAAAAAATTAGGCTTTTCTGTTTTTAGCGGAACATGAAGCATGTGCTTTGATTCTGAAGGAAACATTGCATAATTTCTTTGCCAAACGCTGTGAATGTAGCCTTCCGTGACATGCTGAAGACCTTTTTGACAACTGCATTTAATTACTACACATAAATACACATAGTAACCACAACAATTCCAATAACATGGTTACTGTCATGGTTACAATATTATAGTAAAATCAAGGTTACTATACGGAAACTACAGTATTACTGTTGTAAAACAATGGTTAATTGTATCAGAACTATGATTTCTGCCAAGAAAACAATGGTGACAGCATTCCCCACTTCAGTCATGGCAACTACAATATTACTGTAGTAAAACCATGGTTACTATATGGCTACTACAGTATTACTACATAAAACCATGGTTATTTCTGTCAAACCATGATTTCTGCTAAGAAAACCATGGTGACAACGGTCCTTGTTATTACAGTCATGGTTATTACAGTATTACTATAGTAAAACCATGGTTAATTTTCGTTAGGGTCCTTAACTAAAAAAAAAAAACTTTCTCTAATTACTAACTCATCAATTTAACTTAATACCTGCATTATTATGCTACATGCATCAACAAAAAGTGCATTTCAAACTTAACTCAACGTATATTCAACATTCAGAATCTGCACATCACTATAGAAGAAATAAACTTGCTATTAAAATGAATACGAGAATGGATGTCGTAACGTGACTTGATTATTTTAATCATACGTGGAAATCCCACATCTTCATCAGTGGAGTAGGGCAACATAACGTTGGCTATGAACACTAAACACCCAAGCAGTTTAGGTCTTGTTTCTTGTCTGGCCAAACTAGCACCAAGTGCCTGTTTAAAGATGGAAGGGAGTGTGTCTGTGTGCAGTTTTGGGCTTACCTGCGGCTCTGTGAGCACTGCACGCTATATATCCTCAGGTGATGTCAGCGTAAATAACTAATCAATCATTGATGTATTACCAGTATATGGCACTCGCGTATGTCTGCAAACAGTGCCTGTTCTGTAAAAGTTTTTTGTCCATCGCTGTTGTAATTGACTGCATAAAGAAAAAGTTCCCAGACAGGAGACTTAAATGATGCAGGGGCTTCTATCTTGTGGCTTGTTTTCTCAGCTTGCCGTTTTGCCGACTAACACGTGCATCTGTTGAAAGTTGACCCACTTGAAACACAGGCGGAGTGTGTCCATCTACAGAGCCATACAGGTGTATTAGTGGTAGGGCTGCAACTAACGATTATTTTGATCATCGATTAATCTAACGATTATTAGAACGCTTATTCGCTATTATTGCAACAATTAATCATTAGCTCTTAACCGATTATTCAGCTTGTGCCCTGTCTTAAAAGGTTGTATTAAACGTGCTTACTAACAATAAAGAGGAAAAAAGAAGAAATGCACAGTGACACTTATTATTATTATTATTATTATTATTATTATTATTATAATTATTATGATTCAATAAATCGTGAGCCATCACATTATAATCTAGCTTCATTAAGCATGCACGCTCGAGGGACGAGCGTCCCCGCGACAGAGTGTGCATCAGCCGGGTGAAGTATCAATCTCTCCCCCTTAGATCGGGACAGTCGCGCAACTAATAGAAGAGGCGCTGACCGCACAGAGAAATGCCAATTTCGGAGTTTGTAGTTATTTACATGATCTGCTTCCATATTATTTGAACTTTAATAAAGCTATAATGCATTAAATATAACTGCATTTAAGATGTAATGCCGAGGTGTTTCCTTTAAAGAGCTCTGGCCCTGCTTATTCCACAGCGAGAGTGCTTCTGTATCTACTTATTTTGTATAATTCCCTCATACTTTGCGATCTACATCACCTTAAGTTGTTTGGAAAGTTTAGAGTGCATCTGGACTGTGAGCTGTGTAATTCTTCTTCTCCTCAGTCAGGCGCAATCTGCAGTGCTGCTCTAGTGCGTCATCATTAAAGTTTAATGTAATCTCATGTTACGTTAAATGAGATTAAACGACTATTCGACGTTGTCGATAACTTTGACTAATTGTTTCAGACCTAATTAGCAGACGTTACAAATGCGCATGTCTATTTGCGGCTTTATTTTCTTCGCCACACTGTATGATCCAAATGCGTTATTAAACTAGAGATGAACTGCAGAGCAAGTGCTTACGGAACTGTGGTTGGCGAACCATACAGTTAGTTTTTTTTTACCGAGAACCATTACACCCCTAGTTCCCACGCGTCCTGAAAATCCTAGAAAACCTAGAATTTTTCAATGCAGCTTTCCAGTCATGGAAAAGTCATAGAAAATGTGAAAAATACCTAAATGTCCTGGAAAAAAAAATTTTGTAGGCCCCTCGTATGCTGAAAACACCTCATCATGAGCATCATGCGTGCTCTGGGTAGAGTTGCTCCTATACCAAAATTTTGGCTTCGGTACCCTGGTACCTCAGTGTCTATACTAAATCAATACTATAACCAACAAATAAAAAGCCTCTGATTTTTATATGAAATTACACAGAAAATGACTTGATTAAAAGAACTGCGTAAAGTCTCACAGATAGAAATTATGCATTTTCCATTTAAATTTTTATGTTAATTTAAATATTAAATGTTATAATTAAATGTTATGATCAAATGGTGATTAATCAAATTGAGACATACAGCTTTAATCAAATAAAATATAAATCTTTTTTTTTTTTTTGTAAAATAAAAGGCTGCACAACAGAGCTTTACAGTGTTAATGAAAACATTAATGAAAAAAATTCTGATTAACTGTGGCTGCTATGACTGAATCACAACATGCTGATAATACACGTTTGTGATATTGCTTACGGATAATAATAATAATACAACCATTTAATATTATATAATTGTTATTGTGAGTATTATTGCTATTTTTTTGAATATTACATTTGTATACATTAGTTAAATTTTTTTGTCGTTAATTTCACGCATCCAGTTAAATAGTTTTCATTTTACCGGGACTTTATTTTGACAGACCTTTTGAGTTCTTCCTGTTTTTGACGGGTTAGTTATTTCAAGCTTCCCATTAATGCTGGGATACTCCCGTCGCGACTCTTGAGCTGAAATCTCTGAGCTGCACCGGAAGAGTTCATTTAAGTGTTCCGTTTATACTCTAAACACACTGCATGAAAATTAAGCACCAGTAGTGTGTGTTACGTTTGTGTGAGTGTGTGCGCATGCCAGAGCAGAGCTGCACCACCCATTGTTCATTCTGTAGCGTGCAGCGCATGCGATTATTTAATTAAATTACATCCTTCTGCTGTGTAATGATCACACTTGGCCATATCCAGAGGTTTGTTTGTTTGTTCTTCTTCAAATTTTCATTGATTTAATCTAAAAACTGTCACATCTCATATAATTTTGCTAATGACAGAATACTGTAATATGTTAACGAAATTATCGCAATACTTCGTTAGTACCAGTAAACCACGCAGCACTAGCTCTGGGTGTGTGTGTATGTGCGTTGTAGATGTCCTTTTCTGCATATCGCGGCGCCGTTTTGCGGCCCTCTTCAACCAGTCGCGGCCCGTTCGGCATAACGCGGTGGCCCGTTTCAGCTTGTTGCCGCCCGGTTCAGCCCTGTTTCGTGGCCAGACCACCGGGAAAAGTCCTGGTTCTCCCTATAGCCATTCCGCCCCTGCCTCTCATGTGTTTTTGCTTAAACATTGCAACCGTGTAGCACATAAAATCTCCTGGAAATGTCCTGTAAAATTGTGCCTTGAAAAGAGTAGGAACCCTGTATCAGTGCACCCATCAATCCATCTGTCTATTCATGTATTTGTTAATTTGTCTTTCTATTTTTCTGTCTGTATTGCCTGTTAATTATTACTTACGTTAATTGTTATTACAGATTAGATTTTTGTTCCATCCAGATAAGCTGTCATGAGCACAGTTTTCTTTGTTTGTTTTACAGAATCTGGAAAATTGTACAAGTGTGACTGATTGACTGTGACTGGCTTTTTGTCCGTACAGGATTAATGAGGCAGTTGATTTTAAAGATCACAAGATCCAAATGGCCAGTCATCTTATTTCCCTAAAGGTGGAGCCCTCACCTACCCTATCAATCAACCTGTCCACAGAACCTCTCATCAGGATCGTCCTCACTCACCAGCTGGTAGGAGAACATCACTTTTCTTTCCTCTTGCGTTATATTGTATATTTAGATTGGAGTGTGGGTACTTTTGTGAATGTGTCTGTTCTTATCATTTTGGTCTGATTGACAGATTGTTGTGGTTCTTTGGAGACCTTTATCTCACTAAAATCACCCCTTTGTGTTCCTTAAAATTGTACTGATATTATTAACACTTACGAAGGCGTGTTCTCAATATGTTGGAGGAAAACTTTCAAAACCATCTTACTTTTGCAGCCTCTTCATGATTTTGTTCTTTCGGCGAGCTATGGGAGCTATCGGAGAGCAGACATGCCAGCACTTACCATGGAAATCCATTTCGGTTTACATCATCCCTCACACTCATTTAATTTTTTCATTTCTGAAACACAGAGTGCATTTTGCCAAAAATAAAGTGGTTCAAACACTGGAACCATAAGCCTTGAGAGCTTTTGAAAAGGGAAAGATGATTTGGTTTAGGAGCTTATTTGGCGCGTGTGCGTGCAGATGCTACGGCTCAGTTGAGGATGGGTCCATCTGCCAAATTTCCATGGGAAACACATGAAAAATGGTCACAAAAGGCATGTAGACGAGTTAAGTAATACAGTATGCTTTTGGAGGGTATTCACTGTGGAAAAAAGACAGAAGAGGCGCTCAGTATAGCATTGGATTTCACACTTACTGTAAATGCAACACTACGTTCCACAGCTATCCATCAGCTTACCCACTTTTGACAGCTCACTGTGCCCTTTAGCATTATATAAGGCCTCCTAAACATTGCAGTCTGTCACAACCCTCTTAAACAAAGAGTTTTTTCTGAATCAAAAAAAGAAACTGAAGTCATCTGAGCCTGAAAATATGCACTCCCTTGCCACTATAACTCTCTCTCAACATTTTTTTTTTTTTTTTAATCACTTGTTATTTAATTGCACAGACGTTATATTTTCCCAGTATTTTTTTTTTTCTCATTGATCTTTTTAAAGAGCTTTTACAGCATTCAAATCAAAACCATGCTGATATGCATGTAACTGTATATAGACAGGCTTTTGTTTTGCTGGCTTACTCTTGATTTTGTGAGAGATGTTTATTTTCAGTCATTTTTGTTTGCAGCATAGCAAACAATGCTGCATCAAAAAACCATGCAAGCTTCAAACAATAATCCAGTTGTCCTGGTGCGTAGACTCAAAAATAGAATAATCAGAAGGTTAAAAAAAAAAAAGCATAGATGAAGGGGTGATTCCGAAAACGTTTTTGCACATCTTTTGATCTGTTGGGGCCTCTGTATAAATAAATTGATGTGAGATTTTTTTCCTACTTGCGAACTCATTGTTTTTTTACGTTAGAGTCATGTTTGTTTGAACAGACATTACTGCGTATGTGCATGTGGAAAATTATGTGGATGTCTTTGTACAAAGGACATTATGCCAAATGATAATAACCTGTTAAAAGACACCGATAGAAGATTATTTCGTCAGTTATTAAGGTTATGGTTGGGGTAAAATGAGGTAAAAAAAAAAAGATAAAATACCTCCTATTATTTGTTTGCCAATCCCTGACTGTATGACTCATTGACCTATATCTCACAGCTCTAAAGTATTTTGAGCTACAAATCAGGAAAAGTTTTATTTCCCCAGGTAGTTTCAATGAGGGACCAATTTATCTTGGGACACTGACTCCTGTCTATAGGACTGACCAGAACAGAGGCATTACTGTCTGGGCAGAGTTTCATGAGTAAAGTATGTTACCTTTCTGAATCTCTAGGTCAATAATCTGTCACTGTATGTGTGATGAAGTGCTGTGATAAGGCCATTTTAAGATAATACCCTCTGTGTTGTGTTTCAGCCAGTGGCTTATTAGGCAGAATGGCCCTGTTAAAAGGTTTGTGCATGCATGTGACAACACTGTTGTCTGTGCTTTTTGGAGAAGGTAAATTGATCATGAGTGACTTTACCCTGTGATAAGAGCATTGGGCTTGATTTGTGTTGATTTATTACCTCTTAACTACACTAGAGATGTGCAAAACTACATATTTCATAAACTGAATAGTCAATGGGTTGTCTGAACCACTTGTCGAATAACAGACAGGTATTCAGTAAGTAAAAAGGCTAAATAACTGTATTTAAATAACCTTCTCATTGCAAAATGCTACAAAAGTCCTCACAAGAAGATTGAGATATGTGTACAGTATTGATAATACATGATAATGGGAACTGCATGCAATTTGAATTCTGACATTAATTGTCTTGAGATTTTTTTTATTCAAGGAGGTGGATTTATTACAAAATAGGTGCTTTGATAACTGTAGCTTGTAGTTTAGGGATGGGTCAGGATCAGTAGCAATTGCTTTAAGACTGCACTCGAAGCCTGGCTTCCCCTAAAATTTCAAAAGAAATTCAGCAATGACGAGTTTTGCTTCTTTGGAAGTCAATGAGTTCCCAATCCCAAATGGACGGGACTTTGCAGCAAACAGCCAATAATTGAAACAGCGATGTATGTAATTAACAGCGTATGAAATTGAAAAGCACCACTGTCGTTTGATGATTGTCCAGGCAGCTCAGAGATATTTTGTGGTAAGTTGAGCTTAGTTGATTATTTTTGTCATGACATTTCACTGTTTGAGTAGTGGTTTGAGCAGCTTTGGGAGCAACATATTTTTGGACACCAAAAATAATAGTCTTTGCATCCCCACTTCAGTCGCCACTGGTAAGGATGCTCAACTATTCGTCCAACAACCATCTAGTCAGTTAATGAATGAGTTTCTGTACATTTGTATCTGAATATTTGTTTAGCTGCAAGGATTTGGGATAAATTTACAAACCCAATTTAGAGGGCTAATTAAGACTGTCAGCATGGTTAAACTTGCCAATTTGCATCTCTATATACATTCCCTTCTAAAAAAAAATACTAAGCTAAAAAGAAAATAATAAGAAAAATAAATAAATAAACTAGTCTACTTCATTCATTGTCCTAACCCCCAAGTTGTTGAGCAAGTAGTCAACCATCCTGAATAATCCTTAATATACACACAGACAAGGAGATGAATGGGGCGGAAGACAGTTTGAACATACAAGCAGAAAATCGCCTCTATGCTTCCTGCTTCTTCTCGTCTCTTCCCATGTTCTATCCTTGTTCAGCTCCCCTCTTTGCATCTCCTCACCTGTCCCCTCATCTTCTCTCAAATTCTCCACTGTCTCTCACTGCGGGATCACATGGTATGAGGTGAACAAATGGAAAGAATTATTTCATGTGGAATGCTGGCGGCGCTCAGTGTCGAAATCAAGCGGATTTAAAAAAGATTTCTGACAAGCTTGACTTTACTAACCTAATAAAGCTTAAGTGCTGCAGACACAAAACAGAGATAAGCTGCACACACTGAGTGGATGTCTGTTTGTACAATTACTCTAACCAGTACACTAACTAGACATAATGAAAAATGGTTTCAAAGCTGTTAATTTTAATTCCAAAGGACCTGACACCACCAAATCCATTGTGTATACAAAGCATCCTGGATTTTCTCATGAGTAATACAATTATTCATTTTTCCATGTTTGAGTGTTCATGTGCATGTGGTTTTGGGCTCTGTAAACTGTCTTTAAAGATTTCTGAGGGTGCATTACTTAACCACAAACAGTTTAGCTCCAAGAAGAATTTCCAGATTTGGTTTAAATATAATCACAGATTCACAGAACTATAATGGCTATTACAGCACATAAAATATCTCCCCAAATCTGACACACTTTTTGACGTATGACTTGGGACTTTTTGGTCTACTTCGTACAGTCAGGTTTTACCCTTTTTAAAAGTATAATAATAAGTGCTCCTGACTGCCAGATGCTTTTTATAACTTACACACACCCAGTTTCTCTGAGAACTTATTCACTCATGCGCTTACTTGCTCTCTCACTTGCTCACTCCCTCGCCCCACTATTCGCTCATTCACTCCCTCACTTGCTCATTTACACATTCACTCACTCATTTACTCACTCACTTATTCACTTGCTCGTTCACTTGTTCACACACTCAGTCTCACAACCACTCACTCATCATTCATTCATTCATTCACTCTCTTAATCGCTCACTCACTCACTCACTCATTCACCTTTGCACTCATTCACTTTCACTTACTTGTTCGCTCATTAATTCATTTGCTCACTCATTCTCTCTCTTTCTCTTTTTCACTCTCTCTCTCTTCCCCAGTCTCTCTCTGAGTTTTTCTTTGAGTTGGTCTGACTTGCTCTCTTTCTGTCTATATTTCTTCCTCCCTCACGCTTTCTCAGATGAATCTTTATAATCTATAGCAGATGGTCTGGCTCAAATCATCCTGTTGTAGCCAACGGCTGCGGATTGTGTGGCCTCCTCCTTCTCCCCTCTCTCCTTCTCTCTGTATCACTCTCTCTCTCTTCCTCTCCCTCTCCCTCTGCCATTCTTGCATTCTGAAAGCCTGAAAATTCCTTGAAATTAGCTTTTAAACAGTTGTTAAATTCTGCCTTGCCTTGTTACTCTTACCGTTAAATCTTCAGACCAATCTCGTGTTATGACTTGCAGCAAGCAATACATCTCAACTGTTATCTCTTGTAAGTTCTCTACTTCCTTACATAGTTTATTTCCTTACCGTTATGATAGAAATACCGTTAAACTTTTTAAACATCCCCAAATGATTACCTGAGCAGGCTGTTGTAAAGTTCCACTGCATTATTTGGCACTGATGGGTTCCAGGTTTCAGCGTTTCATCAAGGCCTGAACCATTTCCCAGTTTTTTCCAGAGTTCCGGTGGACAACTGGCTGACCCCCGGAGCACCTCTCTGGGTTTCTCTTCACACCACGCACAGCTATCATACAGATGATTTACACCCTCAGTCTCACCAACATCAGCTGAGTCTCACCAGAGTGATGTGTTAGAGTGCATACATGTGTGTTTTTACAGGCGGACTATCCCAAACACGTATGCATATACAGACGGTTATGCAGGCACACAGACGTGTAGTTGTCTTTCAAATCTTTCAAAATGTAAACACCAGGGACTATAAACGTTTCAAAAAATGAAAACCGAAAACGATTGAAATTTTTTGCAGAACGTAACCGAAAACGGGAACTAAGTAATTTTTCAGTTGTTCCGGAGTGAAAACGGTATTTTTGAGTGCTGGTAACCTGTTATAACCGGTTAATTTTGTTAATTTTTTCATGAAACCAAAAGCCAAAGGGTTTATCACAGTAAAATTTTGGAATTACACCACTTCGTCACTCTGCATCACACATTTCTTTGCCTAATTGAAAGATGTGGATGTAGCATTCTGTGAGTGATGACCTTTTTAACATGATATATTATTACTACATATACATGCATGGCTAATCCAGATACAAGGAAAACATTATTAGAGGTAAAAAGTACATTTACTAGTTGCTTTCAAATCTTCACTAAATTATTGTTAGATATGATGCATTCATACAGATTTGATGCTGCTGGGTTTTGACTGAGAAGCAGATCTGTAATAAAGATTATACTTGAATTAACTCTATACTGATAAATTACACTTATATTGATGAGGCAAGTGGCTTATTTTGGGCTTGTTTTTCCCGACAGCATTGCTTGTTTCTTTTACGAGATCCTGCAACACTGCAGCTGCAACTGGTACTTCACCTACCCTTTGTATTGTAATTTTAAAAAGAACATTATTAACCATTCTTTTATTTTGTTCTAACTGACTATCATTTGTAAAGGAGCCTGCGGAACTTCCGAACAAGAACGAAAAAAAAATGTTTTACTCCGAAAGAACCGAAATGAAAAGCATTTCATTTTTAGTCACTGGTATACACACACACACATACACATACACTGTA
Source organism: Myxocyprinus asiaticus (assembly GCF_019703515.2). Classification (NCBI taxonomy): domain Eukaryota; kingdom Metazoa; phylum Chordata; class Actinopteri; order Cypriniformes; family Catostomidae; genus Myxocyprinus; species Myxocyprinus asiaticus. The sequence goes on along the minus strand of NC_059376.1, from coordinate 18,441,840 downwards.
AAATAATAATAAAAGCACATACAAGGTATTTTATTATTCAATAGGGTTCATTCATTCCATTTAAACCAAGTATAAATAGATTATAAATACAGATATACTGTAGCTAAATTTAGGACTCAGACATCTGTTTTTTGTGATATTGTGAGAAAAAAAATTATGTTGTCAAAGTGTATTGCACATGTGCTAATACATTACACTGTTCTCATGTGAGTGATGCAAGTTTGAATTTGGCCCCATGCGATCCCTTGCATCACCACCCCCACCTCTTACTTACTATTATTGATATTTACTATTTATTATTATTTACAAAACTATCATTTCCTGTCCTTTCTCCATTGTATCAGTGAAAGTGGAGAAAAGGATAAAAGTAAGATTTAAAAAAAAATATTATGTCAAAATAAAGCAAATTTATAGATGAAAAGCTCTATGTATATTACGTCAAACAAATTTAGGTAGCAGTTATCCTGGCCTCACACTAACATTTTTTTTTTTTATAGGCACACCTCTGTACAGTTGGAAATTGATGTTTTTATTGAGATTGGAAGTTCATTAGTCTGTATTTTTCATGTACAGAAACAGTCTCTTGAAACAGCCCAGCCTGTCCATGGACGTAATTACACAGTAGAGCCAGCCTCTGAGTCTATGAATAGAAGGGGAGAGACGGAAAACCTACATTTACTTTTCTCCATTTATCTTCTCTGTTAAGGTTGGAACTTCATTCCTCGCTGTTTTTAAATCTAGACCAGCCAGGCTTTATTTAGATTGGGCTGTTCTTTAAATATACCCCAGTGCAGTGCCATTAACCAGCATACCCCAGGAAACCAATGACAGCGTGTTTCAGATGGTGTGTGTTTGGGTTTCTGTCAGAGACCATGTGAGAGAGTATGAGAGGAGATGTTTAGCAGAACATTTGTATGAGCATGTGCTTGTGTGTGTGTTGTAAGAGAATGATAAATATTATGTGACAAATAAGTGCATAAAGGAATAGCATAGTTCACCCCCCCCCCCCAAAAAAAATGTCACTCACCCTAATGTGAGTAAATCCAAACCTGTATGACTTTGTTTCTTCTGTAGACATCAAAAGGTGAATTAAAAAAAAAAAGTCTTCACATGAGTCAATAGTGACCGGTTTGTCAAGCTCGAAAATGTCATATTTTCATAATGTCATGTCATAATGTTTAGTCTCGAGATGCAATGAGAACCAATGAGGTTTGATGTTATTGTCATAGCCACCATATTGACCAGAGTCACTTTTCTCAAGTCTCACATGGCCAGCAAAATTCCCCATTTGTGTTTCACAAAAAAAAAGAAAGTTTTTTGGAGGATTTGAAGTGATATTAGGGGCAGTAAACAAAGACAGAATTTTCATTGTAGGGTGAACTATTCCTTTAACTCTTGGGTGTGTATGTTGTAGGCTTGTTTTTGTGTGTAAGTTTAATATAGGCTCTATTGTATTGCTAGCGCTCAGTTTTCCTTCAGTTAGTCATAAAGGCCAGGCATCAGGGGTCCCAACATCATAGACACAATACTCACACTCACTAAAGAGATGTCTGATGACCGATGAACCTGGACTAAACAACCAATATTAAATTGTGTAGTGTGATAACTAAACCCCATACGTCAACGGCAGAGAGATTACTTCCATCCATCCATTTCACCTGTGTGTGAAGTGTGGGAAAGTTTGGCACCTAAGTGAAGCTTTTGGGGGAACTTTAAATAAGACCCAAATAGAGCATAACTGTGAGGTTGTGTTGTAGATGGTTCTGACAGAAAACATTTCATATATTGCAACACAGAAAAACATAATTGCAAGACATGATAAATTAGAAACAATTTATTATTTCAAGTGACTTTTTGTTATTTAAAAGCATTTTCACAAAATTAAATTTAGTCCGCAGAGCTATATCCAGCTTATTAACCCGCAATCTCGGTCCAGAATTTGGATCCATGCTCACATTATTGTCATTCTCCACATTCTTCTAAATGACAATACAGATCAGCCGACATATGTTTAGAATTACACATAACATTCAATCAGGAGAGACTTCCCGTGCCAGTTGGCAGAGCTGACCATGTAAACCGTTCCATGACCATAGATAAGGAATTGGGTTTTTCACTTAATTACGAGCACATGCCATACAGGCTCTCAGAGTAGAACTAATGTGTGATTACACAACCTGCTGTCATGTGATAGGCTGGTGAGAATGATGTCATTGCAACTGCCAAATACCCCAGGCACCCCACAAAAATCAAAGGTTGCATTACATTTAACCAACATTTAACCCCTGGGAGGTCATTTTTTTTTTCCTGTGAGAGCACACTCAGTCATTCCATACCAGCTTCATAGTTCAATTCTAATTAAAAAGCTTCTACTTAATCACCAACCTGTAAATTGTGTTTTTGTGTGTCTAATTTCTATCTCTTTCTGTGTTTGGACAAGTTAGAAAGGAAGCTCTTCCAATAATACTTGCTCTTTTGCATGCCTTTGGTTGTTAATAAAGTGTTGGAGTGCTTTCATGATTCCTTGGCAAGTGCAGAGCGTTATAGGGCAGGATGGAGGCACAAATACTAAGCCAACCCGATCCATGTTCATTGGACTTGAGAAAGAGAGAGAGTGAGAGACTTACAGATGAAGCTGTTAAAACGCTTTTTACGATTCTGGCGTAGAGAGAAATAAGAGCAAGTGAAACTGTGAACTTAAATGGATAGTTCACCAAAAAATTCTGTCATTATTTACTCACCCTCTTTGTTCCAAGCCAATGTGACTTTCTTGTGTGGAAAACAAAAGATTTCAGGCAGAGTGGTAGCCTCAGTCCTCATTCACTTTCATTGCATATTTTTTTCACACAGTGCAAGTAAATGGTGACAGGCGAGCATTCTCGGGGCTCCAATCTAGCATTTGATTGCGGTGGCACCAGTGCCACCAAGTCCTATAGTTGGTGACACCAGCACCTCATTTGGTAGCACCAGTGAGGGGTGGGGGTCTGTGGACTATAAAATGAAAATTTTAAATACAGAAAATAGTAATAAAAGTGATAAGAGTGGCTAAAAGAAGATACTCTGAGAAAGCTGAAAAACAAGTTTTCAGCTAACAACCCTGCATCAGTGTGGAGTGGCATGAAACAACTCACAAATTACAGGACTCCTACCCCCAACCCTGTGGTGGACCAACAACTGGCTGATGACCTGAATGTGTTCTACTGCAGATTTGAAAGGCCCAATCTCACATCCCACACCCACTCTGACCTTCACTTCACACAAACACCAACACCTCCTGCAACCCCCCTCCTTCCCCCTCCTGCTACTCAACGTGCACTTAAGATCTGTGAAGATGATGTGAGCCACGTCTTTCGGAAACAAAAGACGAGGAAAGCTTCAGGCCCAGATGGCATCTCATCAGCATGTCTTCAATCCTGTGCTAACCAGCTGGCCCCCATCTTCACACAGATCTTCAATAGATCACTGGAGCAGTATGATGTCCCATGCTGCTTCAAACGCTCAATCATTATTCCTGTCCCAAAGAAACCAAAAATCACAGGACTTAATGACTACAGACCTGTTGCCCTGACATCTGTGGTCATGAAATCATTTGAGAGACTGGTGTTGGCCCACCTGAAGAACATCACTGGACCCTTTCTAGATCCCCTTCAATTTGCTTATCGAGCAAACAGGTCTGTGGATGATGCAGTCAACATGGGATTGCATCATATCCTGCAACATCTGGACAGACCAGGGACATATGCAAGGATCCTTTTTGTGGACTTCAGTTCGGCTTTCAACACCATCATCCCAGCTATACTCCAGAATAAATTACACCAACTCTCTGTTCCCATGTCTATCTGTCAGTGGATTACCAGTTTTCTGATGGACAGGCAGCAGTTTGTGAGACAGGGGAAACTCACTTCCAGCACCTGTACAATCAGCACTGGTGCCCCCCAGGGATGGGTGCTCTCCCTACTACTCTTCTCCCTCTACACCAATGACTGCATCACCAAGGACCCCTCTGTCAAGCTCCTGAAGTTTGCAGACGACACCACTGTCATCGGCCTCATCCGAGATGATGAAGGGTCTGCTTACAGAAGGGAGGTTGAACAGCTGGCTGTCTGTTGCAGTCAAAACAACCTTGAGCTGAACACGCTCAAAACGGTGGAGATGATTGTGGACTTTAGGAGAAACACCCCAACACTGACCCCCTCACCATTCTAAACAGCACTGTGGCAGCAGTGGAGTCATTCAGGTTCCTGGGCACTACCATCTCTCAGGACCTGAAGTGGGAGACCCACATTGACTCCATTGTGAAAAAGGCCCAGCAGAGGTTGTACTTCCTTCACCAGCTGAGGAAGTCCAGCCTGCCACAGGTGCTGCCGATACAGTTCTACTCAGTGGTCATTGAGTCTGTCCTCTGCACTTCAATAACTGTCTGGTTTGGTTCAGCTATGAAATCAGACATCAGAAGACTACAAAGGAGAATTCGGACCGCTGAGAGGATTATTGGTTGCCCTCGGGCCCCCCCCCCCCTTCAAGAACTATACACTTCCAGAGTGAGGAAAAAGGCTGGAAAAATCACTCTGGACCCCACTCACCCTGCCCATTACATTTTTGAACTGTTGCCTTCTGGCCGACGCTTCAGAGCTCTGAGCACCAGAACCATCAGGCACAGGAACAGTTTTTTTTTCCCTTAGGCTATCCATCTCATGAACAGTTAAATTGCCCCATTGAGCAATAACTATGTGCAATACACAGTTTAGTCTTTTTTATATTTATCCAACCTCTTCTGACATTTCATTCCTCTGGGAAAAAAACAAACCCCGTCCCCCCCCCCCCTATTTTTGCACTACGTATGTGTATGTATGTATGGGTGTGTCTGTTTGTGTATGTATGTATGTGTATAACAATTTTTAGTTTTTTATTATTGTCTATGTCTTGCTGCTGTTTTTGTATTGTTTTTGTATGGTTGTACACTGGAAGCTCCTGTCACCAAGACAAATTCCTTGTATGTGTAAGCATACTTGGCAATAAAGCTGATTCTGGTTCTGATAATACAAAATGAAGTGCAAATACCAATAATGTTGCATATTTTAAAGATTTAAATTGACTGATATCAACAACAGGAATGTTAACTGTAACATCTTTAAAAACTAAAATGTTAACCTTATTTATAGGGCTAAATTATTCTGACAGTGCGACTGAATTGGGACTCCTTTCATCAGGCTGTTGTTGATTCAAGTTCAATTATCTCTTGGAAATTTGAAGGTAAACAAAACCAGTTATATTTTTCTACAATCAGAGAGCATTAGAAGAAAACAGATTTTATACAGAAAGAAAAATAGCTTCCTGACTAGCTTTCCAGGCTTTAAAGCCCTTGATTCTATTGTGCATTCACCCTTTAATATAAAATTTTCAGTAGTTTTTTTTTTTATAGTTTTCACAGTGGTATTTGTAACAAGACCATGGTAACCTCAGATAAAACCAAGCATGGATCGTTACTACCATGGTTAGATGTAACATGCTGAACAACAAACTATGGCATTTTTGTAATGAAAAACAGTACACTTAACACTTTTAAAACCTATAAATATAGAATATTTACGTTTATAAACTGCTATAGTTGTAACAACAATAAATTATATTCCCTCACTACCCTAATGCAGCCTATTATAAATGTAATAGAGCTACAGTAGTAATATAATATTTATTATGAATATATTTTTGCCTAAAATACTAGTTAATACCGTCAGTGTTACTATTCAAGGTAAAAAAAAAATTTAAAAGGTGGTGTGTAAAAATTCTGCTGATTTATGTCTGTGCATGTCACTGTGTTTTCTCAGCGTTTGTGCTTTTTTGAATATTGGACTGTTTAATGTGGTTTTAAGCTAGTTTACTCACCAAGGGTTTTCATAGAGATTTGCACCAGAGAATTCTGTGATGAATTCAAATGGTTTCCACAACTCCCTCCATGCTTCTCACTGGTTCTCGCAGTGCTGTAGTGATTTGCGCTGCACGGTTGAGAACTTGAGACCGGATCCGCGAGTAAACGCACCTGCTCATGCTGCTCTGTCCATTGATCCAAGTAGCGGATAGAGCTATTTCGTACCGCTTTTGACACATTTGCCATTTGCTTAACAGAAAATGGCAGCGCATAAACGGAGCAAGAGAAGGAGAGTTCAGAGACCAACTCTGTAGTCCCACCAGTGTAATCTATAAAAAAAATTAAGTCACACTGGTGGGAAAAGCGGTCACAAAATGCGACGATTTAGTCACCGTCTGGAGCCCTGTTTCTGCTTAACATCTCCTTTTGTTTTCCATGGAAGAAAGAAAGCCATACAGGTTTGCAGACACATTAGAATGAGTGATTAACAACAGAATTTTCCTTTCTGGGTGAACTGTCCTTTTTAAGTGAATGAAAGTGAGAAAAGTAAAGGAGTGTACTATACCCGTACCCTCTCCTCTCTGGAGATGTGTATCTGTCTTAACCCTTTTAGTATGGATCAGTCTTTCCCTGCTTTTTGTTGGTCTCCTGTGAAAAATAAACCTCCTCTTAGTCACCTACTGCTGTTAAAGAGAGGAACTATGAGGCAGAGAAAGGAAAGAAAAGAGGGAAAAGAGGAAAAAATGGTAGCAGTGTAAGAGAGACATTAATGGAGGAAAAAATAACATGCAAAATTGTTCAAATCTGCACTTTAACTGTCGTTTTAGGGTTTTATGGTTTACGGCGTTACGTTGTCAACGAAGTTGTTAAATTGAATATAACTTTTCACAGAAAAGGTTAGTAAATGATTTTATCACACTAAAATACTATTAACACATATATTGTTTATGTCTTGTGGCTATACTTTTGAAACAGTGAGTATTTTAACGTTTACGGACTGGTGATTGACGATTGAGCTTAACTTGTATTGAACCCAGAACATTTTTTTTAAAAAAGTTAAACTTCACTTGAGTGCTTGTTTGCCATCTCCATTTCTTGAGCTTCATCACACTGTGCGCTCAATTTCCATTGGCTGCTCACCATATGACTTCAAAGTTGTACAGCATCATACACAACAAGATTTCCTCTGCAGTCGTGGATTGTTGGCTCAGAAGTATCAAACATGCTTGATATCTTCCAACTACATGGAATCATATTCGGTAATTGTGTGCACCCATCATATAATGTTTCATGTTCGGTGAAATCTGTCAACTACGACTGGCCCATAATCTACAGAATTGTGCCAACTAGCACCAACGAGCACCGACTGGACCCAACTGCAAATCTGGGCTGAAATCTGAGTTAAAGGCTGGATTACACTACACAACTTTAAGGTTTTAGTGGGGCTTGCTATTAAAGTGCAGTACATAACTTGTTATGCACCATTTGTGCTACAGAAATGAATAATACCACAAATTATGGGGCTTTTTGGTGAGGTGTACATTCTTAAGCAGTCAGATGTATAAATATTCACCTGGCAGACAATGAAACGTAATAAATCCCTTAAAATTTAACTGAAGGAGTGACCCAAACTATATGGAGGGACCAGAATATTATTGAGACGTGGGGGTTGACCAGTAAGTAACCACCCACAAAAACCCTTGCAATTACCTATGAAAGCCTTAGTAACTACCCAAAACACCATAGAAACCACAAAGCAACACACTAACAACAGCTCAGAACACCTTAGCAGCCGCATATCAATGCCCTGGCAAACGTCCTAGCATCATGGTGGTGATGTTTGCACTGGCAGGTTCCACTTACATTTTTTTCAGAATTGTAAAAATCTGGTTTAATGCTTTCCACAATGATTAAAGAGCAGTCATGTCACTAATACAGTCTTATCATCACTCAAACACTTTAATGTGAGGCCTCGTATTTCGTCCTCATATTTTCCACTTGGAACCTCACAGACTTTCTTTTACGCCATTTCTTCCAATTATGCAAATGATTCTGTATACATATGCATAACATAGAGAGTTTTGTGAATGCATGCATTTCCGTGCTGTTGTCTTAAAACTTGCTAAATACAGTTGTGTTTTTATTACACAAGGGAAAAAACGCAACAATTGCTGTAATTACCACAAACACACACACACAAACACAAACATTTCCTCAAAGGCTCCAATCTCTGACCATATATCGGTAATTCATTCCCTCACACTGAAATATACCCCTGCTTCTCATTCTCTTTATCCATTTCACACACGTTATGTCTCCCAGTACCCCTGCATTCACTCACAGCCACTCTTTGCCTTTAAATGTTTATAGTGTGCTCTGTATCCTTCAGGCAACGGAGCTGCAACAGCACAACAAAAGCTGTCCTTCTTTCATTTAAACTGGCATTTTTTTTAGTTAAACTTTTTTTAATAAACAATCTTGGTCAACTTCACTTCAGAGCCATGTACGGGCAAGGAAGATATGGAAAATGACGCAAACTGTGTTTATTCCAACCAAATAATTTGTTGTGATTTTCAATAGCCCCATCAGTAATAAAAAACAACAGTTACCGTTTGACTCATTGTCCCAGATACCCGGACTAATAATAACCTCTTTATTAACTTCCCTATTTTCTTTCTGCTGTCAAATATAGACCTTTCAACAGCCAACATGCCATATCCAGTCAGACCATATTGAAGGTTTAGCATTGTTAGGTACTTCCGATTCTCCTAAAAAAAATTTCTCTCTTGAATTATTTCCAGCTTGACTGGCTGGTGTGCTAGGCGAAGTTTCCTAGACCTCCCAAGTTAACTTTCGTGAATATCCCTTATCCACCTAACTCCTGTATGGAATATAAGTCTGATCTTGCTCCATCTTGCTAATTAGCTGTGTTCACCATTCAGTCATGGATGTTCTGTGAGTCTGAATATTGAGAAGAGCTGCCAACCATTCTGATTAATTGTTGGGAATCTTGGATGACATTTGGCCAAGTTGGATACAGAAATCACTATAGCCTACAGTATGTCAAAACAAGATTTTATTTCTGAGCATATGGTTCTGCAGTTGTTTGAATGAACTTTACACTTATGTGTGTTTGAATGTGTTTTGTAGTGTCGCCCATTGATATATTTAGCAATGTTGCCTTCCAAACTCTCCTAAGAAATGACAACACAGTTGTGTAACACTGCATCCTCCCAGCTGCCTGAACATGGATTACCATTGATTCTGCAATACTTGGCTAATTCACCTCTGGTGTGATTGAGTTAACCTTTTAGACAGAATGAGACAGAGAATGACTCTACTGTGTTACGACTTGACAGCTGTGATGGTTTATTCATATTTACATAAATGGTTCCCTGTCTTTCAGAGTAAAGAGCAGCAGCGTCAGGCCCTAAACCAAAGTAACAAAGTGTTCCTCTACTGCGCTTTCCTGGACTACAGGTGGGTTGTATTATTTCTGCTTAAAGCATTTCTCTCATTTTCTCAATTAGCATCAAGCAAGGGAACGGTTCTTATATATTACAGCATGTCTTTTTGGATTTGTTTAGAGTTAGGACCTTAGCTCTAATAGTTGTAGAGCTTAATAAATATTATTAGTTGTGCTTGCTAAAGCAAGCATGACTATTACTATTGCATTCCTAGGGTGAGAGATTTGAACAAACCACTAATCCAAATTATTACATTTCTGAATGAAACTCTTCCCATACAGTTTGTGCTATGAACATGTATGATACCTCAAATCGTGAGACGTTTTGACGAGATATGTGCTGTTACTTTTCTAAGTTATGGGACTTTTGATAAAAAGGCTGAATAGACCTACATTTAAGGAGGGTCCCGACTTCTGAGCCAAATCTTGGAACTAGAATATCATAGAGACTTGGGGTAGGGTAGGGCACTTTTGACTTGTTCCAGTAAGCAGTGTTATTATCGTTAACGAAAACTAAAATGAGAACTAAAAAAAAACATTTTCTTTAACTAATATAAAAATGATCTTGAATTAATTTTAGATCCCTTTCCCTTAGGAACTCGAGCTGTGTAATCATATTGTGACACGCCCTGAGTGTCACGTGGTCTGAAGCCCTTATACAGTCATGCAAATTTATTGGCTGATGGCACTTAAGCAATGCCCCTAGGGAGCTACGTCATGGGCTCCATAAAGGCGCTCGCTTCGCGCTGTCGAGTCAGATTTTCTGTTCTTTGTACGACCTGTGTTGTACCTACGACTCACGTCGAAGAGAGGAACATTATTATTCTCCCTTTTGAGTGGCAACACAGGATGGAATTTAAGAAACGACTCGCCTCGTTTTGTAAAGTGTAATTTCAGAACAATTTTAAGGTATTTTTTTCCAAATATTACGAGGGTCCGACAGGGACCACGGCGCTGTTCGAGGCTCGCGATTTCTCACCACGATGCGTTATCCCCACTTGTTCTAGTTCCACGGCCTCCAGGTTGGAGCTCCGTGTGGGGGGGCAGTTTGCGATTTCGGCTTTGTGTCTGAGAAGATTGGAGTGTGAACGGACATCGGATTCTTCCTCGTGTTTGTCACCTTCCCCTTGAGCAAAAGCACGAGTTTTGTCGGGCATGCTTTGAGGCCTAGCTCGTGGCCATTTTCTGATGAACAAGCGTGCGAAAGAGTTACCATGCGCGTCTTGAGCTGTCGCAAAAATGCTGTATGAGAGAATCCGTCGTTTGAAGGTAAGGAAACAAATTTGCCCCTTTGTCCCTATTGTCTTTTTGTGTGTCGTTCTGGGAGAATGCACATGAATAAGGCAAAGGAGGAACAGCCTTGGCCTTTCTCTCTCTCCCCTCCCCATTCGAAGCAAACTGCTCACGGTGGAGGGGATTATGCATGAGCCCGGCTGCAGAATGAGGGGGCTGGAATAAGAGAATATTCCCCAAAAGAGTGATGGTGAACCAATGTGCGTGTGTTTCGTTGGTGCCATTATTCTTTCGGGATGCTATCAATAGATGCAAGATATTTTAACTAGTTTTTTTGTCTTTCGCCCATTTGTGGACCACGTGGGCATCTGACGAGACAAGAGACATGTACTGCTTACGGCTCGCACTGGGGAACGAGTTGGTCAAGGTGATGCCGAGGGTGTTTCTGGGTGTTGCGCGTTGTTCCCCCATTATATATTGGGACCGGTTTAGTTCTAACCCGTTTTTTCAGTACACCAATTTAGCTCAGTCTCCCCCTTAATTTATGCTGGCAAACGAGCATTGAATATTTTTAGCTTGAGTTTTGCCTCGGGAGACACGTAATATAACTCGGTGTACGATAAAAATAGGTCTACACACGAGCCTGTCAGGCTTGCTGTGTAACGATGGATGAGCCCCTATTCAGTGAATGTTCTATGCTAGGGTAGATGGTTTATCTGGCATCCTCTGCTGTAAATACATTCAGAGTGACTGCTTTTTATAACTGCCTGATCGAATTCGGTCTCTGTCTCCATGACCAAGTGTTTCAGGATATGTATTTCAGAATTCGATGTTCATCGAGCACAAGTGTACACAAAACATACAGTGAACATAAGCATCATACATTGTCCCCTCATAAAGAATGCCGGGCCGTTGTGGTGAACCAGTTTTCTGAAATAATTATTTTCTCCAATGTTCATAAACTTTTCCCCTTTCAAATACCAGGGAAAATGTTTTTTTCTGTCAGCGTCCCTGCTGTAGATACATTCAGGTCGCTCATCATTTATGCCTAAATACAATAAAGGCAAAAATATTATCAAATTCCCTTCAACCAGCCACAGTATTAGAGGAGCAAAGGCTTCCAGAGGCAACAGAGGAGATTTCCCCCTCATAGAGAGAGTGCGGCTTTTACAGCTGTCATTTTCTGGTCCCAAAAAAAGATGGCGGCTTGCGTCCCGTTCTGGATTTGAGACGTTTGAATTCCAAAGTAATGAAATGTCAATTCGGAATGCAGATAGAAGCAAATAATGTCACAAGTGCAGCTGGGGGACTGTTTTTTGACAACAGATTTGAAGGACGCTTATTTCCATATTCAGATTGTGCCGAAGCACAGGTGCTTTGTCAGATTCGCTTTTGGAGGCAAAGCGTATCAATTTTGCGTCCCTCCGTTTGGACTTGCACTGGCACCATGCACTTTCACAAAATACTGGATGCAGCTTTGACGCACTTGAGGCTTCAGGGCATCCGCGTTTTGAATTATCTCAATGATTAGTTGGTGCTAGCCCACTTGGAGACTTTGGCTGCCCAACATTGAGATGTCATTCTCAGCCATTTGAGCAATCTAGGGCTGTGTGTAATCCTAGGCAAGAGTGTCTTGTTGCCAAGGCAACAGACTCTATTTCTAGGGGTGGAGCTAGATTCCCGGGCGATGCAGACGCATCTGTCTCCAGTTCGCGTTCTGTTATTCCGCCGGTGTCTAGCGATGTTCAGAGTGGGACGCGTTCTCCCTGCGAGAACATTTCACAGGCTCTTGGGGCTCATGATCACGGCTTCCGCTGTCATTCCCCTGGGCATGATGCATGCGAGACCTTTTCAGGTGCTGCTTGAACTCCACAAAGGGACTTCAACCACTGACACATGCATTCCATCTCTTCAAAGTGACACGTGAGTGCTATCGAACTCTGTCACCATGGAAATGGACCCACCTTCTGATGTCGGGCATTCCGTTGGGACAGGTGTGTCGCCACAAAGTTATAACGACAGACACCACCTCCACGTGTTGGGGCGCTGTAACAAGGGTCGTCCAGCATGCGGGGTTTGGACGGGCCAGCGTCAATATTGGAACATAAACTGTCTGGAGATGTTCACGGTGCTTCTGATCGTTACATTTTTTTCCTCCCTGAGATTCAGGGCAGTCATGATCTTATCCAGTCGGACAACAGGACGGTGGTGTCTACATTAATCGCCAGGGAGGAGTGTGTTCTCATGCTATGCTGAGGCAGGCATGTCGCATTCTTCTATGGGCACGGGACAATGTGCTGTCTCTACGAGCCGTGCATGTTCCGGGCCAGTTGAATTTGGGGAGGATCTCCTGTCCAGACAGGGTTTGATGCCTGGAGAGTGGACATTACATCCTCAGATTAATCAAAATCAAATCAAATCACTTTATTGTCACACAGCCATATACACAAGTGCAATGGTGTGTGAAATTCTTGGGTGCAGTTCCGATCAACATAGCAGTCGTGACAGTGATGAGACATACGCCAATCTACAATAAACATCAAATTAACACAACACAATTTAAACATCTGTTATACATAATTAAACTCGACTTAAAACATCAAATTAACACAGCACAATTTAAACATCTGTTATACATAATTACACAACTTAAAACATCAAATTAACACAACACAATTTAAACATCTGTTATACACAATTACACTCAACAATATACAATAATAACATACATTGCACAGTATACAATATGCTGTTTTTGTTTTTTGTTTTTTTTTTTTGTTTTTTACTATATAGATACTATATAGATACACATTATTCAATAAAAATTAAAATATATATGAAAAAAAGTATATATATAGAATGTACAGTATTGTACTGTATTGACATTCAGGCTGTCGGTTGATAGTCAGTTGTTAAGAGAGACATAATATAATGACAGTAATATAATTTATGACAGTCCGGTGTGAGATAAAAGAGTAATAAAGTGCAGGGATGATGTATTTTGATCGTGGGAGATCAAGAGTTCAGAAGTCTGATTGCTTGGGGGAAGAAGCTATCATGGAGTCGGCTGGTGCGTGTCCTGATGCTGCGATACCGCCTACCTGATGGTAGCAGTGAGAACAGCCCATGGCTCGGGTGGCTGGAGTCTCTGATGATCCTCCGAGCTTTTTTCACACACCGCCTTGTATATATTTCCTGGAGGGAGGGAAGCTCACCTCCGATGATGTGTTTGGCAGTTCGCACCACCCTTTGCAGTGCTTTGCGGTTGTGGGCAGTGCTATTGCCGTACCAGGCGGAGATGCAGCCAGTCAGGATGCTCTCCACAGTGCAGGTGTAGAACCGTGTGAGGATGTGGCGGTTCATTCCAAACTTCCTCAGCCGTCTCAGGAAGAAAAGGCGCTGATGAGCCTTCTTCACAACGACTTCAGTGTGGACGGACCATGTGAGTTCCTCAGTGATGTGGACACCCAGGAACTTGAAGCTGCTGACTCTCTCCACTGGTGCTCCATTGATGGTGATTGGACTGTGTTCTCTGTCTTTTCTCCTGAAGTCCACCACAAGCTCCTTTGTCTTACTGACGTTGAGGGAGAGGTTGTGCTCCTGACACCAGTGTGTCAGAGTGTGCACCTCCTCTCTGTAGGCTGTTTCATCATTGTCAGTGATCAGACCTACCACCGTCGTGTCATCAGCAAACTTAATGATGGCATTGGAGTTATGTGTTGCCACACAGTCATGTGTGTACAGGGAATACAGTAGTGGGCTGAGAACACAGCCCTGCGGGGCTCCAGTGTTGAGGGTCAGTGATGAGGAGATGTTGCTGCCTATTCTAACCACCTGGCGTCTGCTTGACAGGAAGTCCAGGATCCAGCTGCACAGCGAGCTGTTTAAGCCCAGAGCCCGGAGTTTCTCATCTAGCTTGGAGGGCACTATGGTGTTGAATGCTGAGCTGTAGTCTACAAACAGCATTCTCACATAAGTGTTCTTTTTTTCCAGGTGGGAGAGAGCAGTGTGTATTGTAGATGCAATGGCATCATCAGTGGAGCGGTTGTTACGGTAAGCAAACTGCAGCGGGTCAAGATTGAGTGGTAATACAGAGCAGATGTAATCTCTGATTAGTCTCTCAAAACATTTGCTGATGATGGGGGTCAGAGCAACAGGACGTCATTTAAACAAGTTATTTTCGATTGTTTTGGAACAGGCACAATGGTGGATGTTTTAAAGCATGTGGGGACTACAGACAAAGAGAGGGAGAGGTTGAAAATGTCCGTAAAAACACCAGCCAGCTGGTTCGCGCACGCTCTGATGACGCGGCCCGGAATGCCGTCTGGACCCGCGGCTTTGCGGATATTCACCCGTCGGAATGATCGGGTTACATCCGCTACAGAGACGGAGAGTGAACTAACCTCTGTAGCTTCGGCCGTGAGAGCTCTCTCCGCGAGGGTGGTGTTATTTCCCTCGAAACGAGCATAAAAAGTATTTAGCTCATCTGGGAGAGAGGCAGCGGTGTTCATGGCGGAGTTTTTATTCCCTTTAAAGTCCGTGATGATGTTAATTCCCTGCCACATGCTTCTAGAGTTGGTGGTGTTAAACTGTCCTTCAATCTTACTCCTGTACTGGCGTTTTGCTGTTTTGATAGTTTTTCGGAGGGCATAACTGGCTTGTTTATGCTCCTCCGCGTTCCCGGAATTAAAAGCGGAGGTCCGCACATTAAGTGCTGCGCGAACATCGCTGTTGATCCACGGCTTCTGATTCGGATAGATTCGCACAGTTCTGGTCGGAATCACTTCCTCTACACACGTTCTGATGAAGCACATTACGCTATCAGCGTAAAGCTCGATGTCGTCATCAGAGGCGGACCGGAACATCTCCCAGTCCGTGCGATCAAAACAGTCTTGTAGCGTAGAGTCTGATTGGTCCGACCAGCACTGGATCGTTCTGAGGGTGGGTGCTTCCTGTTTCAGTTTCTGCCTGTAAGCGGGCAGAAGCAGAATGGAAGAGTGGTCCGATTTTCCAAATGGTGGGCGGGGGAGGGATTTGTAGCCATCCCGGAACGGAGAGTAGCAATGGTCCAAAACCCGGTCCCCTCGTGTGTTGAAACTAATGTGCTGGTGATATTTTGGTGCGACTGATTTTAAACTGGCTTTATTAAAGTCCCCGGTCACAATGAACGCGGCCTCAGGGTGCGCGGTTTCCTGCTCACTTATGCTCCCATACAGTTCCTTGAGTGCCCGGTCTGTGTCGGCTTGTGGGGGGATGTACACAGCAGTGATAATGACCGCTGTGAATTCCCTCGGTAGCCAGAATGGTCGACACAGAAGCATAAGAAATTCCAGATCAGGAGAACAGAAAGACTTGATAGAATGTATGTTCCTCTGATCGCACCAGGATTTGTTGATCATAAAACATACACCACCTCCTCTAGTTTTACCTGAGAGGTCTTTCGCTCTGTCCGCTCGGAGCATGGAGAACCCCGCGGGTTCAATGGCTGAGTCTGGAATCTCCGCAGACATCCAAGTTTCCGTAAGGCAGATAACGCAGCAGTCCCTCGTCTCTCGTTGGAAAGAGATCCACGCTTTCAGCTCGCAGAGCTTGTTATCCAGAGACTGAACATTTGCCAGTAGAATAGTGGGTAGCGGGGGTCGATTTGCGCGGCGTCTTACTCTGATGAGAACGCCGGCTCTGTTTCCCCTTTTCCTCCTGCGTTTCCGCGGCCGTGCTGCCCAGACAAAGGGCTCCGCTTGCGTGTTTGTAAACAGCGGGTCGGCATTGAGGAATGTGAAGTCCGGTTTACGGTGTGAGATCGCTGAGCCAATGTCCAAAAGTGTTTGTCTGTCGTAGACAATAAGGCAGGCAACATCCAAGACAAGAAACATAAGAATTGTAAACAAAACAAACAAACCATTGCTAAGTTGTGTCGGAGCTCGCAACGCAGCAGCCATACTCGGCGCCATCTTGAGTCCAGAGGAACATATCTGGATTATGGAACAAATCTGGAGAAGGTTTGGCAGAGCAGAAGTGGATCTGTTCACTTCGAGCGAGATGTCCCCTCTGGTTTTCCCTCTCGCCCCCGGCACCGCTGGGCATCGATGCGTTGGCACATCAGTGGCCGACAACGCATCTTTACATGTTTCCATTGATCAGTCTGCTGCACGCAGTTCTGCAGGGAGTTCGGGAGGATCGGGTTCGGTTTCTGTTAGTGGCGCCGTTTTGGCCATCGCAAGTATGGTTTTCGACTCTGGTCTGTCTACTGGAGGAAGTGCCTTGGAAGATTCCAGTCAGAACAGACATGTTGTCTCAGGTTCGGGGCAGCATTTGGCAACCCCGGCCAGACCTGTGGAAGTTACGGGTATGGCCCCTCAACGGGGTGCACTTTTGAATGATGGGTTATCCCCCGCTGTGTTTGATACCATTCTGAATGCTAGAGCTCCATCAACTAGGAAGCTTTATTTGTTCAACTGGCTTATTTTTACTTCTTTGTGTGTAGAGCGCAAGGGGAAGATCCAATTCATTGCCCTGTCGGTATAGTGCTGGATTTTTTTGCTGGAGAATTTGGGGGCCGGGATTGCCCCAGCAATGCTTAAAGTCTATGTTGCCACTATAGCGGCTGAGCAAGCACTTATCAATGGAGTCTCTGTTGGTAGACATTCTCTTGTCTCTTGTTTTATGCACAGCATACGCAGGCTTAGACATTTTCGTCCCATCTGCGTTCCTTTTATTGGATTTATCTGTTGTTTTAGAGGCGCTCTCGGGTGCGCCGTTTGAGCCTTTGGCAACAGTCACTGATAAGTTTCTGACTCTTAAAACAGCCCTGCTGGTGGCATTGGCGTCATTTAAAAGAGATGGTGATTTGCATGCCCTGTCGATTAATCGCTTATGTATGGATTTTGCGCCAGGGTGTTCAAGGTTGTTAAGACCTCGCTTGGGCTATTTGCCCAAGGTCATTTCCAAATCATTTTGCTCACAGACTATTAATTTTCAAGCTTTCTATTTCCTTATTTGAGTCAGAGGAGCATGAAAGATTGCATATGCTTTGCCCAGTTCGGGTGCTGCGAGTTTATATTGACCGTACTAGCATTTGTTTGTTTGCTTTGTTGCATGCAACAGGGGTGTTTCGGTGTCCAAGCACCATTGGCTAATTGATGCAATTTCAAGTGCTTACGAAGCGTGGGGTTTGCCTTCGCCTTCAAGTATTCGAGCTCATTCTATGAGGAGCATGGCATCCTCATGGGCTTTGGATAGAGGTTCATCCTTGGAGGACATTTGTATGGTGGCAGGATGGTCCTCTTCGCATACATTTGTTCGATTTTTATAATCTGGATGAGGGTGTGACACCTGCTTCCCAGGTTCTCTCTGTTGGAACAGGAATAAACTCATAATTCCCTCTTTATTTATTCAGACACTTTAGCTCGCTTGTGCACCGCTATATGCTTGCCACATGGGCGTAGACAGTTGGCAGCTACTGTTCGCATGGCCTTCATGCAGAAAATCTGACTCGATGGTGCGAAGCGAGCGCCTTTATGGAGCCCGTGACATGGCTCCATCAGCCAATAAATTGGCAATAAGGGCATCAGACCACGTGACACTCAGGACGTGTCCTAATGCGATTACGCAGCATCTCGTTCCCACTCTGATTTTGTTTTCAAAACACAGTAGTGAATATGGGCAAAGTGGGACACTTTTGGAAATTTGACTTTTCTTTGTATTTTTAATTATGATCCAAATAGTGCATAACCTGACATTATACCTTTTATAGAAAGCTTAAAATGTTTCCTACCTTTGTCAAAAGCAAAAATTAAGAAATACTCAATACAGGGAAGAAGAACCTATGGAGAATCTCTTTTGACCAAATCCTAGATTTTTTTTTTTTCAGGCAGTGTTGTTAAAGTGGGACAGAGGAAAAAGGATTGTATAGAAAATATCTACAAATTATTTGAAATATTTGTTTTACATTTTCTTATAGATTTTTACATCATAAATTATCATATGTAACTTTTGCAAATAATAAGTCAACTTTTACTTTTTTATAATCAAAAACATATTTCCCTTAAATTTCTTTACCATTGCTTTTCCCACCATTGGTCATGAAATGAGCTCTGCCACTAATCCTGCTGTAAAATCCTCAATTTAAAACCTAAAAAAGTTTATTGCTTTCTTCCCCAAGATTAGTTTACTAATGATTTCTAACCATTTAAAGAAATTCAAATGGATACAATGGGGATCAAGCTTAACTGTCCTACTTTACCCATCTTCACACTATATTATGCACTTTGAAACATTTACAATCCACCTTAATTAAGCATAAAAATGCTAGTAGATAGAGGTCACACAAGATTGTCCTGAAAATATTTATTGACTTTAGACATTTTAAACGACACCAGTAAATGCTTTAGCTTTGACAGCGATAAAATACTGAAACTAAAACTGAAATAGAACTAACTAAACTGAAACTAGAAAACACTGAGGAAACTAAACTAAAACTAACAGACAAAATGTGAAAATTAACAAAAACGAAACTAAATTGAAATGACAAATTGAATATAAAATGGAAATAAAATCTCAACTAAAAATCCAAAACTATAATAACCCTGCCAGTAAGTAACCACCCAATACATGCTAGCAACCGCTTACGGTAGTAATGCCGTAGTAACCACCCAGAACACCCTAGTATTCGCAATGTATTCGGAAAAACACTTAGAATATCTTCTAAAACCCTAGCATTGTGAAGGTGAGTTTTGCGTGGGCAAGCACCACTCACATTTCCTTCAGAAAATGTAAATATCAAGTTTAATTTACAAACTTGTTTATGAATTTTGAGGACATCCCCCTTTTCTCACTGTAAATTATCTCTCCCATCTGTCATCACTCTTAGTGTTCCTGTAACCATTTTCAAAAATGCTTCACTTTAAAGATTGTGTGTGTGTGTGTGTGTGTGTGTGTGTGTGTGTGTGTTTTACATTTGTAACATTAAAATTTAGCACATCTACTGTACCCATGATAGTGACAATTTTAAGCAATTTCATACCAAGTATTCAAGGATAACTCTCAATTGCACAGTCTTTCTTCCAATTTATCATTCAGAAGAGTCTTTTAGGATTCATAATGCTCTGTTATTGATAAAGAGCAATCTTGTGTACAAAATATGTAGGGACAATAAATGAAGCCAATTTTTAGGATCATTTGGAAAATATAAATCCATTTAAATAGAGCATGTTTGATTTGTAGTGTCACCCCTTCATCTCTTGTCTTTTCTCTTTCTCATTAAATTACTGCAACCATCATGGACATGGAGGTGACTCTCATTGAGATTAATAGGAACTTGTTTTAGTTTTGATTTAGTTGAAATCAAATTTGATGAACTTTCTGGTAATACCATTAACACTGGCCGAGGGTGTGAATGCATATTTCAATACGCACTATGAATAACTCCAGCATGTGTAATGCTCAGTTAAACATGTACACTGTTTGTGTGTTTCAGCTCCAAAGAGGGTGTGTGGTCCAATGAGGGGTGTGTAAGAGCTGATGGAAACCTGTCCTTCTCTGTCTGCTTGTGTAACCATCTGACCAACTTCGCCATTCTTATGCAGGTGGTTCCTATGGAGGTGAGAGAATCACAATGTCACACTGTCTGATGCCTGTTTTTCTCTGTAGCTGATGAATTACCGTCAGTCCTGCTTATTTTGGCAAAACATGAAGTTGATTTAAATGATACAAGATCTTCATAAATATAAATATCAAATGAAAGGTAGGGATCTGTAAGATATCAAACAATACATAAAGTAAACTTTATATTTTCCATTAAAAAAAATGTCTGTCAAAGTTGTGTCCTCACTTTAGGTCAACTTAGGTCAGGCTTGAAGTTTTGATTGGCTGAGGCACTCACTAAATCAGCAGCAGAGCTTTAGGAGAGAAGACAGTTTGGACCAAGTTGAGACAGTTCTCCAAGGGAGGCGAGCAGTATTTTGTTGCTAGTTCATTCGAAGCCCTGATGTTGTACGTGAATGTGTCTCGGAGGAGGCCGCAAGGCAGAGCTTGTGTGAGTTATGTACTGTGGGCTGAATATGGGTGGATGGATTGTCATCTGTCACGGAGAGCTTGTAAATAACAGCCGCCTTTTGAGATACTGAACGAGAACCACAGTGTGATATTTTGTTAACCCTTGTCCTGTTGATTTATTTAAAGAAAGTTAAAGAGCAAATTTAAGTCAGGCAAAAGACTCTGTCAACAAGAAGTACTTGCTAAGTAGGGACGTGCTCTTTTGGGGAAGAAAAGAGATGAATTGTTTCACAGAAAGGCAGATTCGTGCTCTAAGGTTTGCACTTTCTACAGCTGTACTCCTCCATGGGTGCACAAGCCAAACCGAAGCACCCAGGTGCAGCTTGGCTCTTCTGCGTCTATCATCTGCATGTGTTTGTTGAGAAAATCTGTGCTCACTCAGTCATGTAATCATCTCCTCTTGTGCTTTGATGCTTATGTCTGCTTCTGCCGGAGCCTCAATTAGCGGCTCACCTCAATACTTTAAGCCTGGAAGAAATCATGCTTTCCCCACTACTCTGCAGTTCCTCGATATTCTGGGCCTGTGATAATCACAAGGCAGGAAGTAGAGTTAATGTAGAATTGAACCCAAGCACAGATATATAATTTTTGTGGAAAACAACTGCCTTTGGGACCAGTGTGTAGATGCAACACTGGGTACCAATTACTGGCAGTGGGTCAGAGGAACCATAACAATGCAGCTCTACAGCATATATGCCGAGAGCTCTTGTATAAAAAATCTGTTCACCCTTTCCTAATAGGTGGTTAAAAGGGGTCATATCATAAAATTTATCATTTTCTTTTCCCTGAAGTCCGCTTAGTGAATTTTAATCAAGGTTTTTGCATCAAACAGTCATAATTTAGAGTTTCAACATTAAATTAAACAGAATTAAACAGGCTGTTTTAATTTTGTGCCTTATTAAGATTTAGATACAAACGCCCTCTTTTGTTTGCACGAGTAACAATGTATACTCATACACTGAGGGTTTGCTGCTGGGTCCAATATATAGTTATTGCAGATGCCCCATCTTTCGATAACAGCTTCATTGCAAAGTCTGAATTGCATAATGATGCTGAATTGTGCCACACAACACTACAAAAATTATTTTCTTACCCTTTTTGTGTGTGCGCACGTGCATGTGTGCATGCGTGTGCGTGTGCGTGTGCGTGTGTGTGTGTGTGTGTGTGTGTGTGTGTTGTTTTTCAGTTAAAATATTTAAATATCCTTAAAGCAAGATACATTTACTTGAGAAGTAAAATTAAAGACTATAAGAATAACATAAAATACTTGTTTTTAGAGAAATCTAACCAAATTTAGTGAGGTTTATCTTAAAACAAGGGGGGGAAATTATCAATGGGGTAAGAAAAATAAACTAGGAAAGTACCCATTGACAGTTATGGGCTACTTTTTTCAGCAAAACGGTTAAGGTCAGACTGAAATTATCAGAAACCTTTTTTTAAAATAATGAACAGGAAATACAGATATGCAGAGCTGTAGGTGCTACACAGAGGCAGGAACAGCACAAGTATTTTTCCATTGTTCTCCTTATAAGCTCTCTGTTACTGGTTGGGCTAAGTTTCACCCAAGTATCACCCAATCATTGACATGTAAACGTGGATGGTCATGTGCTGATGTAGTAATCGGCCTGATGTCAGAGAAGTCAGAAGTACAAGAACAAGCCGTTTGTTCTTTTTGAAAATAAAGTTTTGAGTTCTACAGTATGTTTTTTTACAAATACAGAATGTTAGTATAATAAACTCTTTTACTTCCAATGATCAAATAAATTTTGATTTTGTGATATGGCCCCTTTAAGAGCTATTAGAAAATAGCAAGAATCAGGTTTCATGTATATATCATGCAAATGATTATCGTCATACTTGAAAAGAAATTAAAGCAAGACTATTGGGATTTTCTGAACTGTTAGCTTTTCTACCTTGGATTTGAACTGTTAGCGCTCTTCTGAGAACAGCGTCTTATTCCTAGAAATGTGATGGATGGAATCGGTGACAGGGTCAGGCAAGGGTGTTTTGGATGAAATGATGATGAAATTCAATAGAAGTAATTTAATATTATGCAAACATCAATCCAAGTTCAGCTGGTCATATGTGACCTTTGACTTCACAATCAGAGGATTATTGCTGTGGTATCCAGTATGTTTCTTATTTGCTGGAACAGCTACAGTTTATAAGCGCCTCAAACCCCTTCAGTGCTGTGCAGTACACTAGGCCACAATGAAATTGTTTCTCCCTGCCATACTGTTGTGTTTGTCTCCACCACAGCTCTCAAAGGCCCACCAGGTGGCGCTCTCTACCATTAGCTACATCGGCTGCTCTATCTCCATTTTCTGCCTGGCAATTACACTGGTGACCTTTGCTGTGCTGTCGTGAGTATGCTACAGTGGATATACTTTAAAAAAATAGTTGACCCAAGAACCCTTAGTTTAATAGTTTACACACCTTATGCCATCCCAAATGTATATGTCTTTCTTCTACTGAACACGAACAAAGATTTTTAAAAGAATATATCAGCTCTGTAGGTCCTTACAATGCAAGTAAATGGGTACCAAAATTTCCCAAAAAAGCTCCAAAAGCACATAAAGGCAGCATAAAAGTAATCCATATGACTCCAATGGTTTAATCCATATCTTCAGTATAGATGTGAGTGAGAAACAGATCAATATTTAAGTCCTTTTTTAGTATCAGTCTCCACTTTCACATTCTTCTTTTGTTTTGGGTGATTCGCATTCTTTGTGCATATTGCCACCAACTGGGAAAGGAGGAGATTTTTTGTAAAAAGTATGTAAATATTGATCTGTTTCTCACCCACATTTATATAGCTTCTGAAGACATGGATTTAACCACTGGAATCGTATGGATTACTTTTATGCTGCCTTTATATGCTTTTTGGAGCTTCAGAGTTGTGGTCACCATTCACTTGCATTATATGGACCAACAGAGCTGAAATATTCTTCTAAAATATCCTTTTGTCTTCAGCAGAAGAAAGTAAGTCATACACATCTGGGATGGCATGAGGGTGAGTATATGATAAGAGAATTTTTATTTTTGGGTGAACTATTCCTTTAAGCTCATTTGAAAACTTGAAAATAAGTTTTAGGTCAGATTATACATTTTATTTGACAATAATCACTTAACTCATCAGCTTTTCTGATTTCTTGTCTATATAGGTCTGTTAGCACCATCCGTAACCAGCGTTACCATATTCATGCCAACTTGGCATTTGCCATCTTAGTTGCTCAGATCCTTCTACTCATCAGCTTCCGCTTCAACCCTGGCACGGTAAGTCCGTGTACCAACTAAATTTTAGGCCTAGTGAAAAAGACCAAGCACAGGCTCAAACGATTAGCCCACTAAATATTGTTGGATAACACACTAAAAGATGGTTGACATTCTTGTTGTTTATTAAATTTTCAAATGAATTCAACATCTCATTAAGGTTGTAATGTGTTTAATAGTGTTTGTTGCGTTTGAGGATTATTGTACCGTCATTAGTTAATCCAATAAGGTGGAATGAGTAGATGACTTCACTAATCATCTTACATCCTTCAGCATTACAGAGAGATTAATTTGATATTGAGTTAATTAGAATTTGTTTCCTCTGTCTGAGGACTTTGCTGAGCTCTCGCTGTGGGCGTTTTATTGGTAATGTCACTGTTGTGCTGGTATAAACTCAACAAGCTCAGTGATGATTTTACAAATATCTTATCAATGTATCACTAACATGAACAAACAAAAATCTATAATTTTTTGAAAAAATAACATTAACCAAATTTATTAAAAACTGTGAAATATCTTTGATCATTATTAGCTCATGATACCATCTGAACTGACTAATGTAAGAAATAGAATCTTTTTGTAAAGTGTTATCGTAACACAAGTATGTTTCAAGAAAAAAGTGAAATCGAATTAAGGGTCAAAGGTAATCACCTATGGTGGTGTGGGTGTAATATTATACCCTGAATGGTTAAAAATGGCTTTTAAAAGGGGGCCTGGGTAGCTCAGTGGTAAAAGACGCTGGCTATCACCCCTGGAGTTCGCTAGTTCGAATCCCAGGGTGTGGTGAGTGACTCCAGCCAGGTCTCCTAAGCAACCAAATTGGCCCGGTTGCTAGGGTGGGTGGAGTCACATGGGGTAACCTCCTCGTGGTCGCTATAATGTGGTTCGTTCTCGGTGGGGCGTGTGGTGAGTTGAGCGCGGATGCCACAGTGGGTGGCATGAAGCCTCCACACACGCTATGTCTCCGTGGCAACGCGCTCAACGAGCCACGTGATAAGATGCGTGGGTTGACAGTCTCAGACACGGAGGCAACTGGGATTCATTCTCCGCCACCCGAATCACTACGCCACCATGAGGACTTAAAAGTGCACTGGGAATTGGGCATTCCAAATTAGGGGAAAATTTTTTTAAAAAATACAAAAATGGCTTTTAAAGATCCTCTGTAGTGGACACCATGCACCAGAGTTTTAAAAAGAATATCTGTTAGCATGAGGCCCTTTATTTAAAGATTTACTAAATAGATGAGGGAAAAATTGGCAAAGATTTACAAAATAGATACATTTTCAGTGTAATCCATTTTGTCTGGACACATGTCCTGATCTCAAAGGGCCAGATTGTATTGTTATTGTCCTCTCCCACCCAGCTTCCATGTAAGATCCTGGCGGTTTTGCTGCACTTTTTCTTCCTGTGTGCATTCGCATGGATGCTGGTGGAAGGACTGCATCTTTACAGTATGGTGGTCAAGGTATTCGGCTCTGAGGGCAGCAAGCACTTCTACTACTATGCCATTGGCTGGGGTAGGTCTTCAGAACATTGTATATATACACTTATAAGTGTATATACACACAAGGTAAAGAGAAAATAAGACCCAGTTTTAAATTACACATAACACATTAGGTGTTGACTCAAGGGTAAACATGACTTGTGCCAACTACAACGTGTTATGTGCAGGTAATTATTGACCATTAAGCCATTAAAATTCAAGAGGCTTTTAGAAACCAAACACTTAATAATTTTGCCTTTTGTTGGTCCTATGTAGTTTATGGTAACATTTTTGTTTTCCTTTTAAGATGATCACGATAAACAATTTTGGTACAGCGTCACTTGCGTACAAT